>NC_135306.1:133123088-133440379 GCF_048772815.1 Callospermophilus lateralis | reverse complement strand
ACTATACTACAGAGCGACAGTAACAAAAACAACATGGTATGGGCACCAATATGGACATGTAAACCAGTGGTATAGAGTAGAATACACAGAGACAAACTCACATAAATACAGTTATCTCATACTCAACAAAGGCACCAATAACATACATTGATGAAAAGATAGCCTCTTCAACAAATGGTGATCAGAAAACTGGAAATCCATATGCACCAAAATCAAATTAAAGCAAGATCTCTCAACATGCACCAAGCTCAACTCAAAATGTATCAAGGACCTAGGTATTAGACCAGAAACCCTACACCTAATAGAAGAAAAAGTAGGCCCAAATCTTCATCATGCTGGATTACATCTTGATTTCCTTAACCAAATTCCCTAAAGTTAAAGAAATAAAATTAAGAATTAATAAATGGGATGGATTCAAACTAAAAGATTCTCAGCAAAGGAGATAAGCAATAAAGTGAAGAGAGAGCCTACAGATTGGAAGAACATCTTTACTACACGCACATAAGATACTACACTAATCTCCACAATATATAAAGAACTCAAAAAACACCAAAAAATAAATAACACAGTCAGTAATTGAACAGGTTCTTGATTGCTGCTGTGATTGTCTAAGAATATCTGACTCTTGCTTCTTCACTTTTCCAAAGCAGATTCTGCTGCCAGTGATTCCCCCAAAGCCTTTGGTCTCAGTCTAAGGTAGCAACATTGATCCTTCTTGTTCTGAGCCTTTAGCCACTTGAAATGTGCAACTACTCATTCTGCCAGCTCTCCAACCTGCAGTTGGCCATTGAAGACTATCTAGCTTCTGGACACATAAGCCAACCTAATAAATCCCCTTTTTATAATTATACTTCCTATTGATTCTGTTCCTCTAGAGAACCCTAATACTGAAACAAATAATAGATATATCTACAGGAGAAAACAAATATGACATCATTTTAAAAGCAGTCTTTTCTTCTATAGACTAAATAATCCCTTGTCATTTTCTCAAAGACTTAATTTTGCCTTTGTATGTAATAAGTTTTCAATAAATGTATTTCAATTTATAGTAGCTGGATACCAGCTATTAATGACTCTAGGTACAATAAAATGAATAAATACAAAGAACAAGAAGGGATCATCAGAGTCTACTAGTGATGTGTATAATGTTTAATCCTCTATTTAGCTGATGTCTGCTAGATCTTCATTAATAATCAAGATGATGCACCTTAACTGTAGTACAACAGTTGGAATATAGACACAACTTCGAGATTTTAATTTTTAGAAAGTTATTCACTCTTAGAAATATCCCTCAGAAATGTTTATGGATTATATGTAATTGAGGAGGAGTAGCAGCCTGTTAACTTTAACACTTCTCAATAAGAGTTATGACAATATATTTTTCTATAATCCCTAGGGGGTGTTAATTTGGAGTTACCAGATAAATTTTTTTATGCTGAGGTCATGCTAGAAATTTTAAGATATTTTTTGTCTTTCCTTTATTGGACAAGGTAGCAAATATGACCAGCAGGACCACCATATCTAACTCCTGCTACAAGCACTGCACTTCATCAGGAAAAGTAAGATATGTAACCCAAAGTCAGCCTTGGCTAGGGATGCACAAATGTACAAAAAGCAGATTATTGTTTTACATTTTATTTGGTATCAAATTTTTATAATTTTCCACAACAACCAAACCCCCCCTTCACAGAGGGAGCACAATTGTAATAAGAGATCAAAGAACTGCCTCTGACTTTTGTCTTTACTGTGTAACTAGACATTACTTCATTTCTTCTCTACAGTCATTTTTTTTTACACTTGAGAAGAATGACACCAATTTGACCTATCTTGCAGAAGACTGAGTACTGCAATGTTTATTTAACTTCAAAGCTGTACTTGAATAGACTCACAGGAATATATGCCAATATCAGATACAAGTATTTTATTTAACTTGATTCATTTTTGTTTCAAGTCATTGGGAACCAGTATGAACACCTGATAGGAAACGAAACACAACAAAGCTTATCTATCAGTCATCTTTGTTAAAGTCTCTTATAAAGTCCGATGTCTGTGGTGACACTGCATTTTTGTTTATTCAAATAGCCCTCTCATCTCACCCACCTATTCTTCCCTAGATTTATTCCATCTATCCTCATCATGTTTGCCTTTATGTTTATATTTCTGCTATCTCACACTTCTTTTTTCACACACTTTTTACCATGTATTTTTCCAGTTGTTCCTTTCTTTTTCTCCTTAGTGAATGAAGTAACTATGACCTTTTCTAGGACTGGCTTTGCTTATTTCCTTTGTTTTATCTGCTTGGTTATCAGTTGTTCATTAATTTGAAAGAATTTTCCACACTTACACATTGTGCTTCTGCCAATGAATGATCAGCTTTTAAAAGAATAATACACACCTTTTCAACTTTATATTAAAATCAAACAACTTTACTGTTGTTACTCATCCAACACAGAATTTTCCCTGCTTGAGATTTTTGAGTCTCAACTTCTATTAATCAATGATGTAACATTGTAGTGATTAGGGGTACTTAGAAGATGTGTACTTTATAATTGGCTCGTGGATGCTATAAAGTTTGGTTGTCTAATGCATAGTACAAGTCATGTGAAATTCAGACCTCTCCTTAAGAAATCAAAAATAAAGCAGAGCTTTAATTAGTTCATTATTGAGTGCTTTTAAGTGTCCCAGGCAGAGAATGAAGATGTGACTGCAAAGAAAATTAGGCTATAATTTAACTGTTAAATAATTTATAAATTATTGCTAATTATAAATCTTTAGCATACTTATCTAAATTCTTCCTGTTCTAGTCTTAACTTCATTTCCCCTTGTTTATTAACAAAGTGGCTATCAGACAGTCCATGTGCCTAAAATGACCATCTAGCTATTACATTCTTTCATTCAGCAAACATTCAATCAGCACTTGGTGTATGCTAGGTCCTATACAAGGTATACAAATATGATTAAAATTTAACCTTTTCTTTATAGAGCTGACAGCGTGGAGGAGATAGTTTTGTTTTTAAGGAAGAAAATGTGATCAAAGGCAATGCAGAAAAAATGAAAAATTTAGAATTTTAGAATTTTGCTTTGAAATTATTTTCCCTTAAAGAACCAGTCAAATTTTTAGAAACTATTCTTATTTCTGATTCAGGGGTAGGATAATGAATATTTCTTTTTGGAATATCTGATTTTTTTAGACCATTTTTAGACCATTGGTTCCCACTAGGTATAGAATATTGAAATCAATGATTAATGAAAAAATAAAATGCTTCTATTGCTTTGAAAAATTTAGTATGAAGAATAGGCACAATGTGATCAAAATTAGAATACTTTTATAAAGGAAATCATTTAAGGATTGGTACCTGATTCACCTGGCCTGGAATTATGATATAGATTCTTTGAGTTGTTGAGTTGTTTCTCAGCCAGTGTGTACCAGAATCAATGAGCTCCACTCCTACAGCTTCCAAATTGTTAGGTTTTGAGAGATGCCTTTAACAATATTCCAACTGATGCTGATGCTTCTGGTCCAGAGACAATGCTCTAAGAACCAATGAGTTAGACTGCACACTAGCCAAGGCAAACCCTTAAAATGATTGCTTTGCATGCAATGTGCACCTAACTGAAATCCATGACCTTTGAATAAATCTCCAACGGCAATTTGTAGTCATTTCAAAACACAATACAAAGCCTGGCTCTATATCTGGTATTGGTTATATACACATGGGAAACTTTAGCACATATCACCTCCTTACAGGACAGATTGAGATATGTGACTTTAAGTCTCTATTGAATGAAAGTGAATCCATTTGTGATTATGTAATTTTATAATTTGAAATCATGACAGAGAGGCTTAGAAGAAAGTTAAAATTTAAAATTCTTTATCCAAGTAATCTGAAACAGGATTTTAATTCAGAAATCAGATGCTTTACCTATTTTCTTCAACAACTTATAATCTAGTACAAGCTACCTAGACACATTTTGTACCGGCGTTGAGTGATTGCCAAGGAGACTCCACTTCTTCCCCGGGCAAGCTCATGTGTCTCCTCTCCTTTTATACTAAAAGAAGGAAAAATTATGTTGTATTGTCAGGGCACAATGCTCAGGAGGTAAAGGCTCTGGATCCAGACTAATCACAAAGATTTGAAGTGATTACCAGGATGGTAAGTTTTCTGTGATCCATTGCCAGCAAAAATACTTGAGTTCAAATGATGAAACTTAAACTTATAGGCTTGAAGGAATATCAGCCTCCAAGAGCAGTTGGTGTATCCTTCGTTTCACAAATATAAGGGGAAAAGACCAAGTGATAATTTTCATCTATCTGCCAATATCAAGAATTTCTCTAGATCTGATTTCATGAGAGTCATGAGATTTCTCTCAAAAGAGAAAATCAGATATTCCAAAAAGAAATATTCATTATCCTACCCCTGAATCAGAAATAAGAATAGTTTCATCACATGGAGATTCAGAATTTGGGACTTTCAGAAACAAGTAAAATTTCCTAAAATTTCTAATTTTTGTTTATCTTTAAGAACTGTGCCATTGAGGCTTGTATCAAATTCTAAAATGCTGGCTCTTTATGATTTTCTTCTGTAGCTCTGTGATCGTGTTATCAGTATGACTGTCAACCTTCTCATCCTCTTCATTCAAGCTTCCTCAAGTCAGGATCAAGTGAGAGGGATTCACCACAGGGGATGCAGTCTTTGGCAATCCCTGAGTCCAAAACTACAGAGCCCATCTCTTTCTGAAGATAGTCCAGTTGTTCTTTATTCTGTTCTCTCTGTGCACTGGACATTGATATCTTCAGATCTTTATAATAAGAATGATACTCCCTTTCACATTCTTTTTCAGCACTGATGACTTGTACAAAGAGCCCACAATAGCAGAGAATTCGCCACCCTATGAGTGAGCTATAAAATCCATCTAACACCTGGCCTATTTAGCAAGTCTGTTTACTGACATATGTAGTTTCTTGATTCAAGCTATCTAGGAAAGACTCAAAATTCTGCATCCATTCCACTGTGAAGCTATGATCAATGATGTCAGTGTTGTTCATGACCAAAATGAAAGGCAGTTTGGTTTTATACAAGGTGCTACAGGCATAGAGTGCATTAGAGATGAGGGGCACTGGGTTAGTACATTTTAAGATGTCTGTTATATAAATGACCACTGTTGGAAATGAGGATGCCAGGGCCTCAGTGATTATTGTCCCAGAAACTAAGGAGGTGAATTTTTCAATCTGTCCAGATGTATCAAGCAAGATGCATTCTGGGCCTTCTGAATAAATTTTATTTATTTTTTTATAAAATCTGGTAGCAAAGAGATTGAGAGAATTTACTATGTCACCACTGAACCCAAGATCACATTGTTTCATGACTTCTTTATACTTCACAGTGTCATGAATATTTGTATTGGCAGGGAAGGGGGCTTCATGAACGGCTGGTTCCAAATTAATCACATATGGTTGAAGGCCTTGCAATGCAGATGTCCTGTAAGCTTTTGTACAAAGGTGTTTCTTCTGGATCCCGCCATACCCAATGCTAATAGAAACACAGAGGACCAAAGGGACCCCAAATCCTGAGGCTCATCTGCATCCACCATAGACCTACCGACCACACAATCAAGAAGTATGAGTTTTAGTTTTACTTTATTCATATTAAAAGCAAAGGTCCATTTTTATCTAGATCAAATTCTTGAAAACTAGTTAATCACTTTATTTGTAAGAATGAAGCAAATAATCAATTAAATAATAATCAATGTAGGAAATTAAAATAATATTTTTTAATGTTATACTTTATATCTGTCTGCTTTAAAAAACTAAGTTTGCACTTATAAATGAATTACATTTTACCTATTATCTTCCTCACTGAAATATCTGCAGCATCTTTATGAATCAAGAAAATGATTAAATAAGAATGTTATTTTAATGAATGGATTATAGATATTCCATTAAGTCAATAAGAAATATATGCATTCCTACATATTTGAACCTATTTAAAACATAGTTATGTAATTATCACACTTTTTATCTGAGAATTAAATACTCTATTTATCCACTGGCCATCTTCTCTGAGTTTTAATTCCTTTTCCTCTGCTAAAATGTTATTCATCTCTCTAACTCCATTACCAACTCTTGTCACATTGCACATTGATCTTCATTGGCTATTCAACTTTAATATTTTTTATCGCCTTTTGAGCATCATCAAGCACTAGCAACAATATAAGCCAAAACAACATATATATCATTGAGGTTTTATTTTTTAAAAAAGCCACATTAATGTTAAGGACACATGCAAAAGAAGCTAAAATATTATTGGAAATTTTGTATTCATTGTGTTTGTCATAATTATACAGAAATTTTTATGCTGTTGTGGTTAGGATTTTAATCTACATTCCAAACCATACCAGAAGCCTATTTAAGGCATGGGCTCCTTTTGTGAATTCATGTTAAGGAGTTAGCACCCAGCATGGTACAATAATTTATAATAATGTTCTTTATAATATATTGAGGATATTGAAGTTAGCTTAAATAATAATAATTTGGCTTTCAACCTAATTAATATTAAAGCAAATCTCATAAAGCCAGTTATGAACATTACTTTTTGCATGCATTTGAATTAAGTCATCTTTGAATTCTAATTGTAGGCAAACAAACCCCCCCCCCCCCGCAAGAAAAAACTCTGTTTCTATCAATTGCATATTTTCATTAGGATTGCATGAATTGATTAAATTTTTTGGCCTATACAGGGAGTTAAAATGTTGAATGTTTAAAAGTTTATTAAAATTAATTTGGCACAAACCCAATCAAGTAGCCATTTCTTCATTCTTACCCTGCTCCGCCATCTTCTTCTTTTGCTTTTGTTCATAGAACTGAATTACAACGTTTTTCATAATAAATGTGTAAATTTAAAAAATAATCAGAATCATGTTGTAACTATTGATTATCCTTTCCTGAAGTATATAACTAAATTCAGTATTAATCAAGAGTAGATTCAAGGCTGGGGATATAGCTCAATTGGTAAAGTTCTTGCCCTGCATGCACAAGGCCCTGGATTCAATCCCCAGCAGCAGGAGAGAGAGAGAGAGAGAGAGAGACAGAGAGAGAGAGAGAGAGAGAGAGACAGAGACAGAGAGACAGAGAGAGAGAAAGGAGAGTAAGTAGATTCAAAGATTCAAATCATTGTATAATTATCAAGAGTCTATAAGGGACAAATCACTTTAACCTGTTTTGGAAGAAAAAATAATGAGAAAATCAAGAGCCTTAATCTCTAGAAATCTATCATCTAATAAATTGTTCTTTTATTAATGACTATAATCACCTTACTGTGCAATAGAACACCAGAACTAAAATAGGTAGAAGATAGGGGTTTGAAAGTTTTGCCACAAAGAAACATTAAATGTTTGAGATGATGGTAATGCTAATAACCCTGCTTTGATTATTATATAATCTTTAAATACATCAAAACATTAAATTGTACCTTTTGCAATCACACAATTATATATTTGTACAATTACGTCAATCAAAAACAAAGAAAAACAAGAAAACCAAGCAAAAAATAAAATAAAACCCTAAACTTAGACACAAATACAAATAAACACATGCTATTGTCAATGAGTAAACTTGAAGATCTAACCATTATTCTACAAATAGAGGGAAGTGGTCTTCATTGATTTATATTTAACATCCAACTGGTAGAATTTTTATATGTCTTGGAGACAAAATGTTTAAAATGTGCTATGTGTTGTGATAATTCAGTTCCAGCTCCTCTTTTCTTCACTTTCCTGCTTCCTTGCTCTTGCTCTCACTCTTGCTCACTGTTTTTAAACCCAGTTGTCATTCACACAATGGGAAAACACAGATATAAGTTGAGTATGAATATTAATACACAGAAGCAGTGCCACTCCACAGGTTAAGATGCCTGAGGAAAATGATTGAAGAGGTGAGTAAAACAACACAGATGCTTGTGATGGGGAAATGTTTTGTCTAACTCTTCACTTTCCGAATTTTCATTGTTTCTACACTCTATTTCACTGAGCATGCTATTTTTTAAAAAAATGTGCAAACCTGTTAGAATTTTTTGTGCAAGTTAAGCAGCAGTTTTGTTGAAATATGTGCAACTTTCATTAAAGTTTTTAGAATACTCTTTTACTTCAGAAAATGTGTTGATTATACAGCATTAAGAACAAATTTGTTGAAGTAATTGACATTTATTCTGTTTTACAACAATTGTGCTCATGAAAAATTTGTTTGTTAAATAATTTTTCTTTTGCTTCCTTTTGTGATGGGACTCTGGAAAACCAAAGTTTTTCTTTAATTTCTCCATATAGCATCACAACATATTTCTCAACCTCACTTCTAATTGTGAATTTTAGCAATCAAGAACAAGAGAAATCAATCAGTCCACACGTTTTCAGTCTTTCACAATTAAAAACTACTTTCAATAGTTAGGAGTCCCTGCCTCATCTGTCAGATGATCTGCTAGTTGTCACACATCAAGCCCAGAAAAAGATGCACCTGCTTTAAATCCTTCTTTCACATTGCACCCATCCCTTGGCAGCAACATTAAACTGATTTTCCTTCTTCTTAAACCTTTGTGCATGCTATTTTCTCTCCTCAGTACTCTGCTTTCTATTATCCAAATGGAAATTCTAACAACTCTTACTGTTTCCTTCTTCCATGTTCCCAGGGCAATCCCCTAAAACAGGCAGATCCCTACACAATTGGTCATTAAAAAATTATATCATTAAATCTAGTATTTTATACGTACAATGATATCTTAAAATCATGTCATTCTTCTTCTCAAAACCTCTTCATAATCACTCACTACCCTAAATATAAAATCTAAAACATATTTCACAATATATAATGTCTTTTTTTTTTAAAGAGTGAGAGAGAGGAGAGAAAGGGAGAGAGAATTTTAATATTTATTTTTTTTTAGTATTTGGCGGACACAACATCTTCGTTTGTATGTGGTGCTGAGGATCGAACCCGGGCCGCACGCATGCCAGGTGAGCGCGCTACCGCTTGAGCCACATCCCCAGCCCTATAATGTTTTTTTTAATGATGCAGTTCACAACTATTTCACCAGTTTCAAACTTTGTGGCTGTTCCTTTGTAATCTCCTATCTTGGGCTTAATTCTGTCCCCTACACATATTAAATACTCTTTCCCTTCCTGGTCCTTGACTGTGTATTTTCTATTATCTGGATTTTTCTCCAGCCTAACCTGGCTCCATTTATTTAATAACAAATCCTGTTGAAGTCAATCAATTCTGGGATCTTCCCATGACCCTGTAAACTTTCCTCTTCTCAAGACTCAGATAAATTCCAACACTATCTTTTTCATATTCAGTAAGAAATTGCTAATGGACTGACTGGTTATTTAAATGACAATATTATAAAGCAATTAACTTTCTGGCAAGTCTCAAAATGGAATAAATATCCTCCACTCCATTCTATACTACCCATTAAAGAAAATCTAGGAAGGAAGGAAGGAAGTAGGCTTCCACAGAATGGCAGCTCTTTTCTGTCACTTGTTCTAGATTTCGTAAGAGTCAGGCAAAAACAGAAACAGTATTCTGAGTGACTCTACTCTTCACCTTATAGTTGACAACTATTAGGTGGCCTGGTCTTAATGTAACTGGGCCTCACTTTATACTTAAGAAATCAGTATATTTTGATGAGCCAGCAGAGAAATCTTGGCTCTCACAGAATTTATGAAATAGAATCTCTAGGCTATAAATTTCATAGGCAGGAATATAGCTCATTTTTGGAATCCAAAGTAGATTCTGCCACCAGATGACCATCCTTCAATTCAGCTTTATCTAACTATGAATCATAATAAACAGTCTTCTTTCTTACAGTAATATGACACTTACAAAGCCATTTCTTGAATATGGTCTCTGAGCCCTAAAATAACAAGGGAAGAGATGGAGTATTATTATCTCCATCTTAAAAGATGAAGACTCAAAGAAGCAATTTAAATAGCCAAGAACATATAGATAATATGTGACAAGATAATCTTGACTGACTTCAAATCCACTCTTCTCTACACAAAATCATGATCATAATTCTGGGTTTTTACTGTGCAATGCAATACTTCAATATAATAATAGTACTAAATTATTCCACAAAAAAATTGGAAAAAAAGTCGTCCTCCTTATACTACCAAAAGTTTAGCAAATGAGCTTAAAAATTATTTTGTGAGCACTCAGTAGAAAGCAAAGTTTGGTAATAAAATAACTGGTGCTTATTGAATGCTTTGCTATGTTCTAATGCCTTGGTATTATTCTATGTAGTTAAAATGTATTATTTTCTTGAATGCTTTTAACCCTGTACTAGATATTATTGTAAATTTCCTTTACAGATAAGAGAATTCAGGCAAAAAGACTCAACAACTTCACCAAACCTAGAGTGATTAAATGACACAGCCAAGATACAAACTCAGGCCAAAATACTTACTCCTTCTCTTGGGCGTATCTACCACAAACCAAATTTTCATCTGGCCCCAGACACAGAACAAGCACAGAACTCACAGCTGTATTAAAGGTTGCTCTTCCAGAGCCTCAGTAAATTAACATTTCCAAAGTGTTCATGACTATGCCCAATAGAGTTTCAGCATAAGGTCAGCCCTTGGGCAGTTTTGTCTGACTCATTATTCATAGGTCTTTTTGTCTCCCAAGCTCATAATTTCTCCTAATGAGGAAGACTAGAAAATGAAACTGTGAGCCCTATAGGAGAATAAAAATTGTTTTGTAATAACTGTGTTTCAAGAGGTATCTTCTGTCCACTTTAATCTCTACCAAAGCATAGGAGGACCAGCAATATCTAACATTTACATCCCAAGGTTATGAGAATTATGCAGGATCATCCCTTAAAGCAACAGCCAATAACCAGCATAGACAACATGCAGCAGGAATAGCAGAGAAGAATAAAACAAGCTTTGGGCATTGAATAAAGGGGTACCAGTTAAAGTCACCTCAATTTCCATTTGTGAAAAATGTCTATGTTTTCTGCACTACTCAATTGTTATATGAGAACCAAAAGAATTAAAGCACTACATAAACACAAAGTTAGTGGTATTCGAAGTGGAAAACCAATAAACATGAAAAATCTGATTTAGATTTTCAGGTGATCATTACAGATAAAAATAAGATCATCACAAATTCAGTGTGATAATGTGAACTAAGCCAACTGATTGACAGCTGCAGAGGTAAGCATGGCATAGAGCTATGTTAAGTACAAAGATCATTTGTACATGAAACTTCAAATTAATATCTCTCTCTCTCTCTCTCTCTCTCTCTCTCTCTCTCTCTCTCTCTTTCTTTTCCTCCCTTCCTCCTTCCCTCCCCACCCACCCCTTCCCTCCTTCTCTCCCTGTCCCCACCACTTCAAATGAGGGGCAAGGGGAAGCAATCTGATAGAAATCAAAATATTTCATTCCAAATAATTTCTACTCATATATAGTATCTATCTATGTGTGTAAGGGCTCATTTTCCACAAAGTCTGGCTCTCTGATCTTTCCTTTACCCCTGTTCTCTTGGTTTGAGAAATTTCTAGAAGAAAATTGTTTCAGCAATGATAGTGTTTAAGTTTCCTGGTCTCCAAAAGAGTCTAAAGTGGAGATGATGGTAGCAATGATGCAGCAGCAACAACAACAAAATAGCATGAGTTATACCAGAGAAAGGAAGGGCAATTACTATACCTATGCTTGAATTTCCTCAGTATATTCTAGTGGCAAATATTTCTATGCTTATAGGAACATTTGCTAGGCTGAGTTTCAAATTATTCCTGTCATTCCAAGAAGGCAAGCACTGTCACATGTTTCCATGCCATCCTCAGGAGATACCAGAGATGGTCCATCCTCTGCACAATGGAGCAATTCTCTCATCATATCACCTGTTTTTCTACATCCTATTCAACACCAAATTGTGACACATACTGTCTTTCTACCTCTAGTTATTGCTAGATGATGGCTGATCACTCACCACTCTATAAGAACATCTATGATAATTCTGAAATTCAAGCACAAGACTCCAAATAAATCTGTGCATAATCAAAGGCAAATCCAGAAAAGAGTAGAAACAGAAGCTGACTGCAAAGAAAATTATCATTCTAAGGTCAGACTACTATTTTTTATTTTAGTCATCATGACAAGTGTGTAGAGGTAGCTCATTGTGATTCTAATTTGCCTTCTTCCGGTTGCTGATGATGCAGAACACATTTTCTTGTTCTTATTTGCTGTTACATATTCTGTTTGGTAAAATGTCACTTCACGCTTTGTGCCCATTTTCTAAATGATTACTTTTTTATGTGGACATTTTGAAAGTACATATTTTCAGAATACTGAGACTTCCATATGTAGCTAGAAAATATTTTCTTCCATTCTATAATATCTCTACTCCTATTTATCTGTTTTAATTTTCTTTAGTAGATTTTCCTTTTGAAGCCAAGCCTAAGATTGTTTTACATAGTCCTAGTCCTAGATCCTCAAAATGTTTTTTTTTATAAGGACTTACACGTCATATCTTACATATAAGTTCCTGGTACACTTTCAGTTAATTTTATATGAGGGATATAGTTGAAGGTTTTTTTCAATGAATGCCCATTTGTCCGAGCAGCATTTATTAAAAAGACTGTTTCCTTAATTGTATTCTTTGTCAAAAATTCATTTGGGCATATTTTTGCATTTTTCATTCTATTCTGTTTCATTGATTTATATGTGTTTTCCCTGACCATGACCACAGAATCTTAATAATAACAGATATGCAATAAATAATGAAATTCAATAAACAGATCCCTCCATTTTATTATTTTTGAACTCATTTGGTTCTACTAGTTTTCTTCATTTTCCATATAAATTTTAGAATAATATCATGCATATCAAATGTTTCAAAGTTTTTATAAAAATTGCATTAAACATATTAATTTGGGTAGAATTCTCATGTTGATTTTTTTATTATATTTGGTCTTCATGATCACAGAATACTATTTATATATAATTTGATTTCTTTCATTGGCTTGTGTTTTTAACATAAAAGTCCTAAAATATTTCATTAGGCTTATGGAAAGTATTCTTTTTTTAGCAATTTTATATTATATTGTGTTTCTTAAAATTGGATTCCATAAGCTTATTGTAAGTATATACAACATAATTTATTTTTGTATATTTATATTTTATCCTGTGACTTTACTGAACCCTCTAATTTTAGATGTTACTCTTAAAGAAACTTTGGAATTTACTACAAATAGAAATAGTTTTATTTCTGCTTATCAGTATATTTTTCTTTTTCTTCCTTCATTATTGTACTGGCTAGAACATTCAATGCTGAATATGACAAAACATCCTTGTCTTAATCTCATGGGGAAGAGCATACAGTGTGTGTGTGTTTGTGTGTGTGCATGCAAGCTCAGGGACTAGTCTCACTATGTTGCTTAGGCTGGTCTGGAACATGTGAACCTCCTGCCTCAGCTTCCCAAATCATTGGGATTACAGGCATGTACCACCACTCCAGTTTAGCACAGCTTTTGTTTTTGTTGTTGTTAATATTATTGGTTCTTTTTACTTATACATGACATTAGAGTCCATTTTCACATATTTATACAAGCATGGAATATATCTTATTCTACTGAAGACCCCAGTTGTGTGGATATACAGAATAGTGGGATTCACTGTGGTAAATATATGTACATAGGAGAGCTATGTCAGATTCATTTAACTCTTTTTCTTACTCTTATCCCCCTTCCTTCTCTTCATTCCGATTTATCTAATTCACTGAACTTTTATTTTCTCTTTTACATGTTCTTCATGAAGTTGAGAAATTTTCCATTCTATTCTCATTTTTTCTTAAAGATGATAAAGTTCTTATAATAAATGTATGATGTAGTTTCTTAGACATTTTCTCTGCATGATTGATATGCTCATATTATTTTTTCTTTGGCTTGTTGATTTCTGAATTCCATTGATTAACTTTTGAATACTGAACCAGCTTTGGATTAATAAAGTCTAGGTGATCATTAAAAACCTAGAATTTTTTTCCAGTAGGTCATTATTTATATTGACTTTTAAGTATTTCAATTCCATTTGCTGATATTTTGTTAATAAATTTTGCTTCTATTGTCATGATTCATATTTTTCTGTAGTTTTCTTGTTTAGTACTCTGGTTTTGATATGAGTATATTACTAATTTTATAAAATCAGTGGTGAAGTACATGTTCATCTATTTTCCAGAAGAATAGCTGCATAATTGTTCCTTCTTTAAACATTTCATAAACTTGATCAAGAAAACCATATAGGCCTATAGATTTCTTACTGGGAAAATGTTATTTTAAATTTATTTCTTTAGTAGGCATAGGTAATTCAAGTGATCTATTTCATATCATTGGTTTTCTGGTAGTTTGTAGTTTCTCAGAAATTGAACCATTTTAAAAGTTGTCAGATTTGTGTTCTTTTATTACTCTTTTGTTGTCTTTTCGATGTCTAGTGTTTCATTCCTGATACTGTTAATTTCCATCTTCTCTCTTTTTCCTTTTGTCTTATTAGAAGTTTTCCAATTTTATTGTCATGTTTGAATAAATAATTTTTATTTCATCGATTTTCTCTATTTTTTATAAATTTCATTGATTTCTACTCATATTTTATCCTTTATTCTATATTTCTGCTGTCAGTATTTTGTACTTCTCTTTCTAGGCTATTAAAATGGGAACATGAATCATTTACTTTCTATGTTCTTTTTTTCTGATACATGATTTTAATGCTATCAATTTTCCTTTCAGCATTCCTATAGCTCTCTGCCACAGATTATTGTATGCTATATTTTTCTTTTTAGTTTATTTGGAGTACTGTTTTTTTATTTCCCTTGAAAGTTCCTCTTTGACCCATGTATTATTTGGACGTGTGTTGCTGAGCACTAAAGTGTTTAGAGATTCACAAGCTACCTCTCTGTAATTGATTCCTGGCTTGATTCTATTTAGTCAGAAAATATGCTTTATTAAAACTTTTTACATTTTTAATTTTTATTATTAAAACATATAATATGTATAATAAAATGGCCATATACCATTCATATAACTCAATTAATCCCCATAAACTGAAAACATTTATATTATATTTGTCCAGGTTTTTTAAAATTAAGTCGTTCTTATGCTCATCTCTTTTTGCTTTTCAATACTACCCCTGATCTCTAAATGCAATATGTTTTTGTAGATACTCTTGAACAACCTAAGCCAATACCATTTTATTACTAGCTATCTAGAGTTTCCTTTTATTATTGTTTCAAAAATATAAAAAACATATTAATCCTTTAAATATTATTTATAGTTTTAATTGTTTTAAATGTGTTGAGAGATTTGTTTATATTACTGGGTATTATCTGTTTTGCTATTATTCTAGGTTCTCTCTCTCTCTTTCTGTGTGTATATATATATATATAATATTATATTATATATATGTTATTGTGTATAGTATATAGTACTCTATAATAATTTAATTTTTTAATTTCTCTTATTGTTTAATTCTTCTATATCTTTGCTTATTTTATGGTTTAGTGTTTCTATTAATTTTTAAGGGAGGGATTTTGAATATGTTAATTATAACTGTAGATTTGCTTATTTCTCCTTTCAGTTTTATCTGTTTTGATTTTCTTTAATTTTTGCCTACATTCCTTGGTGAATTCCTTGTTTCTGCTTTATTTGTTTTAAAATGTGAATGATATCTGCATATATCTTTTCACTTTCAACCTATATATATCTTCATATTTAGAGTGAGTTTCTTATAGAAAGCATATAGTTGTGTCACCATTTTAAATATACTTTCAAATCTATGAATTATGTGGTTCATTTGTAAAATTTATATTTAATGTAATTTTTATATGTCTGGAATTTTATTTTTTGCTTTCTTTCGTTCTTAGCTTTGTTTTCTCTATTTTCTTTTCTTCCTCAAGAATTCTTGGACATTTTTATAATTCCATTTTGATTCATTAATAGTGTTTGGGAGTATAGCTCATGATTTTACTTTATATCTGCATAACTGGTCTATAATGCCTTCATTTTACCAGCTTAAATGACATGTAAAATCTTACTTTCTTTTACCTTCTTTTATATCATTTTAGTCTCTCCCATTGATTTAATAATATATATATATATCCTCTTAGATATAATATATATATTATATATATATATATATATATATATATATATATATATATATATAATATATATATATCCTCTTAGAACCACATCAGACTTTGTAAAATATTTTTGGCTTCCAATGTTAAATAGTATTTAGAAAATTCAGAAGAAGGAAAATTTATTTCATTTACCCATATATTTGCATATCACTTTTTTAATCTTTTTGGATGTCCAAAGATTCATACATTTACCAGTCACCTTCTATTTAAAACAACTTTTTGTTGCCATTCTTTTACAGTATGACTGCTAGTAACAAATTCCTTCAGTTTTAACTCATTTAAAAATGTCATGATTTCCTCTTTGCTTATGAGGGATATTTCCATTCTGTTCAAAAACTAGGTTTACTTTTCTTTCAGAACTTGAAAAATATTGTACTACCTCCTCTGGCCTCCAAACTCTAATTAGTAAGTAGTCAATGCCATTTAAGTTATTACATGCAAATATGTTAATTTTTTTCCTGTCCACTCTCAAGATTTTTTTCTTATTTTCTATTTCTTAAGCTTAATTTTGATATCTCTAGGCTGGGATAACCTTGGGTTAATATTTGTGGTTCATTCTGCTTCTGGAATTATTCTGATGTATATATCCTATCAAATTTTGAAGATTTTCAGGTCTATCCTCTTTCTCCATTCATTCCACATTTCTGATGATATGGATACCATGGTTTTGCTATAGTTCTTGTGATTCTTTTTTTAATATTTATATATTATTTTAGTTTTAGGTGGACACAATATCTTTATTTTATTTTTATGTGGTGCTGAGGATCAAACCCAGGGCCTCATGCATACCAGGTGAGTGCACTACAACTTGAGCCACACCCCAGCCCAGTTCTTGAGATTCTTTTCAGTTTCCCCCCTCTATTTTTTTTCTTTTGTTCAGGATACTTTCAGTTCAATGACTGTTTCTCCAACTACACTATGTTATGAAAACTATTCCTATTTTTTTTTAATTTTGGTTATTTGCTAGTTCCAAAATTTCTACTGCTCTTTTTCTATCTTCTATTTCCTTGTGGAGATTTTTGTGTATCTTTACTAAATCTTCCTATTTTTTTCTTTTCTTTAAGCCTTGCTCATAATAGTTCACTATATCATTTTTATTGGGTCTACTTAATTTTTTTTTCCAGATAAGTCTCCTTCTGTCATTTCAGTGTTGCCTTCTATTTTATTTTATCTTTCAGTTTGAAATCTTCCAACCTCTTGATATAACAAGTGATTTTTTTTTCATCAAAATCTGGATATTTTCATATTATGAGATCCATCTCATTGAAATATTTTGTTTTTATTTACTTCTTTCTGTGATGCTGTTCAATCAGGAGAAGGATGAATACCATCTTGTTTGTGCCAGATGGACGGAGAAATGTAAGATATCCAGTCTTTGAAAATTCGGGGAATACGTTGTCTTGGCAAATATTGGCTTGGGTAGGATTTCTGTTTTCCCATGTGGTCCACACTGAAATTATGTCAGGGGTGGCTTTGCTATCTCTGCATGATGGTAAAAACTCTGAGTCTCATAAGGTTATCTCTGATACCACCCATGATAGAAGAGGAGAAGTGTTCATTAATGTAAAGTCAGTAGAATTCCAGGGTCTCTGTGTGAACTCCACTAACACTGACGGAAAGGATGCTGATTATGAGTGGTCATAGTAATATTCATGTTTTTATATTGTCTTCTCTGGCAACATCTGGTAGGGCTTTTTAATAAGCAGTAATGTCTGCACAAATGTAGAAGCTAAGTTACCTATTGCCTTCACTGGCAAGGGTGTGGTGTTTAGCTAGAGTTGAAAAGTTGTGTTCAAAGTGATTTCTTTTTTGCTTGGTTGACCTTTCCTTCATTCTTTAACTAAACAGAAGCAGGCTTCTGTTGGGGGCTTTGTTGGTTTGCACCTGTTGGTCTTTTCAGATGAGTGGCTCTTTTCAGCTCCAGGTATGGAATACTTGACCAAAAAAAAAAAAAAACAGGAAATTTACCATATTTTATCCCTGGGTTTCTAGATCCCTAATTCCTGTGCCTTCTTCCACTTTTCAAGCTCTTCTATGCTTATTTTGTTATATTGTCTAAGCTTTCTAGTTGTAGCTAGCAGGAGAAACAGGGAAAAGCATTCAATATTCCTCCAAAGTAGTGATCCTATTTTTTTAACAGTGATATTTTACAAATAGATAAAATTTATCATTCTTTGGATTTCTTTATTAATATTCATTTCTATTTATAGTTAAATAGCATTTTCAATAATATAGTTTAATATGGGTAATGTAGTTTATTGATATTGTTTTTATTATAGGTATCTGTATGTCTCCTTGTGTTTACCTTTTCTGGGAAAATACTGCTTTTTAGTTAATTTTTTAATAGTGTAATGGTAGTTATTATTTTTAAAATAACAAAAAGGCATTTTTATAAAGAATATTTTATGTAGAAGCTAAGAAAAATATGAATATATTGCAAAAATCATGAAGCTACAACTCAAATTAAAGATTTAAAAGCATTGGCCTTAGATGTCCCTCCTTTTCCTGTATATACAAGAAACTTTTCCATTTGAATTCCAATGGGAACACAGTGGGACTTGACCTGGACTATCCTGCTTTAGGCCTCTGCCTATTAAGTCTTAGCTCTGCCACCTCAGTTTTAAGATTCAAAGACTTAATATTCAAGAATCTCTTGATTGATGGATATTCCAGGATCATTGGAGAAATGCTTTTCATTTCATTGTCAGACATGCCAGGGCACGCTGTGTCCCTTGACAATATTTTTTGCACACGTTCTGATTTTCACTCTCCGGGAGTGTCTGCAGTTCTGAAACAATTAAGTTTAACCTGGCACATAAACTGAAACATGTTCTGCAAGCATGAGGTAACTGTGGTGATCACAGTAAAACTCCACATTGATTTCTGACCTAAGGTCCTCCAAGGAGTGTCCCTACTCTCCCAAGGGTGAAGTTTTACAAGGGAATCTTTGATTAAACCATAAGATTAAAGAAAATTCAAGTGGCTGGACAGCTCCCTATTCACTGCTTGTTTGAGAAATCTTGAGAACATGTGTTATTCTTTTCAAAGTTGGTTGTAAATCAACTCTCTAAATTGCTTCCAGATCAGTATTTTCAGGCACAGCATTAAAAATGATGGTTCTATCAGCCAAAACACTAATTTTTGCTCCTTCGATCATACACACTATTATAAATTCTCCTTACCTAATATAGAAGAAGGAGATGCCAATCCAAGCAGTCATCCTTTCTCTAGGTCAGCAGATGTGCTGTCTGAATAAAAGCTGCTGTTAGCAATTTAGCAACACAATTTAGCACAGATTTTTTTAATAGATCAGCTGTATGTCTTTGTGAAAAGATTTTGGCATAAATTCCAAAAATAGCCTTCTTCAGAGCTCTGAATACAATACCAAATGAAAGTAGACTATACAAGTTGAACAGAAGCTGAGGCTGATAGGAAGATGTTTTATAGTTTTTTTAACATTTTAAAAAAATGATTATAATACTTAAATTCTGTGCAATGTTCATCTTTAAGTCTCCTCCTTTAACTTTTCCTAGCCAAAACTTTAATTCTTCTTTATTTTGATTGCAACATAATATTTGTAAAGAAGGCCAATATAATTAAAAATAATGCATTGTATATATTTCAAAAAAATTCAATTTTAACTAGACTGTAATACTTACTAGTTTGTAGTAAATAGTCTTAACTGATTTCCATAAAACTGTAATTCATTTGTGAAGCCTGTATATTTTATGCTTTTGTTTTTATTGGAAGTCTACACTACAGTCTATACTTTTAATTAAATTTTCAAAGATGCTGGTTAATTCAAAATTGTCTAACTCTTTATTTAGATTACTTCTATTAATACCTATGATCATGCCTCACTTAATGACAAAAACATGTTCTGAGGAATGCATTTCTACGCAATTTTGTCATTTTTTAAATATCAGAGTACACTTAGACAAACTAAGATAGATACAGTGTCACTAAGAGACATCATCTTATGGGATCACTGTTGTATGTGTAGTCTGGGATTGACCAAAATATCATTATGTGCTATATGACTTTATTTTTATCACAGCATCCATAGAAATATTTTCCTTTTGAACTATAAGTCCCATGAAGGAAGCAACTAAGTCTTAATCACTCTTTAGGATTATTTGCTAGCTAAAATTTTAACAAACACCAGCTGTAGAATAAATATTTGTTGAATGAGTGACGTGTCTGACCTTATATTATACTTGAATTACATCCTGAGGTATCCTTTCTATATTAAAGTTGCAATCTATAACTATCTTTCTCTAGACGAAAAAGAAAAGAACCTGATGAAATATCAAACCACTGGTTCTAGTTTATTGTCTCTTAGTATAAACCAACTTCTCCAGATTTTTTATACATTAATTTATGTCCTGTTCTCCAATATTACACTAATAAATCATCCATTATTTAAATCTCCTAGATATCAATTAGCATTCAAGACAAACTTCAGGTAAGTTTTTGCTGTATGTTTGTTCTGAAATGAAGACAACGGAAACACTTTGTGGGCATGCAGAATATGTTATGTTTACCACAATTAAACCGCTGTCTCAAGTTTGAAATATAATAATTAGTTATTTACTACTTAACATATAGTAAATAACTACCATCTGAGCATGAGAAAGCATTAGAAAAAACACCCTAGTTCCAAGAACAAATACTAAAATGAAGCCTACATCAATTGTCAATAATTGTCTTTTCTTCTAATGAGAACAGAAAGTTACAGAAAAAGCATATTATGTTAAGCCTTAAAGTCAATAGTCCATGATTTCATAATAGAAGTTAATTAATACACTTGGAGAAAAGCTCATGGGCCACGTAGAGCAGCCCGTCAACTATATGGATATTGGTAGGTGGTTATAAACACATACAACATCACCCATCCCTCTGACCATGAACATTATCAGATCCCTAACAGGACAATTCACATTTGTGATAGGATGTCACAGGCCTACCCTGTACAAGTAACTCTGAGGGCCTTGTATCTTACACAGGGAACATTGCCTGTCTCCTAGACAATAAAGTCACTTCAGTTCTCATCTGTGAAAGAGGAAATAATGTAAAAATGAAGAGGGAAAGAAATAAGCAATTTAAATGGGGATTGGAGCAGAACTAAACAGCAAAAGTCTAATAGTTCAAGAATACTATTGAAGAAAGCCTCTGGAGAACTGAGTTACACATGTAGATTAACAAAAATTGTAGGCATCACAACACAGCAGAACCTTGACTGTCTCTGGCACTAAGATGTTAGGCAGAGCAGGGATGCCTAGACTGTTTTCATGAAGGAGTGTTTGGAGATCATGATTACTCTGCCTCTGAAGATAACCTGGGCTTATAAACAAGATATGATAACATTTAATGACAGCTCTGGCCTACTCTCTGAGAAAGTGGCAGAGTTGGATGAATTCCAAATGTTAAGCTGGCCATTTCTAATGATGCCCTTGTATAAATATTTCAAGGACTCAAATGTGATTTTTAGTCTTATGTCAATTCTGAGAAGTGTTAAGAGGAAAGATTATCCCATAGGTTATTAAGCAGAAGTCTTTAACTGTAAAGATTAACATAATGTTGACATTCAAGCTTGGGATTCTTTCTCTTCTACTTCCACTAAACTCCATTATGTAAATTATCTCTCATTGCCATTAGTTTATTTGTATTCCACTCTGCTACAGGGGTCTTTTATCTTTTTCTTAAAAAATGTGATAGGACATCCCTTGCACATAATAAGTGCTCAAATCATTGTTTGAATTAATGTGTGAATTTGGCCTTAAGATAACATGCCACAGAGAAGAGTGGACAAGTTGAGCCAGGTCAGACAGAACATACAGAATAACAAAATGCTCACAAAAAACAGCCTTACAGCTCATTTATCATAACTCTTCCATTATACACATGGTAAGTAAAACTTTAGACACTAATAGTGTCTGCTCGGCATGATAGTGAATGATAAAACTAAGAATTGAAGGCAAGTCTCCACTTTTTCACACCTACAGCTGTATTCTGAGTTTCAAGACCATGTATGCTTTGTGGGCTCACTGCTTTGCTGGTCAGAGAGAACTTCAGTGATTCAAACTAAAGGTATTTGTTCTCTAAGCCAACCCATAGCCTAAAGGTGGGCCCTAAGGTGAAGAGAATACTGTTTTCTAAGGATTCAAAAAGCAGATTAAAACAACAACAACAACAAAAAAAAAAAAACAGGATTTCTTGCTCCTGCCATTCTGTTCTGAATTGCCCCTAAAGTACCTTCTGGAACTATCTGAGGCAGGAGGGTGGAAACTAAAATTGAGATGCCAATACTGTTTCTGTAGATATGTCCAACTTCTCAAACTCCCCTTCCCTACATTGTGCATCCTGTCCTCCCACTAATATTAAAACACAAGCTTTGCCCAAACTTTTTCCTACCTAACAATTTCTTGAAATGACTCTTTCCAATAACTTTAAGAATCCTCCAAACTCTTAATAAGAGTAGTATGTATTTTTTCAGCTGGAGAAACCAAAACAAGAAAAGTCCCCCCCCACCCTTGGCTAAGTGTACCTCACAAATTATCGTTTCCAAAAGAAATGACACCCTTAGCAGAGAACCCATCATTGGGACCCTAAAAACTTCATTAAATGCTGAAAAAACACGTTGGAGAAATAAAAACCCTAAGCTAAAAGACCATTTTTAATTTGAAAGGAATGTGATTGGCAAACAGGTCTGATAAGGCACACACAGTAGTAACAGAGGGGAATGAGACTCACTTGGCTGTTAGGACAACTGCTCCTGGGAATAAATGGAATAGAGAAGAAGGAAGCACAGCATAAGTAAGCAAATAAAATATCCTATGAAGCAGAATGCAGGAATGTTGCTTTACACTTCAGGGAAACTTAGGGGGAAAAGTGGCTGCACACCGTGAGCACAGTTCAGACTTAAACTCAAACATAAACTCCATTCTAGTAAGTCGATTGGTGTCCTCATGTGTTGCTGTAAAAAAGACAAATGTGGTCAGTAAATACTGGACCTAAAGTATCTATTTGGTTTAAAATAGTTCCAAACCAAGGCACTTCAAATGCTTACATTAAATCACAACGTGACAAGAAAAACAGGGGGAAACTGGTTTTAAATTGTTGAAGAATATGCTAATCTATGAACAGCTTTAATTGAGTACCTACTCATATACTTTCTCGTTGGTACCATCAGGACAGTTAAGCTACTCTTGATAAGAATAAGCAACATATTATTAAAAGTTTTTATAGCAAAGCTGGTAGATTACACATGACTAACCTGCCTCTGAATATGTTAAAGTCATAAGTAGTCTCTATGATTTGAAGAAAGATCTAACTTGTTTCTTCATTTTTGTTACAGAAAATACTAGCTTACGATATAATAGGACTTTTATTTGCATGCTATGTGCAGCAATAAAATATTTATGATGTTTAAAGGCAAAACAAACAATGTATTGAATAATTTAAAAGAATATATAATGATCTTTTTTTGTGAATGCAAACTATTGACAGATTCTGGGATCTAAATAAAGGTATGCTAAATCATTGTGGCACATGGCTTTAGTAGTCTAGGTTGGTCCTCAGTGGAGATTCTAACATGTTGGGGTTTATTGGGATAATTAGCAGAATGGATCTTCCCAAAATTGATTTATAGGTACACTGGTCAAAGTATTGATTAGAGAGAAGTTTTGGCAGATAATGCCATGATCATCTCAGATTGTGATCTGAGCTGTTCCAGATGACTGTTGCAGTCATCCTTAAGAATGGAACAACAAGTGAAGAAAGGAGATAAGGAAGTGTCCAAGCAGCAATCCCTATGGGGGAAATAAGAATGCTGTGGTTACAGTCACATTACTAATTAAACACAGTACCTCAAGAAACCGTCCAAGTATGTTACCTTAAGACATGAAGATTTAATTGGGTATTGAACTATTTACTAGAAATAGAGAACCTGGGTCCTGTGAAATGAATTCATCTTGATACATTTGTGTTAACTCTTTGCTTCAAACTTAAAATAGAAAAAAAATGCACCTTATAAAGAAGATATATGTCCTTTCTATATTTCCACCACTTCCTGCTGTCTACACCTATAGACTGTTGACTTCCTTTGGCTCCCTGGTCCCGAAATAACCATCTGATTCCTTTTAAAAATTAGTGACCCATGGTTTATGAAAATTAACAAAAGACACAGCTTTACTGGATAAAGCCTTCTTTCTCTTCTTTTTATTCTAATCCTCAATAGATTATTTGATACCCACTCACTTTGGTTAGGGTGGGGGAGTGAGTTTGACAATTTACTTTACTGAGTCCACGGTCTCAAATGCAAATCTCACCTAGATTCACGCTGAGGAAGATGCTCAGTAATAATGTTTAGCAAGATATTAAGGCATATCCTGATCCAGACAAGTTGTTCTCTAAAATTAACCCTCACACTTTTCATGGCCACAATAGCGGGATTTCATAAAGAACATTTTCCCTGATTTTGTGCATGATTTTACCTTAGAAGCATGTGAAAAACTGTTTTAAATAGAATTTGACTAACCAGTTCTCCCAGTGATGCTGGTGCCACATTATCTAATTTCAATGCAAAACATCAGTCTAATAAAAAAAATTCCTTTGTCTAAAATGAAATGAAGCAAACATTAATAAAAATAGAGATAAACTCTGAGAATGACTCACATAAAAAATCCAGGGAGGTCTTCAGTGAGCTGTCCATTATTTTATCATGGGATTTCTGAATGCCTGTCATTTTCTAAGCACTTTTATAAATAAGAAGATGTAGCAATCATGGTTCCTGCCTCAAGGAGCTTGCAGGCTAATATGGGAAACATGCACTTAAATAAATAATTGAAATATATAGTAGATTGTGATAAATGCTACAGGGCTAGTACATACAAACTATTCTGGGAGTCCTAAAGAAAGAAAGATTGTTTCCTTCTGACAAATCTAGAAGACCTTGATGGAAGTGATTCTGTTTCATTCCAGTTTCATATCCAATTGGTTTTTGATCCTTTCTGCTTATATGCCCCAGTATGCTCACAATAGAATACAGCAAAATTTCTACCAAATTTGTTCCTCCTTTCAAGTTTCCTTTCAAGCACCATTTTTCAGATTAACCATGTTAGTGTCCTAAAAGTCAGATTGGATCTCTGTCCCTCTCACGTGCTATGTGAAATTTCATCAGCCATCTAATCCTCTGAAGATTATGTATTTAATATTGTTGGAATTGGTCCTATCCATTCATAGCCCTAACATGGTAATATATTCTAATATTGCTCTTAGAGATTTCTACAAAGTCTCCTAATTTTCTTTGTAATCTCATAATGCCATTGCTTTGCTGAAATTCTGGCAAATTGCCTCTATTTGTTAAAGTAAGTCTTAAACTCCTCAGTCCTTCACAATTGAGCACCTGACAAAGTGCCCATCACAAGGCATGTTCTCAGTAAGTCTTTTCTTAATTTATGATGGAATAAATGGGGTTTTTTTTATAGAAAGGATGAGTCTAACCCTACAGTTAGAAGGTATCTTGAATGGAGTAAAGAGAATTTGAAGTAGAGGAAACATGCTCAGAAGCCCTGATCTTGGAGAATAATTTTAAGAGTTTAGAACATTAAGTCCAGGGATGCTCCCTGTCCTTGATAATATATTTCCTCTGAGTGTAGGCAAAGTGCTTCAAAAATCATTGTACCTTTCCAAAGATAGAAGAATTGAAGATCAAAATGTCATTCTACTTATTGTCATGCAAACATGATGGTAAAGTCACTTGCATGATTCATAGTATCCCTTACTCAAGAAGAAAAAAAATGGCAAATAAGAGATGGAAAGAAAAAGAGAAGGTGGAGAGAGAAAGCATGCACAAAGAAGAAACAGAAAAAAAGAGGAAAATATAATTTTTATAAGTTTTCTGCTATTCATATACCTAAAAATATATACGCTGAAACATTTTTCAACCTAATGCTAAATTTTAATTGAAATTAATTGAAATTTGACTCTTCATGAAATATCATCACAGATAAATAAAAATTCTAAGAAAATACAATTTTTACCAAGACACCATTAAAATTATCTTTAAAATAATTGCATAATACCTGGAATTCCTACTGTTACATATATCCTAATGACAAAAGTTAAAATTTAAAGAAAAATTTAAGTAATTTCTGTTTATCTCCAAAATTCTTGGAATGAAAGTTTCAGCATTCTTTAAATGAGCTAATTTTATGCTTGCAATATGAAGTCAGCTGGTGGTGGAACAGAAAAGAATCCATGGGGATGTAATGAACACTTGCTACCAAACTTGAACTGTGGTCTGAAAGAGCTATGCTTTTTTATTATTTTGTAATTCTTGAGTGCAAAAAGTTTCACCTATAGAGATATTTCCATGCAAAAAAAAAAAATTCAAAAAAATCACTGCTAAACAAAACAAACAAACAAACAAACAAAAGCTTTGCTTTTTTTCTCCCTCTTTTAAAAAAAATTTGAGGCAGGGGCAGGGATCCCTAATAATGTAATTGATCGGCATTCTAAAATGGTAAAATATATCTACTTATTTGGTTGTTAAATTTAAACCCTTCAATTTCTAATATTTCTACAACAGAGAAGACTTGGAGACTATTTTTATCCTATAGATTGGTTGTCTGGTAACCTTTCAAATGATTTGTCTGGGCATCATCGGGAAATAGAGATTGTTCATCTTTCAATAAAAATGAACATTAAAATTGCAAAGATGTCTTGTTCATTACAGACCTTTATGAACTTAGTTATATAATGCAATGTGTCAGTAGAAACCTGAAAGAGTTGACATATTTTGTGGTTATGTTTTGGGATGTGGGTGTGTCATGTTTGTTGTAATTGATGTTGTTGTTCTAGTTTGTTTTTTAACCTTTACTACTTTTGTTCTTGTCAAAGTAATAAACTTTTACATTTATACAATCAAGTTGTCCTGAGGGGCTCATAATGGAAAAAACAGCAGTCAGTCCATTGACACTTCCCCTTTCTTCCCTGGAGTGGCCCAACTCTCCTTGAAAACTGCCTTCAAAATCACCAGAGAGAGGTTTGTAAGCTCACCAGACAGAATTATGGTGGTTTTTGTCTTTATCAGATGAACTTAAGGGACAAGTTACAGTTAAAGTTGAAGTGGAAAAGCCTGCCTTTGTTATTCCACATCCAGTTATTGCTGTTTACAATCCTTTGTTGAGTCTATATTTTCATAAGGTATTTTACCTGTAAATGTTGAACACTTCTGCTTCACAGTCAAGAAAGAATAAGAGGCCACCAAAATGGACAACTGACTTGTCTATTTTCTTCTATATCTACTGCCTTTTGTTGATTTATAAGAAAAACCTGAGAAATCTACCAAATAAATGTTGTGTAGTTTATCTAGAAATAATACAGAAAATTTTGAGATTACTATTATTTTTGGTGAAAACTTTTGTTTAAAATTTAAAAAAAAAAAAGAGGGCTGGGATGTATCTCAGTGGCAACTCACATTCACAAAGCACTGAGTTTCAAAAAGAAAAGAAAAAAATGAAACAAAAAATCTTCCTTCAGTTACTTAGTCTCTTTTTGTTTTCCCTTTTATAAGTCATGTATTTATTTCTTGATGTTTTTAAATTTAGAAGTTATCAGTAACCCACTTTATAAAATAGGAAGATTTAATTAACCTACACACCACACATGTTCTTTTGATTTGTTTTATGTATGCAGTTTTCCTCTTTCTCAAGATGAAGATTTTAGTTGAGTTTTTAATGGCAGGTTTAGAAGTTTCTTTCAGAGGAAGTGGTTATTTTGTAAGGAGCTCCCAAAAGCTTCCCTGTGAAGGTATTTTTTCTAGACCTGTTTATTTCCAAGTGTGAGCCCTATTTTTGCCTGAGGATTTACTGTCCAGCTGCACCATGTTCTACACACAGATTGGGGAAGGTGAACTTTCAAATTGGTATCATGCCCAGTTCACAAACCCTTGCCTGCCCAGGTAATAAGAAACCCCTGGCTGCTAGGAACATGGGACCTCACTATTCAGTATGAATTTATTTGCCTGATGCTTATTTTTCTCTTGCGTCTCATCTTCGCTCTTCAATAAATTTTCTAATTTTCTGCATGTTTACTTACACCATTTAGTCTACAATTTCATCTTGCTGCCTTAAATCCTTCCTTCTACATTAACAATATCTTATATTTATCCCTATTTCCTACCTTCTTTGTTATTTTTCTTTCTCTTTATGGATGGAGAGATAGAGACAGAGACAGAGATGGAGGGAAAATTAGTCACAGAGAAACAGAATTATTTAGATTCCCAATAGAAGAAAGATCTATATGTATGGTTTCCTTATAATCAAAACTTCCTTGACTAGTTTCTAGTTTATTAAAGTAATTTTATTTTAAATTTTGTTAGAATAACATATCTCTTCTAACTCAAATTTATAACAGTTATAATTCAATAAAACACCTGAGGAAAAATTTTTATGAGATATTTTTCTATTCCATTGAGAGCAAAATTTATTTCCATTGCTTATATTTAGTGTTACTAAACTCTTCTTTAGCACAATATGAAACTTTACAAAAACTATTGATACACAGGGAAAATCATAACCTTAAGTGGGAAAAGAATTATAGCACTTGCAATGATAGCATAGATATGATTCGTTTTAGTGGATATTCAAGGCCTGATGACTCCCACTTAATATTAAGAACATTTTCCTAAATTAGTATAGTTTGCAGTCTGATTAGCGTATTGAAATCATGATGCAATAATTTGATTTTAGAATTCATTTGTGTGTTTGAAATGTACAAATATGATAGCCTGTTTGCACCTGATTGCCAAGACCTTGAATGCACCCAGCTGACCTTATTAACAGACAGCACCTAATAGCCATCTTTTTCAGACCATCAGAGGCAGCAAGGACTGCACTTAGGCTATGCTATTAATATAATTCCTCCTGAAACTCCCTGGAAATTTGTCTTCCTGAATATGCAAGAAAGTATAGTTTGAGAATCAAAAAGCTATCAGAATAAATCCACCCCTTTTGTCTGTTGGCAGCATGGACCTCATATTTCCTGGCATATTGAAAATCAATAGGACTTTACACTCCGCTTTGATAAGTTTTCATTCTCTTTCTTCCCTTCTATGTTTATTGAGGATACTATATACCACTAAGTCATATTTTAGTTTTACTCATATCAAAATCTTCTTAGGAAAATAGGGACCAAACCAGCTACAATGTAAACTAAAAATCATGAAGAGGTTTTTGTTTTGTTTTGTTTTAATAAATTTTGAAGCACTGATAAACAAAGAAGAGTAATTGAGGCAGCACAAAGCTAATTTCCAGGGACTGCTATACTTCAAGAATGTATCAAACAACAGATAGGGGTTACAAGAACTTAGAAGATTGGAGGAGAGGTCTTAATTGAACTGGGGCTCAGTTTTATAGGGAAGGGTGCTGTCAGGCTGCTGCTTGCATCTGAGGTGACCTGGTGAAGGTGGTCTGAAAATATGGGGAAATACTGAAAATTGGAACACACTGCTGCTGCTAGATCAGACAGCTGCAGCCAGAGTGGAAATGATGGGCGGGTGGGTCAATGTGAGCAAAAAGAGGAATCACTTGAAAGTTTTTTCTCCTTTTTGCTTTCTTCCAGTCTCCTTTTGTTGTTCTCACCAGTGGATGCTAACAGGAGCAAGCCAGCCAAGGCAAAGTATGGTCCGCAGACTTCTACTATCACCAAGCAAAGTATGGAAGAGTACATTGTAACCAAAAGGCAAGGCTTAATAACCATCACATCTAAATCTCATCTATATAATTATTATTTTTTTAAAGATTTTTTTTAGTTGTAGATGGACACAATATCTTTATTTTATCTATTCATTTTTTTATGTAGTGCTGAGGATCAAATCCAGTGCCTCACATGTACAAGGCAAGCGCTCTGCCACTGAGGTACAATCCCTGTCCCTCATCTATATAATTATTGTTTCAGAGGTAGGAAAACTGACTTCTAGTGAGACATGTAAGCTAGACAATAAGTCCTTAAGAAGGTGAATGAATAAGTTTCATCTTATGCTGAATGTTATGAATACTATATTCAAAATTCCAAATGAAGGCAATTCAAGACATTGTCTTTGCCTTATTAAACAAAGAGCCAAAATAATGCTTTAAACTATTTTGATGTCTTCACTATAGACTTATTAGTTATTGAAAAGTGATTATCATCTCTTCTTCTTCCCAGAAGATCCACAGTTCTAGTTCTTTGAGCTCCATTCAATTGCAACAAATTGTTGCTAATTTATTTCCCTGTGGACTGGGGTTTTTTCCTGCACAGTATACAAAAACATTTCCTTATATCTTCAAAGAGAGGAAATTTTACTTTCTCTCAAAGAGCTCAAAGCAAAACATATGCATTATGTTTCATTTGGCTGCAGATTTCTCTTTGTACTAAACATTGACTCTGCCATTTGCCTACCAAATGCTGTCTTTTCCTTCGGCATTATTAATAAGATCCAAATTTTTCAAGATGGTGATGTGCTCAGGTAAAAATTACATTTCTTAGCCTGTTTTGCATCAAGGGATGGATGCAGGCAGTAGTTCAGGTCAATCAGATGAAAGCTGTAATGTGATTTCCTATGGTATCAGGAAAGGTTTTTCTGGAGTGCCTTCCTTGTTAGATTCCTGAATGGAAAGTAAATGGTAAACTGGAGTTAGAGCTTCTGTCTTGCAATGGTGAGACTATTGTGACAAGGAAAATGGCATAGAAAGAATGAAAGAGCATGAAGACAGAAAGAACATCTCTGTCTTGAATTGCATATTGCAGATTTCTTGTGATGTAAGAACAAACAAACAGCTATAATTCTTTCATGGGAAACTTAACTTTCATAAATGATAAACTATTAAAAACTAGATAAAAATGTGGTATATATCCATAGTGCAATTTTATTTAGCCATTAAGAATAACAAAATTATGGCATTTGCTGGAAAGGGAATGGAACTTTAGAGTATTATGTTAAGCCAAAAATGCCAGACTCAGAAATGTAAGTGTCATATATTTTCTTTCATATGTGGAGTCAGAGAGAAAAAAGGAATCTCATGAAAATAGATGGGAAACCAGCAGAGTAGAGGAAGGGAGATGGTTTTGGGGGCTCACACCTGCAATCCCCACAATTCAGGAGGCTCAGGCAGGAAGATTGCAAGTTTGAGGCCATCCTTGGTTACCTGACTCAGAACAAAAAATGAAAATAATTAGGGATGTATTTCATTGGCAAAGTACTCAAGAATTAAATCTTTAGTGCCTTAGAAAATTAAACTAAACTAAAATATTTTTTAAAAAGAGAAGGGGGATCAGAAGGAGAGAGATGAGGACAAGAGGAGGAGGTACTGACAACTGAAATTCATCAGATTATGTTATATGCATGCACAAATATTCCACAATGAAATCTGCAATTCTGTGTCACCATTATGCTGCAGTACAAAAAATTAAAATAAATATAAGCTGGATGCAGTAGCACACACTTATAATCCCAACAAACCATGGAGATTGAGGCAAGAGGAAAGTAAATTCTAGACCAGCATAGCAACTTTTTGGGACCCTGTCTCAAAACTTAACAACAACCAAAAAAAAAAAAAAAAAGTAAAGGGGCTGTGGATGTGACTTAATGGTAAAGTGCCCCATGATTCAATCCCCAATACCATAAAAGTAAGTAAACAAATACAGCATGAATATTATTCTATTTTAATCTAACCATTTTCAAGTGGACTCCTAGTAAAACTCCTTAGCAGTGTATGTGATACAACATATTGATGGAGAAAAGATTAAGGTAGTATGTTTTAAGATAAAATTTAGGGAGCACATTGCCCATAAGGACCATATAATATGGGAGAAGACAGACATATAAAGACATGATTATGATAAAAGGTCATTCAGCAACACTTATTGCTAAAATACATTCTTTTTGTAGCTTTGACCTTTGAAGTCCTGAGTGTCGCAGACTATTCTATGTCCCAGATCCCTAGTATGTTTTGATGATGGCATGATGCCTGTCACCCCTAGAGAGGAACATAAATTTTTCTTGCAGCCAACCCTTATTCAGAAACTAAAATAAAGAAAAGGAAATTTGTCAAGATGTCATTCTAAGTTAGCTTGGCTGATATGACACAAGGCCATTATGCCCAGTTAATAAGTAACAGAGCTGGGATTTGATGCAGGCAGTCTGTGCCCAAATCTGTATTTCTAGCTATACCATTATATTGCTTCTCAGGAAGATACCCTTGTCCTAAACCAGTAAGTATAATGGCATCTTATTTTCTTGCATCATATGTTCTTATTCCCACAAATATGGCAAAACTTGCAAGTAGAAGAGTGTTTATTCATGCGGGGATGTAGCTCAGTGGCAAAGCATCTACCTTGCATTCACAAAGTCCTGGTTCAACCCCCAGTTCAAAAAAAAAAAAAAAAAAAAAGAAAGAAAGAAAGAAAAGAAAAGAAAGAAATGAAGAAAGAAAAGAGTGTTTATTCTTTCTTTTTGTTCTAATGTTATAACTTATTTTTTTCCCTCATGTCCAACATGAACAGATCAATTGAAGAGCAAATATACAAAAACCTCAAAATATTGATGGGGGGAAGATAAAGGTAGTAAGTTTTAAGATAAAAGAGAGCTCATGTTATCACTCTGATAAATAGGTAATGAAATACAGGATTATATACAGCTGATACAAGAACCTAACATTACAGAATGAAATATTAACCAAGTCTGAATTGACTCAAACACAGACTCCCTAATAATAAATTCCTGAGTAGTTCACTGTCTCTCATTGAAGGCTCCCTCAACATAAATGGAAATTAAACACTTGCTATAATCATGATATAAACTATGGAGCATGAAACATAGAGGAACATTTCCCAAATTAGAGGTCATCTAGAAGGAGAAAAAATAAAGGCATTTGAATTCAGTGTTCCAGGAGAGGTAAGATTTGAATAGATAGAGAAGATATTGTATAGCAAAGCAGTCAGAAAGCAAAATGGCCTTCAGGCATTTAGCAAAATATACTTTCTGTGTGCCATGCATAGTGCTTTTGAATGAGATTGGTATTGTTAAAAAGACAAGACAAGGTCACAAAACAGCCTACCTTAGGGTGGGAAGGATGAAATAGAAGCAGATAAATTTGGAAAGGTAGAATTGGAAGAGATTATGGTTAATGGAATTTCTATTCAAAGCAAACATTCTCTTTTGTGGATGGAATTCAAAAAATACAATGTGTAAAGATTTTTGAAAGTTTACAATAAGCAAAGTAACACTGTATCACAAAAGAAAATTGCTACAGCCCAGCTCTTCCTCTCTTTAGAAATGTACTTGAATGAGGGAATGCATTTATAATATAAACCACTTCTATTTTCATTGAGATGATGAAGGAAGAACCACATTTTATGAAATTTATGGAGTTTAAAATTCAATAAGCACAATGTTTACAATGTTACATGTTCTTTCTCAGCCAAACAGTAATGCCATTCAAAGTGTTCCCTGAAAGATTGACTTATATTTTATTTATTGGAAAACATGTTGACTTCCTCCATTCCTAAACTTCTACAGTCCTTGAATATTATTTCAGCTCATAGCTTAATCTTTCTGAAGTGTTTTCTGTTTTCTTTTCCTTTGAATTTTGTTTGCTTATGGAATTTAACCTTCACAAAAAAATTGTAAAGATGTACTGTTGAATACATTCTGGATTTGCACAGCTGATTTTGGGGGTCCATATGCCATAGTCCATGCAGTCTGTGGTTTACTGTTGCTCTTAGATTCCAGTACTAATTGTATTTTGTAAACCCTTGGCTGATGACTCAGAAGGAAATGACCAACAGTGTGTGGCCAAGCTTTTTGAAGAAAGACATCAATTTCTGGCTTAACTATGGGTTCTTTATGCAGAGAAAACAGCAGGTTTTTAGGAAGAAATACTGGCTAGCATGTTCTCTTTATTCTTATCACAAAGCCTTCTGTCCCCAAATTGCAGAGGAAAATGATGAGGAAAGTGTTCAGGGATAGATAAGTGGAATGAGTCAGGAAGCTCTCACTCATACCATAAAAAATGTGGCTTCAAAAGCTAGCAGAAATAAAATATCAGCAATACATTTCAACTTAACTGTGATAGTTGCAAATGAAGATTATGCATTGTATGTAAACATTTTTATAGTAGGGTAACATTTGTTTGTATATTAAAATATATTACTTTTATTGATTTATAGACTAGGGATTTAAAAAGAGGACAGATATCAGAAAGGGGTTTTTACTGGGACAGGATAGATTTCAGAGAGGCATCAGAGCATGGCATCCAAATGAGAAAGAAGTGTGCAGAGTTGAGATCATGGGCAATAGGATTTCTGGAATTATTTGAAATTCATCAAGGTTCTATAATCTGATACTACAATCATAAATTATATTTTTCTGGAGTTAGGTACAGATTGGTATCTAGTCTCAAGGATCCCCTGACTAGCTGTGATGATGGATGCCTGTGTATGGTACCCTGATTCTCACCTCCTGGCATCCATGCTTGTGGAAACCCTCTTCTTTGGATGTGCAATGAGAATATAGCTTGCTTCTAATTAATGTGATATAATAATGATGATTGAGTGCTGCTTCTATGATAGTATTTACATAAGATTGTAATTCATCTTGCCAGGAAAATACCTCTACCTTTTTAGCTTTGAGGAAGCAACTGGTCATGTTGATAAACTAAATGTGATAAGAAAAGCAAAGGTCACACCCTGACCAAAGGTCAGAAGAAAAAAAACAACTGCACTTTTCAGTCCACCAAACATGAGAAAGAGAGTGGTGGCAACAACTCCATGAGCTGGGAAGTGTACCCTTCTTATCTGAATCTTTAACGGAAACAGCACCAGCCAACTCCTTAACTGATTTTGTCCTAATGTCCCATATTGGATCACATATAGAAACTTAAATATAGTATATAAACATAATTACATAACATAGTATAATTAAATAATAATATAATTATATCAAAATAAAATTAATATATAAACTCCAGATTATTATTCACAATCTACTTTAATGAACCTATGTCAATTTCATTGGAATAGTCTCAGAATTGAAAACTTGGAATTCAATGGGTTATTTCCAGCCTGAAGAGACCCTAGAAGAGGGCATCTTCTAAGCTACACCCTGACATTTGTGGTACAAAAACAGGAAATAATGAATGCTTGTGGTTTTCAGCTTCTAGAAAGCCAGTACAGTGATTTGGAATATGTTATTGAAAACTGTAAAGCCTAATTTAAAAAATATTTTATAATGCTCCTCAATGTAGGCTATTTACATAACATCGAAGTCCAATGGAAAGAATTCTATACAGTACCAACACCATGTGGTTCAAGAATGCAGTTCTCTATGAGTTTCACAAAAAAATAATAAAATAATTGTATTCAATGCATCACTTCTTGAAGTGTTCTTCAGCATGTTGATTTTGCTGGGTGTTAATGAGTGTTATATGAATAGTGTGTCTAGAGAATAGTAAGTTGAGAAAAGTGAGATAATAACAATAGTGAGATATTGTTGGGTTTTTTAAATTTCATCTTTCCATATTCTCTAATGTGCCTTGTGAAAGATCATGAAAACTAAAGACCTAACCAAAAGTATTCTGAAGAAGCACTCAAGGAAAAGATGAGAATTTGCTAAGATCACTTGACATCTGCTTCAAAAGGAAAAAAAAAAAAAAAAAAACAGGCGACCTTGTTCCCTAAGCCTATAATATAGGATACATCTAGAGAAATTCCAGCCAAGAACCTTTTTTAAAAACATATCATCATCAATTTTATACTCTTTAATTGTCCCCAAAATTGTATACTCTAAGCCACTGTACCAACCTTATGCTACCAAGGAAAATTGTTCCAGGGCATAATTCATAGGCACATGCCTAACCTAGTACTAAGTGTGAAAGGCAGAAGTGTTAAACACTGCCTCTCATTTTCTCTGAGTAGCCTTTTTTCTAAAACTAAGACATCTGATAGTAATGAACAGGAAGTCTGGTGGTCCCACTTCATTAATGATAATCAGTGATGCTATCTGCCAAATCCAGCAGAGACCTCAAGAATCTATGTCAGGTGAGATGATCTGAAAAGTAGTCTCATTTTTAGGTAAATATAAGAGGATCAAACATGGGTGATGAACACTGGCAATCAAATCCTACTCCCTACTCCTAGTATGGCCCTTCTGAATATATTAACTTTACACTGATGATAAAAGCATCTCTGGGTAACTTTCAATATCTACTTTGTTCCATAAATATAAAATAATTTGTATAACTCTCATGTATAATTATAAGTATATTCATTAATTTTTCCCAGTTATAAAAATAAAGTAATCTTGTTCATAATGAAATAGCATAAAGAAAGTTTGTGAGAATTACATTTTAATCTGAAAGAACAGGTAGATATAAATATTTTAAAGATTGGGTAAATTTTTAAAGATATTAGATTTTACATATAGCACTAAATATCACTTTACAATAAATTTTTATACATGGATAATATTTCATGCACAATATTTTTATGGATAATATTTCATAGCATAATTTAGTTAACTTAGGCCATATCTGATTTTTTTTTCCCTTTGGTACTGGGAATTAAAACCAGGGGGGCTTTACCAATGAGTCATATCTCCAATCCTTTAACTTTTTTTTTTTTTCTTTTTGAGACAGGGTCTCACTAAATTGCTGAGGCTACTTGTGATATTCATTATTCTTAAAAGTGGATTTCTAAACAAAAGTAAATTAATATTAATTTAATTTTGTTCATTATTCTTATTTGGCAAATCATAACTGTATACATTCAAGATTACCATATGATGTTCTTATAAATGTTTATAATAAGAAATTACTAAAAAACTAAATAACATACCCATTTTCTCACATCATTTTTTTGTGATGAGACTTAAAAAAATAACTTTAACCTTAGTTATTTTGAAATATGCAATACATTTTTATTGACTATTGTTTTCATCTTCTGAAATAGATCTCACAAACTAATTCCTTCTGTCTAATGGAAATTTCTAAGCTTTTGATTGCTATCTTCCCATTTTCTCCCTCCCCTGCACCCACCTCTGCTAAGCATCATCCTACTCTCTATAAGTTTGACTTTTTTAGGTTTCAGATATAAGTGAAATCATGCCATATTTGTCTTTCTAGGTCTAGTTTATTTTACTTAATATAATGTTCTCTAAGTTCATGTTGGTTGCAAATGATAGAATTTTCTTCTTTTTTAAGACTGAAAGATAACAAGTATTAGTGAGGATGTGGAAAAAGGGGAAATTGCATACTATTTGGGGGAATATAAAGTAGCACACCATTCTATAAAACATTGTTTTAGTCAGCTTTTTCACTAGAAGATCTGACAAGAACAATTTCAGAGGAGGAAACGGTGGTTTTGGAGCTCACAATTTCAGAAGTTTCAGTTCATACACTGTTATCTCCATTGCTTTGGGCCCAAAGTATAGTAGAACATCATGCTGGAAGAGTGTGAAGGAGGAAAGCAGATCCAAACAGAACCAGTAAGCAGAGAGAACTGTGTTCTCCAGACAAAATATGTATCCCAAAGGCGTGCCTCCAATGACCCTCCTCCTCCAGCTACACCCTGACTTCCTACAATTAATACCCAGCTAATCCTTATCAGGGAATTAATGCACTGATAGGTTAAGGCTCTTTAACCCAAACATTTTACCTTGTATTGTTTCACCCATGAGCTTTGGAAGGACACCAAATATCTAAACCATAATAAACACTATGGAGGTTCCTCAAAAAACTAAAAGGAGAGCTTACTTGTGATCCACTAATCCCATTAGTGGGAATATATCCAAAGAAATTGAAATTGTAGCATTATTCACAATAGCCAAAATATGAAATCAACCTGTGTCTAACAATATGTGACAAAATAAAGAAAATATGATACATATACACAGAGGACATGAATCTTAGAAGGAACTTTAAATGTATATATATAAATACTTACCACATGATATAAACAAAGGTATTTATATTTTTAACAGAGTATTGCCAGTTTACTTTCTATTGCTAATGTATGAAAATGTTTCTCTCACTGAAATTTCAATGGTAGAAGATTTCAACAGCAAAGAATGATTTTCCTAACTTAAGATGATAAATAAACAAATAAGTAATATTTTGTTCCTAACTGATTTTTTATTTTACCTATAGAAAAATTAAACATAGCATCTCATTTTCTGGCCATCAATATCTCTTCTAATTGGATCTTTAAGTTCCTTGCTTTCAGTAACTATACACTATAGACTGATAATTGGTACATAATTTCTTTCAGAGTTTCATATTTATCAGTTTTCTTTACATTTTAGTTTTATATAGATTTATGTTATTTTGCATGTTATATTTGTATATACATTTAAAATATTTTTCTCATTTTTTGAAAGATAGCTATATATAGTTTCATTTATGAATATTTATATTTTCTTTTATGTTCAAAAGTTTTTTGGTAATACTAGATCACTTAAATACACTCTTATAGCTTTGTATACTGTTTTAATTTTTGCCATTTTAGGTTTATGTTTAACTTTTTAATTAATATGGAATTCAAAATAGTTAATAATGTACAATTGAAACATTATCTTGATTTTTAAATAATGGCGAGGATTGACAAACAAGACACATTTAACTGAAGGAATACAAAATCTTACAAATATATTTTTTGAAATAAATATCACAATGAGAAATCTTAAAATTCTCATATTTTATAATATAGTCCTATTGATATGCCAAAAGGAATTAACCAAACATTTACTTATATTTGTTCTACCTAGCCTATTTCCTATTTTAGTATGACAAAGTACTTAAAATTCCAAAAATAGAAACATATTTATACTACATAAAAATAATCAAAATGTTCAGGTATCCAAAGAATGTTTTCACATAATGTGTTTTGGATTTGTATGCCTAATGCTCTAGGCAAACAAATATATTTTACTAATTTTTACAATTTCTGAGTATTCTTATAATAGAGAATACCCAAGCTACCTGATACAAGGACACTCTAAGCATTATGTTATTATTAGTAATATTAATGATTTTAAATATCCATTGACTCTTTGCTGGTGTGATGGTGTATGTCTATGATCCCAGCAACTATAGAAACTGAGAGAGGAGGATAGAAAGTTAAAAGTCAACCTTAGCAACTTAAGATGACCTGAAGCAACTTAGTGAGACCTGGTCTCTAAATAAATAGATACATAGGGCTGGGATGAAGCTCAAGGGTAATGTGCCCTAGGTTCAATCTCCAATACCAAACCAAACCAAACCAAACCAAACCAAACAATTGTCTCAAGGTTTATTACCTTCCCCCCAAATATTTCCCACATTTTTCAAAATGGCCGGAACCCATTTGAGATAGATTTCCATATAATTTGATGTTTCAATTTCAAAAATAATCAAAAAGACTTAAAGCAGTGCCTTAAATGTATATATCCCATGCTCCTTCCTTTTCTCATCAAACATACCTAGTTGTTTGCCAAGGAGGCAATCATTGAGGAAAATTTGAAGAGGAGAAATGGGAAATGGCCAAACATTAAAATTTTGAGCTGAGGAAAATGAATATACATTATTTATTAAAACAAATATGGCTGTGTGTAATTAAAGATAAAAAGACTTACCTAAGGTTCCCCAGAATCATGCAGACATGCACCTCAACTTAGGTCATTTGGGTAGAAAAGATTGAAAAGTGTATCTCTGTAATACATTCACCTCTTGTCTTGGCTGGAGTAGTCTATCATGTGTTTTCTGAGCAGTGATCTGAGCATGAAGACAAAAGCTGGGGTATTAAAGAAAAACCAGAGGAGCCCTGAAGCATCAGGGAGGAGGTTAGCACAACAATTCCTACCATTCACAATCCTACCAGCTTGAACATGGGTATTGAAACAGACTTCAGTTAGCCTCCACTGCTCCCAACAGAGAGCTGAAGGCCTAAGGGGTGCTCCTGAAGATGGTAACCTTTAGAAGGAGTTGCTTTTAAAAAACAACAGCAAAAGCATGTGAAGGAAGACTTCTGCTTCCAGGCACAATAGGACACTTTCCAGTTGAGAAATGACAGCTGCCAAGGGGATGCTGCCCCTCCTTCATCAATTTTAGAATTAGCTAGTGCCTCCTGGAAAATATGGGCTTTTTTCTTTCTAAAAATAATTGTTTTCATCTTTAAAACAGATATACTCTGGACATTTAAGTGATTTTATATATATATATATATATATATATATATATATATATATATATATATATATATATATATTTATTTATTTATTATTTATTATATATATATATTTATTTCTTAACTAAATATACACACCAAGTATAAAATGTTACAACAATTTATCTAAGCTTAAAAAAAATCACCTTTACCAGAAAAAAAGTTTAGATAATTTAAAACAAAATCAGATCATTCATCTGGTTTCATGTTGCTTAACTATTAGACAATTATTTTTATCCCAATATTTATTAGACAAAATTACTAAATTTGTGAATTCTCTGTGAAATCGAACAATATGTATTCAGGTAAATTCTTTGTAGTAGTAGTATTAATCTTTCCTGTGCTTGATTTTTTTTAAGGGTTTAAAGATGATGATTTCACAATCAGGATACAGAAGGCACAAGTATTTCTTTCACATCATCAACCATTTAATAGCAAATTGATTTATATCCAGATGATAATAATAAAATTTATTATGTCTAGGTTGACTTTTCAAGGATATAGGCAATTACAGATAGGATACAGGTCGTCTGAATTTTAGAAGTACTAAATGGATAATGACAAAATGCTAAAGTGGGTCAAAATAATTTTAATTACTCATTTTTTTCCAAAAAATACAATACTTTTCACTATTCCTTAAGAATTTCTTTAACCATATACATATATATTTTTAGATGAAGAGAAGATTTATATAATATATATAGTGTATAAGACGTATATATAATCTGATTAAGCTGATTCTCATATTCTAGATGAGATTTCAAACTAATTCTACAGTCTTTTCACTAATAAATATTAAAAATATGTCAGGATGCTTTTAATGCCCAAAATAGTCTTATGCCATTCACCAAAACATCCATTGTAGTTCAGACATTAAACTTTGACCTCCAGCGAGGTCCTTCTCTTGTTCTGATCTATGAGGCACAGGAGCATGAACTGGTCCTTAGAAGTCTATCTGGTTGTCACAGTGCCAATTCTCTTCTTTTCACTGCCAGTTAGAAAAAGTCTAGTTATAGCCTTCTGCCTCTGATTTTTGCAATTATGGGTCAAAGTCCAGTCTCTTACAACCTCCAAACTGCATGATTCAAACACTGAGCCAATTAACTCAACATATGTATTCTAAACATCTACTGTTTGGGATCCATTGTTCTTGAACCATGAACAAAACAGAGAACCATATGTGTTCTTCTGAATAGATAAATGATTCCACAGCATTTTTTTGAGTGAAAGTAGGAGTGAGAATTAAAGAGAATGTTCTTTATAATTCTCTTGACAGTAGACATAAACCCATTCTTTCTCAGGCAGATGAGGGTATGTGCTCATTTTACAGAGAATGAACTACAGAGCATGTTGATAGTGTTACGAAGTAACAGCAGAAGATGAGAAGCATAGGAATAATTGGGATGAGAATAGATTCTGCATTGTTAAACAAGGCATTCAGGGAAAGTCTTACTGTAGAGGTGATACCTGAGCAAACACAGGAGAAAAGGCAATGACCCATGTAGGTGAAGGAAGAAAGTACAGAGGAAAGGCAGGAGAAGCATTAAATGAAAGATCCATAGTGAGTGTGTGCCTCCTGTGTTAGAGAAAAGTAAATAGAGTGGATAAGGACTTAGAATGAGCATCAGAAGAGCAATATGTGAGATTGTGAGGTGGTGGGGAGAGGAGAACATTTAGGGCTTTGTATGTCTTTATAGAGACTTTCTGCTCTAAGAAATGAGCCATGAAGTTTTGGAGCATAAAAGTGACATATTCTGACAGGTTTTAAGAAGATTCAGTTGGTGTTTGTGTTGATATAAACCACAAGTATAAATATGGAGTCAAAAAAAAAAAATCAGAGAAGACTTTCATAAAAACCCAACAATAAATGATGTTGACATTTATTAGTGAGGCAGTAGGGATGCGAAGAAATGATCTGATACTGGATATGTTTTGCATATATTAACAATAGAAGTTCCTGACAGATTAAATGCAAGATATGAAAGAAAAGTGGAGTCAGGAGTAATCTCAAGGTCTTTCTTTTTGGCTTGTACAATTGGAAGGATATTGTTAATTGGTTTCCTCAAGGTTCCTCTCGGTGTGCTGTAGTAAGGAGGGGGTCCTGTTGCCTTCCAAGACATGAAAAGAGCAAGGAAATCACCACCACATTCTAACAAATTTCTTCAATTAAATTTACTCACTCAATGTCTTTAACAATTTCATGTACTGAGGATTATATTTGGCTGAAAATAATAAGCTTTATGCTTTAAAATCCCTGCAAAATTGAGTGGCATCTTATTTTGGAATACAAGAATAGTCATCCCTTATTATTTGATTATTGTCCTTTTGGTGACTCAATTAAATGAAGAAAGAAACATTCCCATGTTAACAACCTATTTCTATAGACAAATATATGAGCATACACACATATGTAAACAAAACAAGAAAATATATTTGATGCAAATTTTAATATTTTAAAATAACATTTTTGAACTCCTGAGTCTTTTACTTTTTCATTATTATGAAAGGGGGTAAAATATTTATTAATTTTTCTCCTTCTGTTAGACACTTAAGATTTTCTTTCTTTCTTTTTTTCTTTTTTTTTCTTCCTTCCTTCCTTCCTTCCTTCCTTCCTTCCTTCCTTCCTTTCTTCCTTTCTTCCTTTCTTCCTGGTACTGGGGATTGAACTCAGGGGCACTCAATCACTGAGCCACATCCCCAGCCCTATTTTGTATTTTATTTAGAGACAGGGTCTCACTGAGTTGCTAAGTGCCTTGCCATTGCTGAGCCTGGCTTTGAACTCACGATCCTCCTGTCTCAGCCTTCTAAGCCACTGAGATTACAGATATGTGCCACTGCACCCCAGCATGACACTTAGGATTTTAATGAAGCCATCATTCTACATTTTGTCTATGTATTCATCTTTGTATCTATCTCTGAATATTATCTTTAAATCACTTTTATCACTTTCTAGATAGAATATTAATAGTTCAATCTAAACAAAGTTATTGTTTGATACAGTTGACAAAATCAATGTCCATAAACAATAATCTCTTTGCATTTTTTAATATTTATTTTGTAGTTGTAGTTGGATACAATACCTTTATTTGATTTATTTATTTATTTTTATGTGGTGCTGAGGATTGAATGCAGGGCCTCACATGAGCTAGGTGAGCACTCTACCACTGAGCCACTAACACCAGCCCCCCTTTGCATTCTTATTAGCATTATATTGATATTTTATTTCAATATAATTTCATCATCACTAGATATTATTTTTATTAGAGTTAAGAGTTTGTTTATATATATATATTTTTTTTTTTTTAATTCAAAATAGTTCACTGAGCTATATCAATGAAACTCTAAGGGTAGAGAGTATATTATTCCAAATTTAAAAATATAGCAAATAGAGTTAATATGAACATAAAACTTTAGATATAAACAGAGAGTTCCAATACATGTATCATTTTAAATATCCTTTACAGGGTAAAATCCCATGTTCTGTGATCCACTAAGGATAAAAAGTAAACTGTTAATCTTTGGTAAATACCTATGCAAAGTTAATTCTTAAAAAAAAAATTAAGTATAGATGAGTATAATTATCTTTTTTTAATTTTAAAGAAAGATGAACTGTCAGTGAAAAAACATGATTTCTGAGCAAAACTTAATGAATTCAGTTTCATTTATCTTCCTAGGAGGAAAGCCTTATATTCCAAATATTGGCAAAAATCAGGAGAAATGAGGAAACAGTCATACACATACTCAGAGGAATTCTTAGAGGTAATTGAAGGATTTGGAATTTTATTCATGTATGTTAGAAAAACAAGGGTGTTGGACAGAGTATTTTGTTGGATAATTTAATGAAAAATTGCTAATAGCACACTCTTGCTAGTCCATAATCCTCACAAGTTCCAAACCTTTCTGGTCTTCATGGCGTTTATTAAACCAAAGACTACAGTGAGTTGTGAAATGTCACTCACTGCAAGTATACATCTCTATTCATCAGCAGAGTTTAACCTTACTCAGATCTAGATGGCTCATTCCAAAATATGAATATATGTCCAGATCCAGACAACACTATTTTTCAGAACTTACTTTCATTAAACAATTTAAATTCTGTTTTTTAAATTCTGTGATTTAATGTGGGTTTGCCATTGATGGATATATACAAAAGGTCAATAAATACATTGCCAGAAATACTTCGATTTAAGCATTCTTATCCCCATTTCATTGACAAATAATTTGAGAAATGAAGGAAGAATTATATGCCAGTTTTAATGAACTGATAAGGCAAGATAAGGTCCCAACACAGAAGTCAAATAACCTGTCCTTAGTCACATAGCTAGCATATGAAAGAATTAAGGTCAATGTCATATCTGTCCAATTCTTGCACACTCAGTACTTATCTTGATGAGTATGACAAATGCTCTCAGAAACAGTGACAAACAGCTTTTTCCTCCCACTCTGCCCAGCACCAGTACATGGTGTGGACACAATGCATATCTATGCTAGGGTTGATGGCTTACCTTAATTTGCAAATAATCTCCAGCTAAGTTATTGCTCTGTGATTTCTCATGCTTGTGGGATACCAAAATTGGAATTTTGAATCTGAAATTATTTCCTGGTAAGAAATAAAAAAATTCAACTTTGAAGAGGGTCATTGTGTTTATACTTAACCAAACCCAAAATGCATTTGGTAACAGCCATTCTAACTGGGATGGAACAGTATCTTTTTGTAATTTGAATTTGCATTTCCCTGATGGGTGACAATTTTGAACACCTTTTCGTACATTTGTTGTCCTTGTGTCATCTTCTTTTTCTGAGAACTGTCTATTCTATTCATTTGCCATTTTTTAAAAAATCTGATTACTTGTTATTTTGGGGATTGTTAATGTTTTGTGAGTTCCTTATACATTCTGCATATTAATTGTTCACAAGAGGAATATTCTCATTCTTTAGGTTATGTGTGTCTCTTTAGGTGTTGAGATACACAGAAAGACAAATACCACATGTTTTGCATCATATGTGGAAGTTAATAACAACAAAATCAGTTGAATGCAGAATAATATTACTGGAGATTGGGAAAGGAGAAAGATTGTGGCTAAAGGGAGGTTAGATTTGGTCAGTACATACTGCATAAATGTATGGAAATACTACACTGAACCCTGTTAATGTGTATAATTAATATATTAATCAAAAAACAATTAAAGCAGGACTTAAATGTAAGAATAGATTTTAAAATAAATGTATGGTGTGGTTGAGGGGTACATATCAACTAAATCTTGTTAGTATTCAGTATTTTATATACATATTCATATATAAATAATTATTTTGGTTTCTGTGTTGGAACAAGATACCTGGTTAACTGAAAATGATGCAATTTGAGTCATTACATCAGCCCCATCATTCAGTTACAAATCTACTCAAGAACATTTGTTAAACACCGTGTAAATGTGCTATGGAAACTACAAAGATGAAAAATATGGTCCCTGATTTCAAGGAATTTGAAAGCTTCTGGTAAAGATAAAACCTGTAGAAAACAAAAGGATGCAGAACACAATATGTACTTACAAGTAAAATCTGATAGTTCAGAAAAGTTATTTTTTTCAATAAAGAAGACAGACACTGACTTGAGAAGTAATGAAAGAAAATACCATTTTGACCATTTAATATATTTTATGAGCTGTGCCTATTTTTAACATTTTAAAAAGTAGAATTCCTTCTGGAAATCCTTTCAAATGAACAAAGAAAGACTAATTTCCAACAGGATTTGAGGAGGGACCAGGACATGGAGGGCCTTAAGGCTAGGGCTCTATCATCTGTGAACATCCCATGACTTTAGCATATGTATCTCTGTGTCAAGAAGCTTTCTCTGACACTGTTGAAGGCTATTCTCTTCCAGCCTACAGCCAAGTGGACATACCAGGAAACTAGCACCTCTGGAAAGCCCTATTTGTAGGTGATGGGAGTTAGTGTATTTAAACTCCAGCTCATTCACCCTGGGACAGAGAGAAGGGCTTACCCCCACAGAACTAAGGTCCTTTTGCCCACTGTGGGAGCTGACTTAAAAATAGTCTCTTCTTGGAATTAACTTTCCTTTCCTAAGTGTTCTCTCCTTCCCAAATACACTTCTTGCATTGGAATGGTTCTTCTAGGGAAACAAAAACTCTAGCACTACAGAGATCCTAAATTGTATATTTCAAACCATGGGAAAACTTTATTGCTGTCATAGTCATCACCATGGTCATCTTTCTCCTCTTTTAAAAGATGTACCTGATCAAAGTTGTGCTTTAGAAAAATCAATCATAATTAAGTGAATTCTACTGCCTTTGAAGGAAAATGAGTTTCCATGATAGTGAAGTGACTTAATAAAATACATTATTTCTATTATAGCAGAGGAAAATTCTGATATCAGGAATCATGCAGTATTTTAGAAAGACAGGCTTAATTACACATTTCATTGTATCTTTTAAAATTTAGATGACAATGTTAGGCATAACATTATTATGACTAGAATATGTATATGCTCTTTGTCCGATGTTTTGGCCACAGCACATATTTATAACTATCTTTCCAATAGACTTACATTATTATTGTGAATAAATAAAATCACAAGTTAGAATATGCCAAATTACAATAGTACCATGTAGAACTGTTACATTCATTATTTTATAATAAAAATTAACAAAGATTTCTTGAAGGAGGAAGACAGTCCTTGCAAAGTGTTTGGTGCTGCATATTACCATATTTGGAATGGCCCCTGCCTCTGAAGTTTACAATCTTAGTACAACTCACAGAATCAAAGTAATCAAATAAAAAATAATAAACAATAATAAAGAACTAAATAAATATGATTATAGCTACTTTTAAAAAAGTCTCAATGATGATATTTGTTAAGGATAGTAAGGAAATTCTTACCAAGAGGGAAATATTATAATAGGTTATAGGAACCAGTGCAATTGAGACTAAAAGTAGGGGAGAGACTGGATTCAATTCTGACTAACAAGGACAAGTGGAGATTTATAACCAAGAGCAAGATGGCAATTGATAGATGAAAATTCCTAAGATGAAGCATTAAGGGTGAGGGAGAGGGAGATTATTATTACGCTGACCCAATTCTTGCTGAAGACAGACCAGGGTGTAGTATATTGAGAGTAGTAAGATAACAAGATTTTAGTTCAAACTTGATTCTACAAGGACAGAGAGGGAAGACCAAGGTAATGACCTAAAAAGAAACAAGACTCAAACAAGTCAAACTAAAGTTAGGTGAAGGAGAGTTTGTCATAGAGATGTGTGAATGATATATTACAGTGTCTATGTGATGCTCTACCAATCATATTTCCTCCCCATAAGGGATGTGTGAGAGATACATATGCACACAAGAAATAATGGAACATGCAGTGGAGTAGAAGTTACAACAGAGGGTATATGTAGGCAAGTAGCCTGAACTGGAATGCAACATATGCTCTTCTTTGTTTACCACCTTCCTTTAGACCTAACCTAATTCTTATCACTGACTAGTCAGTACTTCGAAAAAAAAAAAAAAAAAAACAGTAAAGAGTGTGCAAGAAAGATAAACAGCAATAGGCCCTGGGCCAACAATGCCTCTGGAATATGAGTGGGAGTAACAAAACATGAGAGGAAAGTCAGTGGCATGCACAGAGAGTGATCCAACCCAGATCACAATATGACAATCCATTCAGATCCCCATGCCACTTAGTGCTGGAAGAGGGTGAGAGTGCAGAATACCCAGCAAGAGAAGGGAACCTTGAGAGCTCCACTGGAGAATCCTGTAAATGGATATTTCATTTGGAAATATGAGGATGTTTGCATAAACAGATTGTGTTCTTAGATGCATCTTCAATGATGGGTAAGGGTGAATGAGATTGAAAGAAGGCTGGTTGGATATAAACACTGCATGCTGTATGCATATATGGAAAATAACACTGAATCCCATTAATATACATAATCAATATGTGTTAGTAATTTTTTAAAAGAAAGTAGATATTGTGGAAAGGAGAGTAGTGATTATACAACATTGCAATATATTTAAAAATGCTGATATATAAGATAAAATATTAAATTTTATATTATATACTTTACCAAAATAAAAATGTATATGGAAAGTTGTTGTGCTGCTCCTGCCAATTTTCTGTTAATAAGAAGTTATGTCAAAATAATAAGTTATAAAGAGAAATATAAAAATGAAGAAATAAAAAGAAATTTTAAAATAAATATAATAAAGATTTAAGCAAGCCAGTAGAAGAATATCAGTGAGGACAAACACACACACACACACACACACATATACACACATACACACACACTGGTATTTAATAGGAATCAGTCATCCAATTTTCAAATTTTCTTAGAAAAACCATAATCTCAGTAAGAAAGCCATATCTATCCTTTGATTAATTCCAATGAGTTCTACATCCTACACATTATTTAATCCACTCTCTCCTATCCTTGCTCGTTTCCTAAATTCTGACCATTTTATAGTCTCACTGGGATTTGATATCATAATACACCATAAACTTTCACTCTAATTTTTGACACAAGATTGAGACTTCCACATGATCATTGTATCAATATCTCTGAAATTAAAATGTATTTTCCATTTAATATTAACACAAATTTTATTCCTATAAAAATTCAATAAATGTTCTTTTATTCAAATATTTAAATTTTTCAACAAAATGACACACATTCCTCTTGAAGTAAATTGTTGTTTTGGAAGAAAGAAGCCTTCAGAGACCAAAATTGAATCAAGGTCTTTTATCCAACAGTGATAAGAAAGTAAAAAAAGTGTGAGACAGAAGCTCAAAGAATTGAGATATAATAGCCAAATTAAATTCAGAAGAAAAAGGCTTCAATCTTTATAAGGTACAAAATTTTAATGGAGTCACAAATAAAAAGCTTGGATATATAAATGATTATACCCTCAATGAAAGAGTTATTAGAAAAAAAATTACCCCGTCTCTACTACTGGACAAACTAGAGAGCAAAGAAATTTATCTGACCTACTTCTGTTGTTTTTAGGCAAAGGAAAAATTAAGCTTGCAAATCTATAAACTCCCATTCAAATACATTTAAGATTCAAAGTCACACCAACTGTGATTGGCCTTCAAAACACAAGCATGTAAATTAAATTATTGAAAATAGACCCAGTTTGTGATTTAGTAGAAATGAACTCAAAGCCTCTGGTGAAAACCTCACTATTGACAGAGACCTCATCAGATTTGAACATGTTATATCACAAGGACTGAATATCTTTTTCAAAAACTACAGCCAATTCATCACATAAAGCAACAGAAACAAGACCCAAAACCTTAAAAATTGAAGAATTCAGAATCAAAATTTAAAATTATATAAAATATAACCCAATATTGGAAATTCATCAAATACTGCAAATATCAAACACAAAGTAGTAAAATAAATACATCAATGTAATTCTAGAAATAAGAAAGTATTAAGATCATGATCCAATTAAAATCATATAAAATTATTTGTAATTATCTGAAAAATCAACAATTTCATGTAGAAGTAAAAAAATGTTGTAATTAAAAGCTAAATGAATGGTCCTTCCTAAGTGTCTGTATAGAAATAGAAACTTTATCCATTAAATATTTGTTAAAGAATGTTTATGGCAGTACATTTCCACCAAATAGAGAATCATTAATTGTACTATGGTATATTTAAAAGTGGAATAGTATTCCACAACAGAAAGTACTAAACTACTGATGTATGCAACAAGATGGGCAGGACTCAAAGACATTGAGTTGAACTACAGCTAGACCTAATGGTTTATATATTGTATAGTTCCAACTTGCATACAAAGTCCAAAGTGGGAATGATGCTATGTGGTGATAAAAATCAGAACCAGCCATGCTGATATGTAATCCCAGATACTCCGGAGGCTGAAACAGAGGATCCCAAATTTGAGACCAGCCTGGGTAACATAGTGTGATATAGTCTCAAAGTTAAAAAAATAAAAATGAAAGAAAGGATTGGGATATATAGTAAAGCACCCTTGAGTTTAATCACTAAAACCACAAATGAAAATTAAGAAAAGGAAAACTAGAATATATTAAAAAGCAGACATATTATAGCTAATTGAAATAGAGGACTAAGGAATTTTGGGGGGAGTAGAACTTCCTAAAACTAAACTATGGTGCTGTGTACATGAGTGAATGTATTTGTCAATATTCATCCAACTCTATTTATTGTATCTAAATTATGTCTTGGAAAACCATTTAGGAGTTATTTTTTAGCAGAACTGAAGAAAGAGAATTAGTGAACTCATAATAATAACTAAAGTCCTAAGCAGTATTCTCTATTAGATTAATTCTGTTAATCTCATGAAGAGGTAGGGATAATCATCACCTTCCAATGTTCCATGAGGAAACTGAAGAACATAGAAATTGAAGGTCAACTTGCACAACATTTCATGGCTAGTGAGTAAATGAGTTGAGATTCTAATCTAAGAAACTGGACTACCTAATCCATACCTTGAGACATATTAAGTACTGAGTATTGACTGAAGTTATCCCCACACTAACTAAATCAGAATCTCTGTGGTCAAACCTAAGTCAGCAGTGAAAACTACTGTCCTACAAAACTTGCAGATATGCACTCACAAACATTTATAAGCATTCCTGTAATACATTTGTTTGTATTAGCACATAACTGAATCAATGAGAAGCAAGAAAGAAAATGAATAATATTGAGTTCTATTTATACAAGGTAAGACTTTGGGGCAGTGAAAATAAATGTTCTACAGCTATCTCATGGATTTGGATCTTATAAAATATAATTTGGAAAGAAAGCAGCAAATTGCAGAAGATTATTACAGTACAATATCATTTATATTAATTTTGTAAACATTTAAACTCATCAATAAGTTGAGTGGGTGAAATAAAACTGAAGAAAAATGAGAACCATATAAATACAAAATTCAAAGCATTCCTTTCTTCAGGGAATGGAACAGAGAACTTCAACTTTACTAGGAGTATTCTGTTTCTTAAATTCAGTTGTAGATAAAAGTGTGTTCTTTATATTATTCTTTAATTTCACATATATCATTTTGTTATTAAATATTTATGTAAATTTTAGCAATTTTTTTGAATTATTGAACTTGTGATGCATAATATTTCCTTAGAATAGATAAGTTGCTAAAGTCTCCTTTTTCTTTGAATATTCAGGGGAATTAACTTTTCTTTTGCTTTGCTATCTTCATATAGGCTCTTTTTTCTTTTTGAGTGCATTGGGGCATACTGGGGTGAGAACAGTCTAGTCTAAAAGAAGAGAACCCTCAAATCCTGTCCATTCTGAGTCAAACTGCAAGTTATTTGGCAAGTTGATTTGAATAGTTTATTGGTGAAATCACCAGTATCATGGTTTTTATTGATGTTTAACATATTTTTGATCTCCTATACTCTAGGCATAATAAACACATGGGGAAAAAAACAAGATGAATAGCTAAATATCATAGTCTAACTCTTGACTATCGGTTTATTTTAGGAACCACACCTCTTAGGATGAATGTGCAATGATGGGGATTCTGTGTTCTCCCAGTCAATTCAATAAACATTCAAAAGAGATATTGCTGTTGAAAAAAAAAAAAAAGAATGTCACACTGTATCCCTCAAAGACTAGCTGCCAATCAATAGGATTGTTACTTAATTCAGAACTTGCATTTGGATTCAGAAGAAAGAAATTGGAAGAGAATAAAATATCTTTCTTCATAATTTGAAGCAGATAGACTCATTTTATGTTTGTAAATTATAACTTTTAATCCAATTCTGTAGCTCTTGGAGTAGCTGGACATTTTGTCAGGTTCTGACACTACATCAACTAAGTAACAGTTAAGTTGTAAATTTTCATCTATATGAGCATTTGGATACACATCAGTGTAAATTTGTAGATATTATGATTGATGTTATTACCCAAATAGCATTTATTAGACCCATTACTGTAGGATAATTCAGGATTCTCTACACCATCCCCTATTAATATTCTTCAACTGAATGGTGGGTTATTGTCACAACCACAGCTTAGTTGTGTCAGGGCAGTGGGACAGGGTCACAAAGAGTCAATGAAAGTGCCCAGAGACATTGGAAAAGATATAAATTTGTTGGGGATAGCTTATAAGAGATTAGTAATGCTCCAAGAAGAGTTCAGGGGTGATAAGCGGAACAGATAATACGTCCATCCCTTGTGGTTGTTTACCATGCAGTGCCTGCTTTCCTTCACTGTATTTTGTCTTAGGGTAGCCAATATGAAGTGATACATATTCTTTCCATAGTGTCATTTCTATACCAGTCCCTAGGAAGAGGGGTTTTTAGGTTATGCTGCATTAGGTGATATCATCAATAGCTTGTTTGTATGACCAGTGTCACAACTGACAACTTTCCTGGCATATACACAAGAAAGTAGCTTGATACACAAAGCATTAAATTGCCTTAGTTTCCATTGTGACTAAGAGAAGACCAGCATACTTCAAAGTAATATGTGTATGGACATTCTGGCCCATATTTAAACTCATTGTTCCTCTAACTCAGCTGGGTGTTGTTGCAACAGAAAGAGGGCATTTGGGGACATGAAGTTTGACCATACCTACCTTTTTCTTTAAGAATAATTTAGTTGCAGACTCCTATTCTTTCCAATCTGCCAATGATTATAATAAAAGAAGGCAGTGCTATATTCGTTGTTGTTTCATGGTGTCATAGAATTAAGATCAGAATAGTACTAAGCAGGATATTTTAAAATACACACTTTTAAAAAGATACATTGAAGAATCATTCCATTTTTGTATCAAATGGAATTCACTTTCCAAGTAAATCTTAAAGGTTCACAGAAAAAATGGCATATATTGAAACATTCGTTTTGAGGGACATTTTAATGAGTCTCTATCTGAAATTTTTATAACTTGGACTTTTCATGAATGGAAACTTATATCATTGAGTTAAGTAATTACCCATGCCTGTGTTTCCCTTAAAATAATAGGTTGCTGGGAACAGTTAGTTGACCTCATTTTGTCATTATCGACAAGAACTCACCTCAGTGAACATAATATGTAGGTATCTTATAGAAACACAGCAGTGCTTCATTGTAATAAGGGGGGAAAAGGGTTGGGTAGCATGGAGACCAAAGCTGGAAAAGAATGTTAGCTCTGCCACTATTTCACATGGAAAGGTACTTCAAGGTCCCAAAGAATAGTCAAACAATTGTCAACAAAATGACAAATTTGCCCAGGATGGCTCAAGTGTTGCCTAAACCATTACCTAAACTGTCAAGAACAGTTATCCCATGATCCCATCTGTGTTTGTCAGCCTTACTTTGTTGTGTCCAAAATACTGGCAAGAATAATTTACACAAGAAAAAATTACTTTGGCTCATGGTTTCAGAGGTTCAGTCTGTTGTATATGGACTCCATTGCTCTGGGCCCGAGACAAGGCAGAATATCATGGCAGAAGGGTGTGATGAGGGAAAGTTGCTCACCTCATGACAGCCAGGAGTCAGAAAAGAGAAAGAGAAAGGGTTTGCAGAAGGTGCACTCTTCCAGGGCACATACCCATTGACCCATCTCCTCCAGCTGAGCTCCACCTTTGGACATTTACTACCCAGACAGTCCATTCAAAATAAGATGAACTGATTCAGTCAGAGCTCTCATAATCCAATTATTTCACCTCTGAAATTCCTGCAAAAACACAGGAGGTTTGGGAGGGAGACACCTCATATTCATGCCATAGCACCATCACATGTCTCACCACATGGTTTTCCATTCTCTTTCATGAAATCTTCCATGTTAAAATCTATGTTGCATCTCCTATTTTCCAAACTCACACTGAGATAAATAGCAAGATTCCAACAACTATAAAATAACCACTTTTGTGCTTGTGTGTAGTGGACCAGGGTCACTACTTTAAACCTGGTCCACTACACACAAGCACAAAAGTTTAAAGTTAACAACCTTAAGTCTACAGAAGACGCATAAAACATCTCAGATCAAGATAGACTACACAGATGAGAAAACGAATGAAGAGTCCAGTGGTAACATAGCAAAGGATAGACCTACTTTTACCATCTTGAAGGAGAACTGAATGTTGTGTCTTCAAGCAGATATTTTTTTTTTCTTTTTAATTTGGTAATAGGAGTCAAACCCATAGACTTGCACTTGATAAACACACAGTTCTGCCTCTGAGTTACACCCACAGCCTGAGCAGGGCTTTTAAAGGCTGCTAGGTCTTCAGCTTCTTATCTTTATGGTTTTACCCTTTATAAAGCAAAATAGAGTTTTTTAAAGCCTTTTTTTAAAAAACTTAGCTTGCTAAAGTTATTACTGTTTAAGTTTGCCCTTATGAGAGAACAATGTGTCCTTTCTGTAAAATTTAAATGTTCTTCTGCTTAACATATCCAGATTAAAAAAAAAAAAACGTGGATGATTCCGAGGAATCAACTATTTCATCTGAATCTGAGGTAACATCAACTAATTAAAAGATTAGCTTTCATAATAAATGCCACGCTTGACAGTGAGAGACTTTTTCCATTTTAACTAACCAGCCTATTTCAGATTTTACCAGGGATCAATATTGAGCCAAACCTTTCTAGAATGACAACAAAAACTCACTAAAAGCAAAGGATAAGGGTGAAAGCTTAAATTTAGCATTTCTATAAAAGGAAGATAAATTTTCAGCCCTCGTACTATAGGAAGATGTCCTAGAATGTGCTGGAAAGGAAAGCATCATGATTGCTCCATGAAGTTTTGATTTTGGACATTAGGAAACATTCCAGAATTCATGTTTAAAAACTTTACAACCAGCTTTCTTTGTATAATCCCAAATAAAAAGTATAAAGTGGGCCATAAATACTATGAATAAGAGTTCATTCTATATACTTGAATTTTCTTTTTAAAATAATTCTTTAAATGCACCATCTAAAGTGTCAAAAGTTAACAATTATCCAAATTTGGAGTTGGATTGATCTCTGTTCTACTTTTTACCCATGGGAGCTTGACTTTAGGACTGAACCGTGGTTATTAAACGTATTCAACTAAGTGCGAGCCGACATTCTAGGAATTAGAAATAAAGCAGAGAACAGGACCAAAAGTATACTGCTCACATAAATTTTACATCTCAGGGGAAAGGAGAGTAGTTTTGAAAAGCTTGGTGGCCTGTGTGAAGAAATAAAAGCTGTGCAACATGGGGGAAACTAACTGGTTATGGTCAAGGAAGTTCTCCCTGAGCATCCAGAGCATCGCCTTACCTGAACAAGACGGAGTAATGTACATAGAGGTCTGGGAGAACATGGTGTAAACACAAATGCAAAGGATTTAAGTCAGAAACCAGTTTAGTGTTTTAGGGCCCCCAAACACATACTGCTGCTGAAATCCAGTGAGAAGAGTGAGCATGGGATCTGAAGAGGTCAGAGGTGTGCAGGTTGGTACCACACTGGGCAGGTCCTCTGTCAGTGTGATGTCTAACAACCTACCTATCATACTTGTCACACTTGCCAATTTCAATTTTTAAAGTGTGCATACCCAGCAACCTCTTGAATAATTTCCAGATACCAATAGTTTAAAAGCTCACAAATTTTCAGAACATTTTAAAATGTTGCAAGTCATTCTAGATTACTAAGAATATTCAATTTAATTTGTTTAGAAAAAATTCAAAAATGTTTTTCTTCGTATTTGACCCCTTTGATTTCAATTGAATGTGGCGGTAGGGAATACCCATCCTACTTTTCATGACAAAAAAAAAAAAAAAAAGCAAAGAAAAACAATTCCAGCTTTCTTTGCTTCATCCAGAAGAGAAGGAGTGACTTATCTGGGAATAGGAATAAGGCATGGAGCATGGTAGCCCATCTCTGTGGTGACAGGCAGGAAACATGCTCACCTTCTTACAAAAATGGAAAAATGTTTGGAGTTAGATTTGTCTGGTAAACGGTAAACCTGCGCTTTTGTAAGATAAGGAAAGTTCAAGAAAGAAAAGTCACAAGTCCATAGTGACCTCACAAAGAATACATACTCTCTAGTTATCATAAGCTCTGAGAGTGATGCCTAGACCTCCCTCTCTGTCTTCTGTGTGGACTTCTTCATTCTAAATTAGCTTGTAAATCAGCGTATGTCACTGTTTTCACTCTTGAGTTCCAACATTATTATAAAAGTAAAACAGATATTAGCACAAGAATGATCTAAACTGGTTCATATTTCACATTAATAGAATGCTGTCTCAGAGAGTGACAGACATCAGGAAGAAAATTTCTTTCTGAACAGTTATTTAACACAACCTATATTATGAGAGGAAACCAGCATCAAAAATGAGAGAATAGTGTTTCTGGAAAGGAACAAAGATCCATTATGGGAAAGAGCTTGGTAAATTCTAGAAACTGACAGAGACCAGTGTGATTAGAAGGAATGAGCAATTGGTCTTAAAGAGGTAAGAATGAGACAGACTTGTCAGGGCTTTGTTAGCACATTTGGCACCTTTGTGCAAATTGAAAAAATGTACCTCTTCAGAGCAGATAAGTTAGGGGGGGGAAATGCTCTATGAAATAAGGAAAACTGGAACAGGGTGCTCCATCTTTTCTGTTGATATAACCCTAAGCCCTGGGACAGGGTTTAGGTAGTAGTAAGCTGGCTAAAGCAATACAAAGTGCACAATCAACAAGGTAGAAAGAAGTGGGGTTTCCCCAGGTAATGAACAAAATAAATAAAGAATTTGAGCAGGTGATTGGAGCAGCAGAGAAGCCTTGTTAATTACACTAAGCTGCTGCACTTTGGGCTCTTCTACTTGGGCTAGATATCAACCTTCTATGTGCCTCCATTGCCCACTTTATCAAATAGGGGTGACCACAGGGCCAACTTAATGGCATTGTTACCAATCACAAATTAGTAATATATGTAAACTACTCAGATAGGGCTGGCTCAGATGATATAATTTATAAATATTTGCCAAGATTGTAATCTGAAGTATATATTTAAAAGATCATCTGGATGCTGTGTTCAGGATAAACTTTGAGGGACAAACAGCAGAAGTGGGAAATATCAAGTAGGTAAGACCAGTGAGAAATCCATCATATTAGCTAAAGTAATGAGTGATACAAGATGTTCAAATATGGTAGCAGGTATCCGCAGGCCATTTTATCCATGAATATTCCCTACATTTCAAAAGATGGGAAATCTTTTTGAATGTAGACACAATACCATCATCACATATAGAAGGTTTGTGGAAGATTAATAATAATTCCCTACTGTCATCAAATATTAAGTCAATGTCAATGTTCAAATATCTAAAATTGTCTCATAATTTTTACTCTTGGCTCAATTAAGCTTGACAATGGAATACATACCTGAGGTGTTTGATATGCTTCCAGTCTATTTTATTTATGATTTCTCTCAAGGCAACATCCCCCCTCCTTCTTACTTTATCTGTTAAAGAAAGTGAAGAATGTTCCTTTACAATTTCCTCAGTCTGGATTTTGCTATTACATCCCTGTGTTTTCATTCAGTGTATTTTTTTTTCATCCTATGTATTGCCTCTACATCAGAACTTTAAACTATGTTCTTGATCAATTCCAGTCAATATTTTTTCAGTAACATGCCACAGGAGGTATGTGTTTCCATTAAAAGATACACATATATAAACATACACACATATAAACAAGATCTATCTCATTTTCTTTATTTGCTTTCTAGCAGACTCTTTGGGAAAATTGATTCCCAAGATATTACATGTGCACACTAAATTTTCTGGAACCTTTAAATATGGAATTTCGTTTGAATGGAATATAAAAATTTCAGTCCATATTTTCTTTCTTTTGTTATATTTGTATTTTGGCATAAAATCTTGCTGTTGAAAAGTCTGATGACAATTGAATTTCTTTCTCAGAGATTTTGTCTTTGATATTTTTCTGGATGCAATGGGATTTCTCTGCCTTTTTTTAAAAAAAAATGTGTTTCTAATGTGTTTTTTTTTTTTGTATTACTGGATTATGTCAGGGTTCTGTCTGCTGCAGTTAGATTTTCACAAATGGGTATATATCATTTTCATACATTGCTTTACTCCTTTATTTCAAGAAAGCATTCCTGACTACAATATTTAGCATTCATTCTGTTCATCGCTTGGTTTTTCCTTTTGGGGACAGCTATTACATTTATAAGGAGTCTTCTTCCCTTATCTTCTCCATCACTTTCTCTTGAAACACTTACCTTTTTCTTACTGTCTTCTAAAATATTTTTCCTTTTTAAAAATGTTTTAAAAACATTTTCTTCTTTCCCTACTTTATTTCTCTTACATATTTTTTCTCAGGTACTTATTTGCTCTTATGTTAGTTTAGGCTTCATCTCTGAGGTTATTTTTTCATTTATTTCTAATTCCTTCCTGAGTTTTGAGATTCTCTATACATCCATCCATTTCATATGTGAGTAGTTATATTTATAATTTTTATGCAGCCATGCTTTCTTTTTATAATAACTGAACTTGGGATTCCTTCCCACTCCTCTCTGATCCTGATGGATATGTGAGGTAAGTTTTCTGCAATTCTTAACAGGAGCCTGTGGGCCATATTATCTTTGCTGCTTCAAAGCTCTAGGGTCCCTCTCCTATTCTGTTTCTTACGTGTTCAGAAACATGGCCTTACCCCTTCTGCAATCTGTATTTACTGCTCCCTTTCCTACTCTTACCTGGTACTTATCTCTTCTTCTCACTTAACATCCTTGTTCTGTTCAACTTAGGCCCTATTTCTGATGGTATGACCTCATTTTGGCAATTTGGCCCTGGGAAGTTTCTTCAGGTTGTTCCTGAGGTTTAGACTGTTCCAACCCTTACTCTCTACAAATATATGAGACAAAAGTTTGTTTCTCACTGCTGTTTTCAGACTGACCCCTACTTATTCTACTGAGAATCTGTGGGGAATTTGAATACTTTTGGCTTATGCTATGAGTGAACCTCTGTATTTTTCTCTTACTATACACATGCTATTGATAGCTCCTGGGTCATCATGTCTGTATGGTCCCTTCGTGTCCTCACTTGCTTCAGGAGACACATGTGTATAGGAGACTTGAGAGTGACTTGATAACTTTGTCACAATTCCACAACCTTTCCCAGCGATCTTTTACGGTCATTGCAACCATTCAGAAAGATGGAAAGGGAGTTTTATTAAATCCATTTTATATGTGGAGAAGCTTAATCTTGGAGAAATTAACAAACTTACACAATTGTCAAAAACAGTGGGGGGCAATGGCAGGATTTGAAGCCAGGTCCATCTGATTATCAAGTCTATGTTCTTTCCACTGTGAGAATATTGATCCTCTTAGATTTTGGAATAAACCTGCACTTGATATATCAGTGCATTGGTATAGACAGATATGTGGAAAGCTAAAGAGAGATATGCCAGGGGCAGTGCAGTGGGCAGGTAGGTCATAGGTTAGGGGTGTGAATGCTTGGACTCTCCCTTTTGTCACCATGGCTGAACTTAACTCCTTGGGTGTGGAGGTTCCAGCACAACTCTTCACTGTTCATCAGGAAAAACAAATATGGAAAGGAAAAACATTTCAGTTCCCTAGGAATTTTAGACAGATATCTTTCTTGGATAGTTTGCACATGGTCCTTATTATATAACTGAGTAATCTCCCTAGTTCTTGGATCTAAATCTATTGAATTTAGGTTGAGTGGTGTGTAGATTTAAGGAAACACAGACTACATTCTGAAAAAGCTCAGAAAAGAAATGGATGGCTGCTTGAATCCCATTCTGGACAAAGGAAGATCACATAAACCATACATGAGAGAAAAACATATTATTTGACCTCTGTTCTGAAGATAATCAAAATGAAGTAGTCAATCTGTGTAAGAGTGACTATGCTATGACTGAAACAAGAATATGGCAATCAAAGTTAGAGGCACCTTCTAAGGAATTGATTTCTGATTCTGGAGAGAATTCAGCATGCACAAGTGCACAAAGCTGCTTTCAGAGGTTCTTTCTGGAAGACAGATTAAACATAGAAAGGCCACCAAGTCACCTATAGTAAGCAGAGTATTTGTTCAACTTAGTGAAAAAACAAAACAAAACAAAACAAAACAAAAAAAACAGAACATTGTTTCTCCCACTTTAATCCATTTCCATTAATGTTAAATTAATTATTTATGCTTAATTTGTTAGAGGTTCAGTGTTTAATTTAAAAAACCCAATGCATTAGTAGCACTTTAATAAATAATATCTAGTAACTATTAAATATCACTCAAAATATACACACAATTTAGTTTTATAGCACAACTCTTCTGTGACCTCATTAACTAAGATAAAATATTGCCTATTAAAAAAAAATCCTCAAAACATTCACAACATAGTCTGTGGCCTTGGTTCTACTTGAACTACTAGAGTTCAAAGTGCAGCCTCTTAGAATCTAACTTTTCGATGAAAGAGCATCTGGAGAAAGAGCAGCCCAGCTTCTGAAGGTAAAGATTATATTCTGCCTGCACCTTGGGTAAGGGGACATTAAGTAACTATACAGGGTACTTAAGAATTACTTACAAGGTATCACCAACTAGTAAACACTGTACCTTTCACTACTCCATCTAATTAATATCTTCCCTTATTTCTCAACTATGAAACAGGCTTGTGTGACTTCAGACCTGGCAGTGAAAAAAGAAATGCATACAAAATTAATAGAAGCTTCTGTTGAAAATTAACTTATTAATACCTAAGAATTTAAATATGCACAGATATGCATGCTATTATTTTAACAGTAAATTTTATCAGGATGTATATATTCTGCCGAAAACTTAAAATTCAGAATAAGTAGGTGAATTAGTTTCCTGCCCACAGTCATACCAGGCTTCATCCATTATTTAGTCCCATCAACTTAGTTAGCCCAGTATCCCCATATCTTTTCAGTGAAACGCATCTGCTCCATGTTCAGCTCACAAAAAATATCTCTGTCCTTGCTTTCCCCTTTTTATTCCTTTCTCTATCATATTCTTTCCCCACTCTATTTTGTGCATTCAGTGTATGAATGGATAAAAAAATGTGGCATATATACACAATGGAATTTTACTCAGCAATAAAAGAGAATAAAATCATGACATTTGCAGGTAAATAGATGGCATTGGAGAAGTTAGCCAATTCCCACCCCCCCCCAAAAAAAAAAAAACAAATGCCGAATGTTTTCTCTGATATTAGGAGGCTGACTCATAGTGGGGTAGGGAGGGAGAGCGTGGGAAGATTAGATTAATTCTAGATAGGGAAGAGGGGTGGGAGGGAAAGGGAGGGGGAAGCATTAGCAAGGATAGTGGAATGTGACTGACATCATTATCTAAAGTATATGTATGAAAATACAAATTGGGTGTCAACATACTTTATATACAGAGATATGAAAAATTGTGGTATATATGTGTAATAAGAATTATAATGCAAAGAAAAAGTACATGTATAAAAACATGAATTGGCGTGAACATACTTTATATACAAATATATTAAAAATTGTGTTCTATATGTGTAATAAGAATTGTAATGCATCCCATTATCATGTATTTAAAAAAATAAAATCAATTAAAAATTTTTAATAGAATTATTTCTTCATTTTAAATTGGGAATGACATCAGTACCTGCTCTATCAGAGTATTGTGAATCAAAAAATAATATTCAGTGCTGCCACACAGAAAATATTCAAAGTCATTAGCTTTTAGTGTTACTATTGTTGATGCAGTGTCATAAGCAACCCAATTTACTGCTGAGCCTTTTAGAAATGATCTATATGCATGACATATTCAGTGAAGGTTCCATTTGAGAAGAATGATGACAATAAAATGTTAAAGAAGAGGTAGTTTGAGAATGAGATGGGTATCAAGGAACTTTACAAACGTTTCTCTCCCTAAGTTCCTGGGTAGACAAGAAAGAACTCAGGAACACATATAAAAGGGCTGTTTGCCTGGTGCCTGAACTTCTTTGAGACTTCTAGGAGGAGGTTAGGAAAAAATAAGATTATTTTATTTTTCCATCTCATCTATTATTATCCCCTAATCCATTTATAGAGTGAAGTTGATAATGCTGATGGAAAACTAAAAATAATAAGCAAATTTTAAAAATCACTATAATTTTAGTATATGGATGATTAGATATTCTAGGACCACCACTTGCACAACTGAATTCTACCACCTTATGGGAAGGCCAAAAGGACAGTCTTTCTGAGGTAGAGAATCTGAAGTTTAGCAGATATCTGTCAAATCCTTGAAATGTCCCTGAATAAAATCTAAAGGACAAATCCCATTTTAAGTAAGCCAAAGGAACTTTGAATTCATTTTGCTTTCTCAACTCTGTTTAAATTGGATAAATTCTAGAATCCAGCTGCTATTGTATAATATCAGAATTAAATAGGTTGCTTTTGAGGTACACAGTTATTGATTTTAAAAGTAATCAAATTGAAGCACAGAGTACACTAAAATAAGAATAAAAAAGAGAAAATAAAATATGTCATCATCTGAGGTTAATTGTTGGGAAACATTTAGACTTTGAAAATCAATCTTTTCTTCCCAGAATAGGGAGGGAAGAAAAGCTTTAAAACCACTCCAACCTATTTTTGTTCTCTCAAACCAAAACACAAAGAGGCTTATTCATTTCCAATTGGATTAAAAATAATGTTGCAGGGATGAGAAACAATATATCAACTTTCTGTTCAAAATACATGTTTTTGCCATTAGATGTAATGTCATAAATATGATGCCATTATAACTGAAGTTAAACTTTAAATACCCTGCCAAATGCATATTTTTCAATCATGCAAATAGTATCCTTTTAAAACATGCATTTATAACTTACTCTAAAAAATTGTTCTAAAAGATTCTTTCACTCTTTTTTAGATTTGCTGTTTGTATAATCAGCCTCATCTCAGGAGTATTATTGAGCTAAACATAATTGTGGTTTTCTTCTATTTTTTTTCCTTTTTTAAAAAAAGTTTTGGTACTATGGATTGAACCCAGGGATGTTCAAGTACTGAGCCATATCCCCAGCCCTTTTTACTTATCGTTTTCAATTTTGAGACAAGACATCACTAAGTTGCTGAGACTGACTTTGAACTTGTAATCCTCCTGCCTCAGCTTCCTAAATCACTGAGATTACAGGCATGTGCCACAGCATCCAGCATAAGTGTAGCTTTCATATAACTAGCTATAGCCCATTGTGCTGAGAATTCCAAAGATTGATCTTTGACAAACCAATTTACCTGGGAGAACAATGTCAAAGGTAAATTTGGTCTGAACTTGTCAACCACTATGTAATTGTTCCAATATTTTCTTCACAATCAGACATTTAAATGCAATTATACAATAGAAGGAGAAATATAGAACAGAGTAAATTTCAAAAAAGCTGTTAACAAGAGTCACAGAGATCTTGTTCATTATTAACTGAATATCTGAGGATATAATACTTCTCAAATGGTGCTTTCAAATTATACCCCTAATATCTGATGTAAGTAGTCATAACTGTCTCTTGAGGCCTTCAGTCAAAACTATCCAGTTATATAATACCAGTGATCATGTGACCTAAATCTTTTTTCAATGTTATAGGCTTATAATAAAATTATAGGTATAATAACTGGCACAATAAGAATAATTCACACATCAATGCATCTATCCATTATCTGTCCATAAATAAAGTACCATTTTTAAGGCCACTCACATTTGTTTATTCTAAAGAAAAACTGGAAACTATCAGAATATAATTAGAAAATATAGAACTATATATGTAATTTTACAGGTGTATCACACTATGCATTACATTAAACAGACAGAAAAATGTTTCAATCTGCAATCATGCACATTCTCTAGTGGCCTGTCATTAAATCCAATGATTTATTTTACATTTGTGAAGAGTCCCTAGTAACTTCAGTGGCCTAAAAAATGATTCTAGTGCATTAAATTAATTGGGATTTCCAGTCATATCTAAAACATAAAAATGGAATAGTCTAACCACCTCATAGTATCCTGTCAGCATATAAATATATTTATCCATATAACAAAACAAAATAATTTAATTATACTGTGCTTTCTTACAGAAACATGAATTACATTTCTGTTTACAAAACTATGTAGAAAGTTCTAAAATTGGGTTTTTCTAGATTCCCATAAAGGTTCCTCATTGACTTGGTGTCTGTACATTTCAATTAAGTTGTGTATAAAATGAAGACATCAACTTGCCTCATGGCATATTTTGAGACATAAATTGCTGGCATTTGGCATATGCTCAACAAATGTTAGTTTCCTTTTAAAATAAAGCAAGGGTGTCGACCTTTGTGGAATGAGGAGCCAGGTTTGATTCCTGTAAAGGGCACTGAGACCCAATGCAAGCTTGATTTTATATTTAATGTTGTTCCAATCAATATTCCAGTCACTGACAAATCAAGCAACTACAGTATCCTTCCTTCTCAATTACAGTGCTCCAGGAGCTACAAACAAAACACAACAAAAAGCAGAGTCTGAACAGAGACAGAATAGATATCTAAGTTTGTTTAATAAGCCCTTCCTTCAGAATATGAACCCTTTTGTTTGATAGATACTGCCTTATTGAAAACACGATCACAATAACTCTGTGAATTAATGATTCACCCTACAGAGGCAAAGGTAGCTGCAAATTTCCTTCTGTGAGCCGTATTTAAAACACTGATCAATTACAAGGATCTAGTAGTCAGTACCATAATATTAAAGCACTTAGTATAGATTCCTTAATTTGGACAATCATGATCTGCTTCTCCTGGGCAGCTTTCCTGGAGATCCTCTAGACTACACTGATATCCCTTCAGTGACCTCTTATAAGATATGGAGCTTTCCTCCTACAAACAATTTCAATTCTTGATTCAATTGTTGGCTTCCCACAACAGACTATATTCTCTTAGAAGGACTGGGGTTTTCCTGTTTTACTCCCCATTGTACCCAAGACCTTGTCATTTTGCTTGTTTCAGAATAAATACTCAGGCGTGTTTGTGTAATGACTTAAATGAGAAATACTGTGCTGCTTCTCAAAGTTATTCCTCACCTTTGGGAGATCATTTCAACCTATGTGAGTATTTTACATATACCTACCTTTATTACTTGAATTTTTTCCATCTTCCCATGTGTGCATAAATGTACTATCACAGGTCCTGATAGATGTAAGAAATTTTACCAATAATTTTACTGATTTTATTGGTAAACAATCTTTGCTAATTCATTTTTATGGAATTTTCTATGCAATTAAATGTACCTATTTCATTTGACAGTTTTGTATTGTGTTCCTGACTAAATTTTTAGGCCCCTCTGGTGGCCAAATCTACTTGTTTCCTTTTTCACTATTTAGTGGATAAACTTTGAAATTACACAGGTGTGACATTTCTCCTTCGTCGAAGTATTTTAAAGATAATTGTTGGCTTGTTAAATTTCTTCTTAAATTTTGATGTAACAATAGCTTCATATTAATATTCTTCTGTTAAAGCAGATGTTATTTTTGATTTAAAAAACATTTCTAGGTAAATGATCATGTATTAATGATTGTTCTTAACAATTCTATTAAAATGAAAATATTTTAAGACATCTCTGAGCTGTTCAAGAGTAATTCCACATTATGTTTTTAATTCCATGTGGATTATCTTTACATAGGCCCATGTAAAAATAAGTCAGGAATATATAACAGATATTATAATTCATAATCACATTATGAAAATACCAAAAGTATGTCCTTTTCTGGTTCAAGAGGCCATTTGTGTAAATTTTGATTTGTTCAAATATCAGGAATGATTAAGCCATCTTATTATACTTTAGTTGTCTAGAGACACCACAGATGAGAATTCATATCCAGACTGTTTTCCCTATGGGCCCCAGATCTTTTATGGCCATGTTTACATATTCATCTGGTTCTGAAATCCAAAACAGCCTTCTATATTTGAACATAGGAATCTTGTACTGGAAGCACTCCTTATTAAACCACAAGGGACTAAACTATTCAGCCTCATCTACAAGTGGTTGGAAAGTCAAATGAAGGTGGCTTGTCTCAGCTCTAAAATTATATATAAAGGAAAACTGAAACTGTGCATGTTTACATTCACCATCCTTGGTATGCCTGTATGGTTTTAAGAGAACATAACACCATCACTGGACTCTGTAACTTCAACCCAATTTTGTAGGGTCACCTAACTCTGTTGGGTTATGGTTAATAAGATGCCTTCTGCTAAGCAAATGAGAGGGATCACTTCAGAACCTATGAGTTAAGTCTGTCTGACTCAAGGTAGAATTATGTTTAAAAACAAAATACAAGCTCTGAAAAAATGCCCAAGTCCCTTGAGAAAACATTCTTTGGTTATGTGTAGACAGCCATAAAGATCTTATTACTAGTTATGTTAAATATAATCTAGCAGTGACCCCACAGACCCCTTCTTTTGTGCTACCAGATCTGTGGTTTATACTGTAAAAAAAAATATATATATATATATATATATATATATACAGCTGACTAAAATAGCCCAGTGAGTGGAATCTGGAACATTTCTTTTTAACCAAAGTTTGTTTTTCTAGTTATGGTGTAAACTAGGCAAAGCTAAGTACTTGTTGCCTAGTAACCAATACTAGGAACAGGAACTAAAGACTAATATTAGTTTACCTTTTCTTATGCCCAAGTCTTTTCTTGACTACCATGAAAATCATGTCTGTTTATCACTATTTTTATACAACCATCATTTCCAAAAACTTTAAGAGACAATTTACTTGGGTTTACAGAGCAATTATTACATGTGTCCCTAGCAATTATTAATTTTTCCACTCTGATTCCTTTGAGACATTCAAAGAAGACCATTCACTGGGCTGTATGCTTTAATTTGAAAGTAGCAGCATTTTCCTCAATGAGGGAAAAGTAAAACCTTAGGAAATTGCTACCACTAGGTGCCATTATTATACTAGGGCTCCAGGTTCTTGGAACATTCCTCAAAAACCCCTTCTTGTACTCCTTCCTCCTTATTTCTCTCATTGAATTATTCTCTCCTCCTTTTCATCCCATCTGAATTTGCAAACCAACACCTATTGCCTACTCTTACCATTAACATGGCAGGCAGAAATGCTTGCTCACCATAAGTCTTGGTTTATAAACTGCTTCTGTATTAGCTTTGGTAAAGTGCCTACTGGCTTTGTTCACTGTTGAGTCTAATTATGTGGTAGTTTACTGGCTTTTATTGAGTGCACTTAGTTAACCTTCTTTTAGCTTTATTAGGTAGTAAATTTGTTAATTTGGCACAACCTTTTGCTTACATGGCTTGGCATCCTGGGTTAATAATTGCTTCTCTATAATCAATGGATTTACTCATTTACTAATAAATACTCCTTTACCCTTCCAATTGTAGATCTTCGTCTTTATTTAAAAGCCAATTTAGGAAAAATAGCTTTCTTGCCTCTTTAAATTTGGACACTTAGTAGGAAATGGCATTTTCTTCATCTAATAAACATCATTGAGTGCCTAGCTTGTTTTTAGCATTGTGCTAAGTGCTAAGGAGAAAACATGGTAACCTTAGATACACTCTGTCTTCAAGGAAAATCTTAAGTTGCCATCCTCAGTTGCCTTACTAGTACTGTGCCCTGCATCTGAAGCGTTCTTTCTAGGCTCTCTGAGGTACATACCTGGTCATCCTGGCAGCTGTATCTACTTGTGTCTTACATCCCTCAAGGTTTAATTTCATGTTTTATTCTTAATATCAGTACCCATCACCCCAGGAAGGCCAAGTTAATTTTACTTTATGAAATGTATTCCAAAATCATTTTATATATCCTAACCATACTGAATAATATTTATGTATGTAAGTATAGACCCTTAGGGCTACCTGGTTTACTACACAAAACTTCTCATGTGAAAAGAATATGTTTCTAATCAATTTCCCAGGGCTTGGCTCAGAACAGAATAATACTTCTGTAAGTCAGAATTCCAGAGGCTAGAACTCCATCTTCATAAAACCTACATTGACACTTCCAGTACATTGGAAAAAGACAAAAAACATAATCACTGGGTTTCAGAAGAGTCCCTAGTGGCACATAGCCTACTTTAAATAAATGTTGGTTAAATTTTACTTATAAGCCAAAAATGAATAGACCAGAAGGTAATAGAGACACAAAATGGGGTATAACTAATACTGTTTAGAATTCTTGTTTAGGGGACCTTGAAGTAAGAGGATCCTATGATTCTATCATATGAGTTTGGGAAAGTATACAATTATATAAGATGCAACAAATTCTGTGGGAAAAAATACTAAGAGAAGATTTCATGATGAAGTGAATATGTATTAGGTAAATTTAGAGGGGAAATAATCTGAGAAACTTGAGCCACAAAGTCAATTATAGTTAACAAAAAATTATTAAGATGGTCCAAACTGACAGACCATGAGCATAAATAGCATATGCAACATGAACAAGGAGAAGGCATTAGCCTTCCTCAAGCAGCAGGTCCCCGGGTGTATAACACTAACACATGTGAGCCTGAGATGAGTGGTTACATCAACTGTTATTCCTAGAACATTCCTGGAGAGACATTGCCAGGTGTGTTGACTTCAAAGTAATTCGATATTGCATTTCATCAGACTGAGCAGAAGAAAAAGTCGGTTCATGGTGAGGCTATAGAGTCTGATCATCTTTACCTCCATGAGGTTTTCTGAGAAAGAAAAAAAAAAACACTACAGGCAGAGTACTTATAAAAGTTGTTCTAATATAAAATTACACTGGATGGAATAATATTGAGAAGTGAGTCATAATTTTGAAGGAAATAGCAAGCCTCTTTGAGATGAACTGGGAAACCAAAGCTCCCAGTAGGAATTATAGTTACTTGGGCAAACGTTTTAATCAGTACTCTTATTTTGGGATGCCAGAAATCTAAATTTAGAGGCCAGAATATGAGTAAAGCTAGACTAATACTCTGGAAAGACCACCAGCTTCATAATTCTGGTTCTGGTTCACAATAGATATTTTTTAAAAAATGATAAACTTTTGTCTCCATGGCTCAGGCTGGTCTCCATAAAATGATTGTATGGGAAATTAAATATCTAAAGAGACTTTTCTTTCCATACACCTGGAAATTTCAGTGACCAGGGTAGCAGGAGCAGTTCTAAAGACAGTCCCAGAGGTCCCTGGGAATTTAAGTCAGCAAGCAGCTAATTGTTCAGCCCATGATCCAATTAGGACCTGAAAACCTGCAATTCACTTTCTGCAACCATTAAAAGAAGCAAGGGGCATGGACTGCTATTATCATAAAAAGATAATTAACCATTCACTGCAACTGCAAATAGAGAATCTGAGTTTTCAATAAGCCACAAACATAGTTTAGCACTGCCTTTGTTCTCATCGAAGTAGTAAATGAAATGACAGCACAGCTTTGACCACTGACCAGTTGAAGGTCACATAAAGATTAAAATAACTCCTTAGTGGGAGACTTCATAAGAGAATGCTTGCCATATGTATAGAGTTTTTCTACTATAAAATATTTCTCAAAGTAGGTTATTCTCTGAATCCTTTGGGTGCTTTCTTAAAAACACAGATTTCCTGGGCATACCCCAGAATCACTGAACAAGAAACACTGAGATAGACACTCAAACATCTACATTTTTCAGTGTTTGCCAGGGCTTCAATGCAGTCAGCTCAATACCACCTCTGCAAAAGAACTCTGCTGACTACTGCTGATCCATGACACTGAACATGAAATGTAAAGAAAAACAGTAAATTGAAATGCTATTCATTTTATTTCTCATTTAGATGTGTGTCCAAACCAGCCTAATCTTACATAAAACAAAATTTAAAAATTCCTAACATGCCTGAGAAATAAAATTTTGCTGTCCCATTATCAAAGAAGATATTAAATCCTCTTTTACAGAAAATAAAAACTTAAGATGCCATGCACACAAACAAAACAATAGAGTGATTGTAGTAAAAAGTCAAATATTGTCTCAAGATTACTTAAATAAGTCATGAGAAAAGGAGAAAAAAACAATTATGAAAAGTAAAATGAGAACAAAGAACATCTTACTGAGAGTTTCCTTCTGAGGTGATCCTTGCATTTCATCCTTGGGTAATTACCTGTGTTAGGGAAGAAGAGCAAGAGATAGACTGCCTAACAAAACAGTGTTCCACTCATTTTTTTACATAAATAATAGTCTTTGTCTTCCATGTGCTATGCTCTGTGCTGAGTACTGGGCACATACCAGTGATTTCAACTAGAAGCAGTCTTTCCTCTCATGGAACATTTGGCGATATCTGGAGAAAGTTTGCTTGCAATAACTTTGGGGATGAGCTGGGATGCTACTGGCATCTTATAAGTTAGGTCTGGGACACTCCTTCTCATCCCACTATGCACAAAACAAGCCCACACAACAAAGCCTTATCTGACCCAAAATGTCTATACTGCTGAGGTTGAGAAATCCTAGAATGAACTAAAAACCAACCAAGATACTCTGTACCCATATGGAATCAATTAAGACATATTATAAACAAACATACACGTATATTCATATATTGTTAACAAAATATTTTCAAAAGTGTTTTGAAGAAAAGACAGGGATGAGTAGAACTCGGAGGTAATATTGGATCTGGTTGTTCATTTGATAAACAAAACAGAGCAAGCAAGGTTCAGTGGTTGACAGGGACTCACATATTTGTTGGATCAGTAAAACCCCTTTAATCACCCACTAAATGTAATTGCCTGTAATAAAAAGATCTGTGTCTTTTCGTTCTTTTTAAAATTCCCTTTCTCTTTAAATAATATCTGTGTGAAAGTGGCACACTCAGAATGTTCTTTGAACTTTACATCAACTCCATCTTTGCCAACCACTGCTCTGTCTTAGCCCATTTTGATGGCTGTGACAAAAAAACTATAGGCTGGGTAGCATACAAGCAAAAGGAGTTTATTTCTCAGGGTTCTGGAGGCTGGAAAGACCACAATCAGAAGAGTCATTGCCTAGTAAGTACCTGGCTCCTAGTTCATAGAAGATGACTAATAGCTGAGTTTCCACACAGTGGAGACAGTCCCAGAGGTCCCTGGGAAATTAAGTCTGCAAGCTATTTAGCTCCCTGGGTATCTTTTACAAGGTCATTAATGCCATTCGGGAAGACTTCTCCCTAGTAACCTAATCACTTCCCAGAGCCTTATCTCCTAATCCCATCACTTTAGGGGGTAATTTTCAACATTTGAATTTGGGGAGGTCACAAATGTTCAGACAATATGCCCTTCTTGATTTGCTGCAGAATAAGAGGAATTCTAGCCACTGGCCTTTTTAGTGAAAAGGTCAGTGACTTGGAGATGGAGAGGACATTCCAGTGAAATATGGGATCCTATATACGCACCAGCAGTAGCAGTCAATTATAGGGTAGATGGCTGCTGAGATAAAGCTCTTCACACCCATAGAGGACCTGTCAGCATCCTCTCACACTTTTGCTGCGTGGGTCCCACATTTTGCTTTACAGCAGCTGCTTCTTCACTGTGGGTGGGAACGTCCTAGCTCTAGAAGAGGCATGCCTAAACAACCTGACCCTGTGGAAATCTACACTGAGCATTGGCTGGCATTTCTGGGGGAAAAAAAAAATTCTTTTCATTGTCATTATTGAAAATATAGGAACCTAGATTTGTTTACAATTGTCTTAGTACAAAGGAGGGAGTGCTTTCTTGAAAATAAAACCAGTTCACAGGAAAAGTGGGAACTGTACTAATATCATTTAAGTACCCAGATCAAGTAAAGCCTGATGCTGGCTCATTTAGTAACTGTGTCAATCTATCTAAGTAAAATTGAGCACATGTGGGCCTAAATTGGACCCTAATTGGGGTTTATTTACCCAGGTAAATAAAGCATACTGCTGTCATTAAGAAATTTACATTCTCTTAGAAAAAATAACTGCTTATGAGCATCCGCCATGTTTTAGTACTATACCCAGATATTAAAGAAGCTCAAAAAAAGAAAAGATCTAAATTATCTTTGTATTATTAGACCCTATCTTTAGTAACCTCCCCCAGATCACAGAATAAGTAAGTGATCATCCAGAATTTAAATTCAATTATTTCTGATTCTAAAACTCTTGTGCTTTTCCACATGGTTTGCTGCATCTTTACAATTGCCATAAAAAGAACATGATTTCATTAACTTACAAGATGAAAAGAAATTTCTATTAATGTGTAGAAGAAGGAAAACTATAACACTAATGTGAAAATATAGCTTAGTTCAAGTTTTAAAAGTTTATTGATGTGAAAGGGAGGAAAAATGGAACCAGGTCTTGAGGGAGTCTAGCTGATATGACTAGCACTTTGGTCCAGGTGCTGTTCTAAGGGATTTTCTGTCTTAACTCACTTATCCTTACAGTGATCCTCTCGAATAGTTCTCTTGGTAGTTCCATATTTAAAGATAGCATGGGGTGTGGAGAGACAAAGTCATGCTCACAGAAAATCTTTTTCAGGACCAGGATCTAAGCGCAGGAAGTCCAGCTCCAGAGCTCGCATCCTTAACTATTCCCCTGTATCACCTCCCATATGAATGTGCACAAGTGTCAGTAAGTGGAGAGAGCCATCACAATATGACCAGAAATACATGATTACCATGAGTTAGAGATATGGTCCGTATTTGTTTAGACACAAGTCAAATTCATTTTTAAATTGCTCCCAGATGGCTTATAGAAATTTGTGTTTCACAATACATCCTTGAAATTTCTAATTCTCCACACACTACAGAATAGACATTTATTGATGGAACAATGATGATTGTTAGAGTTAATATGCCATAGTAAAGTGAACAGCTTGAATAATGAACAAAAAACAATGATGTGACAACTCACCTACTTGCACTGCAACACAGCGTAACTCAATATATTTATTCAGTAAATAGTTTTGTTCCTGGCCTATGAGCATAGACACTAGAAAACTAAATATTGTTCTGCCCACTGAAAACATAACAAGGGGTTATCTATAAGTATGCATGCATGTACATACAAGCCTGTACATATGCACATATACTTAGATACACATAGGTTTAATTTTCATTACCTTTTACATTCAGGGGGCTACATTTGTAAAAGGAGAAAGTAAGTCTCAATGGCTTCAGTTGAGTCTGCTTTTTCTTCAAAATATGATGGAAAAATTGTTATATTCTCTAAGAAAATCCTAGGGCTGGATATCAAATACAAATTACTACAAATATCACATTGGGTCAAATATGATATACCTATTTACCAAACCTTCATTAAATATATATATATATATATGTGTGTGTGTGTGTGTGTGTATGTGTGTGTGTATATGTATACACACACACATATATATATAAATGAAAATACACGATACTTAATATAAGTATATTGTGTGAAATATTTTAAGAGATTGTTGGATGCCAGGAATAAGTAATTATACCACTTACAGTGAATTTGGGCAAGTAACTCAAGGAAAAAAATATTTCATATAACATGATGGTTGCTCTTACTAATTATCCAAGAAATGTAAGCATGAATTATAAACGGTGTGTTCACCTTAATGCAGTAATTCCACTTTTAGAACTCACATGTAGAAAGTTACTCAAGCACTAGAGGTATATAAGCTTGTGTGTTACACAAGCACTAGAGGTATATAAGTATGTGTGTTACACATAAATGCAGTGTTACAGCACTGTTTTAATAGAGACAAGATGATGCAATTTAAATATCTATCAATTTGTTGCTGGTTAAATAAACTATGCAAAAAATTCTTAAGATGAAGTGCTATACTGTCTTTAAAAATAATGCTGCATGTCTATAAGTATTAAACAAGAAAGATACACACAATATGTTTATCAGGGAAAAGAAAATCAAGTTACAGAACAATATATATTTTTTAAAACTATATAACAGTCTAGTCACAGCCTACATATTTAGAGATGAATAGAGCAGCAACTGAAAAACTATTATTTTCTAACATGTTATAAGTCTCTTTGAATGAATTTTAAGTAATTTCTGCATCATTATTTTTGTCTCACATTTGTTTTTACATTGAGCATGTTACTCGTCTTTTGTTTTGGTGCCGAGGATTGAGTCCAGGTCTTCATGCATGCTGGGCAAGTGCTGTACCACTGGGCTACATGCCCAGCCTCAAGCATTTTTATTTAATAAACATGAAGCTACATTTTAAAGGTACGGAACTTTGGTATATTTATGTTTATCTAAAATGAAATTATATTAATTTTGAAAGAGAGAAAAAAATAGAGAAATATCTGTTAAGTTGCTATTCTAAGCCAAGCACTAGCCCATAAACAATTCCTAGGCTAAGTTAGACTTCACATCCATATTTTGAATAAAGTAGGATCATATCTATAGCTAAAACTGAACAACTGATGGTAAGAGAAGTAGATTAGTAAAGTTCACACAGCTTGTAAGTAGACAAAGAAACCAAAATTCAAACATAAGTTATATTCTCTTTCCAATGTATCACACTGAAAAGATAAAGAACTAAAACAAACTTAGTCATAAGCCTATTTTTTTTCTCTCTAAATTTGGGTGTTTGTTTCTGTTTAGCAATTATTTGAAAGTATTCTTAAGGAGTTTAAATGGTTATTTTCTTTTTTAAAAAAATTTTTTAGTTGTAGATGGACACAATACCTTTATTTCATTTATTTATTCTTTGTGTTGCTGAGGATCAAACCCATTGCCTCACATGTGCTAGGCAAGTACTCTTATTACTGAACTACAATACCAAACCTTAAATGGTTATATTCAGTGATATTTTTAATGTTACGTACAATAATTATAATAGTCATGAACATTTATTAACCAGGTTCTTTCCAGAGAGCTGGTACCAGTTAATTAATCTCACTTTTAAAAATAATGTATAAATTGCAAAATAATTGTTAGATTACTATAATGTGGGTACTTTGCCACAGGATGGTTCACTAGCTTGACCAAGGTCACATAGCATTGAAATCAGCATTCCATCCCAAGCAGTCTAACAACAAACTCTGCACTTATAACCCTCTGTTCACTTTATTGAACCAGGTACAGTGTGATCCTTCCCAAAGTGCCACTTTGGGGAGCTATTTGTTTGTCTCATTATGTAGTCATTGTTCAAAATAAGTCTAAAATTCCTCTTAAGAAATAACCCTTACAATGACTGAATAAAAAAAATAATATATTATAGATTATATCTACTCAGCCTTGAGGCTGTGGTTTTCTGACCATACAGAAGTGGTTATATATTATATATTATATCTACTCAGCCATAAATAAAAATGAAATTATGGCATTTGCTGGTAAACGGGAGGAATTGGAGAATATCATACTAACTGAAGCAAGCCAGACTCAGAAAATGAAGAGTTGAAACTTTTCTTTCATATGCAGAAGCTAGAGAGACATAAGAAGTAAAATACAAGGGAGGGAAATCCTATGTAAATAAAAGGGAAAACAGGAGCATAGAGGTCAAGGATCAAGGGGGAGAAAGGGGAATAGGGAGGTACATTGCAATGAGCTTGGTCAAATTATGCTAAGTGAATGTATAAATATATCACAGTCAACACCACCAATATGTATTAATATTATGCACTAATTAAAAATATATATATATAAATAGAAGGAAGACCAGTAGAGTAAAGGAAGGGGATGTGGGGAGGAAGGAGAAAAGAAAAAGAAGTACTGAGGAGTAAAATGGAGCAAATTAAGTTATATGCATTTCTGAATGTGTCACAATGAACCCCACTATTATGTATAAATATAATGCACTAATAATAAAGTTAATCAAGAGAAATAACCCACACAAACATTTTACTAACTTTGAAATATCTCCTGGTTATATAAAGCACTTTTTCTAAGACTGGTGATTTGGGTGTCTCTCGCACCCTGTTCTCTTTTCTTTCACAGTCTGTTTGCACACGGCCATCTTTCCTCTGACCTAGTAGATAGCAGTGAAAACACCGTAGAAAGAATCTGCTGTTGCTGTTGCTGTTGACTTTTAGCTGCTGAGTTGTGGTAACAAAACATGATCAGCGGAGATGGAACCATTCCTGCATGGTCAGAAAACCACAGTCTGAAGGCATTTTCTTTGCACCCTGCCTGCTAGCCTACTGAGTCAAAATGTGATGATCTGGGAAGAATGAGAACTTAGAATATCACAAATTGAAGCAACCTAGGTCCAAGCAGAAAAATGCCAATTTACATATGAAAGGATAATCCCCAGTTGACGTGTCAAAACAAGGCAGTAATTGTTCCTCTAAAAACTGCATTTAGGAGCCATTAGCAGCCATTAATAAATAAGACCTTCCATATATTTTCCACTTAACATTGAAATTTCATCCCAGGAAGCAACACTTCTTAGTTAGCTCCTTCAAATAAATTCACATCTGATGCAAAACTTAGACTAAACAATAATTAGGTTGTAAAACTGAAGATAAATATAGAGATTTTAGAGCATATGTTACTAGACTTCTATGTAAACATGATCCATATCTTAAAAGATAAAATAAATTTACATTTCTGAAAAAGAAAATTCGTATACAACTGAAATCAACCATTCAGTCAAATCTCACATTTTTGTGTAACTGGAATATTGAATCTGTGGTATGAATGACCTGGGCACTCTCAAAGCCACCAAAGGACACATTCCCAGGAAGAACTCCATCTGAGGAAAGCACTCCCAAGCACCTTTTCCTTCACTGTTAGGGAGTACTCTAGTGTCTTGATGTAGATATCTGGCTTGAATTTCTGCCTAATATCTTTTGGGGAAACCAAGGAAGTATGGGCAACTCCTAACTCACAGGAGAAAGCTTGGGGATTCAAACTGCCAGAAGCTTACTAGGGATGCAAAATTAAAATGAATGAGGCAATTATGAAACTGTATCAAAACTGTGTTAATTACCCTGGTATTCCTCTCAGTGTGAGTTATTACCCAAATGGTTAGTCAAGTTGAGCCAATGTTACTTTAAGCCAGAAATGATGAATGCATCAGTCCTATAGTATGGTCAAAAACCTGATTCATATTTTTCTTAAAGCCATTGCAAATTATGTTTTAAAGAAAAATTAAATGAATTCACTGCACTCACTGCATGTTAATGAACTAGCCAGTATGAAGGTTATTAGATCAGAGGAAAACATCAAATGATTTCATTTATTATATGCTTTATATTTAAAGCCTGAGTGTTTGGCCCCTATCCCAAAATTCCAGTGTTGAAATTCTAACCTCCAAGGTGATGGAAGTATGAAGGAGTGTCTATAGGAGAAAATTTAGGTTGCATGTGAAAGAGACCCCAGAAAACTGGCTGGGCCATTTCACTTACATGAGGACATAGTAAAAGTTGTCACTTGTGAGAAAGCAGCCCCTCATTAGACACTGCATCTGTCAATTCCTCCAACTTGTACCACTAAGCCTCCAAAACTATGAGAAATAAAATTCTTCTGTTTATAAGCTTTATGGTATTTTGCCATAGGAGCCTAAAAGGACTTGGGTAAATCCTCAAACAATAGAAAACAATTTTATCCATTTATCTTCTAAATTCTAGTATAATTTATGATCTATTTGATTAAATGAATTTAACTCATTTCACTTTGAACATGCTTATTTTCACATACACCACTGAGCTTCATTTTAGTTCCACAGATTAGTCAGGTACCCTCTGCTTTTCTGATCCTGTGCAAGACCAGGATGCAAAAGGGAAAAACCAGAGTGACCAGATTCAAATAACACTATCCCAAGATCATGTACCATGGCATGTTGACTATTTTAAAATGAAGAAATTTAAGAAATGGCAGGTACAGGATTGACTCTGATTTCCCCTTCCTTCCCTGAAGAAGGCCAAAAGATCCTCAGGTAAGAAGTGCCTTCCCTATACCTGGAAGAAAGAACTATTCTCATCTCTGAACATGGAAGGACAATAAGAGGAATCTGCATGAACAGACATTGCTAAGTTCTCCCCTATTTACCATGCTTAGCTCAGATCCTTTTTTTCCAATCACATTTTCCCTAAAAGTTTCTACTCTTCATCACATTGTTGAGACCTTTTTTCTTGGATGACTCTCCATCATGTAAAACCTATATTAAATTAATAGTTTTTCCACTTGCTATTTTGTCTTCTGTAAGATTAATTTGCAGGACTCCAGGAAGAAAACCTAGGAGCATGGAGGGGAAATAAAAATCCCTTTCCCGCAGGGGATAGGAAAAGCCAACAAATCTTTCCCTAAGAAACACAGCATATGATTGATGTAACCTAGACAAACATGGTCAAGTCAGACTACCATTTGAATCAATGATCCAGGACAGAGGAAAGTACATTCAGAAGAACACCAACCAATATAAGACACAGATTCCAACCTTATCTCTGCCACCCAATATCTGCAGGAGAGTTTCCGGTTACTAGTTTGACTTCTCTAGACCTCACTTTCCATCTCTGAAAAATAGATATCTGAGAAAAATAATAGGCCTTCAAGTTGTTGGATGTTTCTAAATCATATCTGCTCCTTATCCATACTTAACTAGCAATGATACTTCGTCAAGAGGCTCAAATGCAAAGAACAAAAATGAACTCAACAATCTGAGTTTAAAAAACAAAAACATGCAAGTCAAACCTTTTGGCAACTTAGAAAATGACTATGTGACCCAAAGGCACTGGATGAGAAAATGGGCCAAAAAAGAAAAAGAAAATGATACCTGTGCCACAACCCAAATACTGCTGCAGAGCCTGCTGCCACTACTGATCCTGGGATTCCACAGCTCAGTGCTGCCTTCAGTGCACATTGGGCACAGCTACTTATTCTCAGAGCCCTGTGGTGCTGCTGCTCCTCCAAATGCCAAAAGAATACTCCTCTGGCCCAGCCTCCTGTGAGGCAGAGCCTATGGGGCCAACCCTTGGTCAGATGCCACAATCCCCCTCCCCAAATAATGTGGGAAGTTTATTCAATGGGAAATGTATTCTTTCTTCTGCATCCAACCCCTACACTGAAAGATAGTGTATTTCCAAAATACTGAAAAGGTTACATATGCTAAGTACACAAAGATTAGCTAGGTAGACAAAAACTCAAAGATGAGGAACCTACCTTTATGAATGTCCCACACTTACAAAAAGGTCACACAGTTATGATAGAATATGTGATCCAGATTAACTAAAGGATGAGAACAAAAGCACATTTTCAACCATGTAATGTGATCCACATAAAACTGTATTCAGGACTTTATCACACATATTGTTTTGTAGTTGGTTAGTGCCATGTTCTACCCTGCCTATACAAGACTGCATTGATACACACTTTCTTACTATTTTTATTTTTGACAATAAAAAGGGAGTCAAAAAGAAAAAAAATAATATTTTGCATTATTTGTTGTTTTTTGTGGGTGTTCATAAAAAGTAAAAATGCATTTGAAGCATATATGACAGTCAAAATTTATTTTTTTTAATTTTCATAGAAAAGTTATTATTGCCAAAACTTGGAAATAATCAAGCTGTCCCTCAGTAGGTGAACAGATAAAAAGTGATAGATCCACACAATGAAATGTTAATCAGTGTTAAAGAAACAAACAAACAAACAAAACAAGTTTGCAGGATACAAGATCAATACACAAAAATCAATGGTATTTTTATATACTACAAATAATCCTAAAATAAAATTGAGCAAAAAATTCCCATTACAGTAGGATCTACATAGATCACATCATAGTTTAAAGCCTCCAGTGATTTTCTTTCTTTGATTAACTTTCTATATAAAATTATCATGCCTTGTAAGGCTCAGTGATATTATTCTAAGCTGCTTGTTTGACCTCATCTCCTTCCTCTGTCCCTCTTGTTCACTTTGATTGAGACTAGTTGGCATCTTTTCTGTTCCTCAAATATGTCAGGTGTGCTGCTTGCAGCCTTGCATTGCCTGCTCCCTCACTTCTCTGTGCTACTACGACTCTACTCAAAGGTCAATGTGGAAGGGGATAGGAAGGGCAGAAGAATACAACAGACACTAGTATGGCAGTATGTATAAACGTGGCTGCATAACCAATGTGATCCTGCAATCTGTATATGTGGGAAAAATAAGAATTCATACCCCATTTGAATCAAATGTATGATATATGATATGTCAAGATCAATGTAATGTTTTGAGCAACTAATAAATTTCTGATGTTTTCACACACAAAAAAGAAAATACAGGCGTAAATAGCATTGTTGGGACAAGTGAATAATTTAAGTAGGGGTTAAAAATTAGATAATAGAATTGATATAATACAATGTTTCTTGATGTGACCATTTTACTGTGATTATTTGAAAGGAATGTCCTTGTTCTTAGAAAATACACACTGAAGTGGATAAAATCAGGTGACTGGTATAAAGTGTTTGTTAACTGTTCTTGATTCTTTGCATTTGAACTTCTCCAAATGATGATTTGTGGCATAATAAACAAAAGCTGTGTGTGTGTGTGTATGTGTGTGTGTGTGTGTGATGTGTGTGCTCAGGTGCACATATGTTTACAATATAAGGGGATAAGGAACAATGAGGACTGAAGGGGGGGTGTTATTTTGTGTTGATGAGAGAAATCCTGTTTAATATACACATTGACCTTTGAGTAGAGACGTAGTAGCAAAATTTAATTTTTAATGGATAAAGAATTCATATAATCAAGAGATTACTAAGACTTCCATAAATAATATATAATAAACAAAAAACACACAGCCCAAAGGAAATAAATATGGTAACAAAAATAATTGCAGTAATAATAATAATAGAAATTTATCTGTTACCAGTAATAAAATAGAAATTCATATTTCTTTTATTCACTTTGATTGTCAAATTTGTAAGGCTTTTTTCAAACTATATATGTAGTATATATAATGCATAATTTAATATTGATAAATGATTCAGTAAAATAGTTTTGTGTATATTTAGAAAGATATACAATCATACATTTGAGGCAAACTATTTTTAATATGTATTGTGGATGTCCTAATTTTGATAGCCATTGACTTAGCAATAACTCTTTGCATTATTTACCCCAAGAGAAAATATAAGGGAAATAAAAACTTTAAAATGTTCATTAGAGTATCATTTATAGTAATAGTAGGCTAAAAAATCAAATTTCCAAAAGTTTAAAAATGGTCAGGACTATGGTAAAATATTTCCTTAAAGTGTATTATGAATAGCCATTGAAAATAATATTTATGAAATATCCATACTGACATGGAAAAATGTTGCCATATGTGTCTTCTACAGATAGTCACTTATAACTAATCACACTCCTTCCAATCATTTCCTTACATATATGTCTCTGTTATGAAACCATAATGTCTTCAAAGTCCAGTGTCTTGTCTTATTTACCTTTTCATCACTAGTAACTAGCACAGTTACCTAATTTGGATTCAAGATATTATTGAAGAATGAAATTAAATGAATGAATAAGTGAACAAATAAATATATGTATTTCTTCATTAGAAAAATGCTTACCTGAATGGGCTCTATGTCTGTTACTTTATGTCTTTTATGACACAGAATGTTGCAACAAGAGACAATTAATCAATATTATGCAGAACCTGTGCTCTAAAATTCTGTTTGAAATTCAATGCTTTCACTGAGTGAAAACATTTTCATTTCCTTTTTATTTTATTCAGGAGGTATAAAACTAGATACAATGCGTCCCTGATAAGCCACAATCCTGACTGGATTTTCAAAAGGCCTCTATAATATAAGTGAGCAGCTCATTTCCAAAGTCCTTGAACAATGATAAATGTTACACACATACAAACACACAACACTGCAAGCTGAGTGCCTGTCTGTTTTACACTCCCAGGATATCCTACTAGCTCTGAATATAGCCTGCAGAGGATGCCAGAGAATGAAGAAATTGCCAACTCCATAACTAAGCATTGATCACGTGGCATCCAGATTTAAAGGAATGTTGAATAACACCCACTGGAATTACATTCTTCTGTGCTCTACCAGTTGTTTAATCTTCAGATCAGGCAGAGTGTAACAGCACCACCGTGCTAGGTCAATTGCCAGAACAAGTATGCATCTCCAAGACCACATAATGACTCACACACATGGGCCTGTATCAAGGAATTTTCATTGAAAATGTAATCTTCCTCAGACTTTCAAAAATAACTAAAATATTCTGACCCCATAGGTAGCATGGGATTTACCTACATATTATATCAATTATTCATGAAATGTTTTATGCATAAAGAGATTGTTCCAAGGTTATTTATAGATCATAAATAGGAAAAATTTATAGAAAGCAAAGCATAATGTTCATATATCTACTCTTTCTAGTACAAGGTTCTTATGCCATGGACTCTAAACGAGGCTCAAAATATATAATTTTGCCTGAGTTAACGAGGTGAGTGGAAGGTAAGGCAGGAAGCAGAGTGGGAGAATTGACACATGGGAGTAAATGCACAGACTTCAGAGGCAGGGGCATCAGAGTTTAGCTTTCAGCACTGCACTTATTACCCGTTTGTCCTCAGTTACTAAATCACTCTTGCTGGTGTTCTTTACTCATAAATGAAAACAACAACAATAATAACTACCTCATAGAGTCATTGTGAGTATTAAATGAGTAACAAGCACTTGGCACATTTTCTAGCTCGTGCCAAATACCACGCCATGCTAAAGTTGGTTAAAATTACAATAGTGCATGTGTGATCACTAACTGCCTATGCCAACTTGACTGGGCTAAGGGATACTCAGATAGCTGGTTAAATGTTATTTCAGGGTGAGAGTGATTCAGAAAGAGATTTGCATTTGAATCAGTAGGCTGAGTAAAGAATATTGCCATCAGTAATGTGGGCAAGCATCACCAGTTCCCTCAAGGGCCAGAATGGAATCAAAAAGCCAAGGGAGTATTAATTCTTTATCTTCTGGAGCTTTTAAGAACGTCCATCTGCTCCTGACTTGGGATGTCAGAGTTGGGGTTCTTGAGCCTTCACACCAGCAGAATGCTTACCACATCCCATTCTTTCTCAAACCTTTGGCTTTAGACTGAATCACACCACCAGCTCCTCTGGGTCTTCAGCTTGCTCTCAGCATGTCACGGGAATTTCTCGTTCTCCATAATCACGTGAACCAATTCTCATAATAAATCTTCTCATTCATCTATATACATATCCTACTGGTTCTATTTCTTGGGAGAACGCTGAAGAATACCCTTGTTAGTCAACTGATTGATTAAGTCAATAGTACGCAACAATAAAAAAAAATCCTGCCAGTTTAAAAACAGGAATAGATTGATTGGTCAATTATTCATTTATGTATTATTTGATATGGCTTCAGGAATAGACCAGGGAACTCTACTTAACACAAATTATGAGCAAAATTAAAATTAAAAAATGATTCATTTTAGGAATCTCAAAACTATCTTTCAAAATGCTCACAAGCATAAAAACATCTTACTATAAGTTAAAAGGCAGTTTCTTGCTAGGGGCCTTAACTCAAGTCTGGGGCTTTCCTTTCCAATGAGAAAAAGAGAAAGGCAATAGTTCAAGTGCAAAAGCTCAAGTGACCTTGCTGTTCTGGTGGTTTTAGTCACTTGACAGCATTCCTGGGAAATACCAGGCCCCAGAGAAGGTAGGGGGTGTAGGACATATCTATCCAGTGCCTTTAAAAATGAGAATAGAATCCTAAATAACATACTAGAAAATGCTGAATTTCTTCCCCACTGTATTTGTTTTACCTGGAGTCCTCTGGCTAATAAGACACTATTCTAACCAGAATTCTAAATATCACAGTAATACATCTCAGGAGAGATATTTTTGTTAAAAAAGTAACTTTTTTCTCTAACAAAAGATGCCTTAAGAATTCTAGTGATTTTACAAACAATTAATAAAACAAGCCTTTTTCTAATGTTCAGGTTCAACTTTCCCAAGCATAGTATTTTAAAAGGTACTATAGGTTCAAACATTTCTTTCTTAAACATTTTTTCCTCCTTTATTTTTTTTTATTTATCCAGTTGTGTTTTAGTGGTACATGAAAGAAAGGGAATAAATTAATTCTTAATGTGGTAGCATTATTGTCATGTATCCTGCACTGGTAATATTTGCAAAAACTAAAGTCCAATTTTTCAGAAAAGCCAATTTCTTCATCATGCAAACACTGGGACATGAGACTAAATTTTTTAGTAATTTTATAGTTAGGATCTATGAATAGTTGGGCAAGAGAAAATGCCCAATAGAGATTAAGAGTTTCTACTCTCTACTTCATTTTTCTAATCTGTAATATAGGAATGAAGTAGTTCATATGTATATATTAGAGGCTACTTAGGTCTCTATAAATAAATTATTTTATTCAGATAAAATACACTATTAGGTAAATAATATTACTATCCCTATTTTAAAGATTAGACACCTGAAATACAAAAAGAATAAGGTACATACTCAAAAATACCAGAGCTAGTACTGAAATTCAGTACTAGCTATGTCCTTAATTGTGAACCTTGAGGAGAAAATCATCAAAAGATGGTGATTTAAATCTGGATATATAAATCTTACATGAATATCAAAAATTTAAAGCATCTTTAAAATCAGGCATTTTAAATTCCTTCATTCTTTAATCTATGAAAAAATTCCAAATAGAAACCAATGCTCTTTTGTTTTGATTCGTTTTGTAACTTTGTAATATTCTCTTGGGTTTTGAAAGAATCTGAGATGAAAATGAGTACTGACATAAGGATTTGTGACTAGATCAATGTGTAATTATGTTTTTGGTAAAAAAAAATTCTCCTGGGAAAAACCAAATTTAAATCCTCCTAAGAGACTCAGCTCAAGCTTATGGATGATTGGTGATAAGTCACATTAGGAAGAGAAAGGAATTAGTGACGAGACGCAGCACCCTGTGGAAGCATCTTTCTCAGGAATGCCCTGGGTCAGCCAACATGGCAGGAGGCCTCAGGTCAAAAGGAGAATCAAATCATTTCTTTCAATTTTGATCATGATTGGACCAACCAAGCATAAGCTTATAAGAAGAGTCAATCTCTCTGAAGAATATTTATGCATTTTTTTGTTCCACACAAGACTGGGTGGCATTTTGAAAATGATCTTTTCAAACACATTCATTCAATCTCTACCAGCATAACATCTTCTACTTTAGAGGACAACTTGAAAAATATGAATAAAGACCTGTTGAATTTTCAATTAGAATTTTAAAAGATCACAGGAATTAAAAGGAGACATGGCAATAAATACCACCAATAATAGCTGGCTCAGAGGCTCCCAGGACACTGTGTAGCTCTGTGCTCAGCTGTCATTATGGCAATCTGCAGTGCATGCAATGTACATAGTACCAATTAGAATTGGAAAACATCATGGCCCTAATGCTGTTCTAAATTTTATTTATTTATATATTTCTGAAGATTGAACGCAGGACCTCCTGCATGCTAAGCACTCTACTACCACTGAGCTTAATCCACAGTCCTATAATCACTTTTTATGTATAATTCACTTCATCTTAAACCTTATCAAAAAGAGACTACCACATCCCTATTTCACAAATTGGAAAAGGGCTAAATCCTAGTTAAACAGTAAGCAGTAGAATTATAATGCAAGGGAAGACTTTCTTGTCCTAGAATTTACTAGAACCACCATTCTTTGCTGCTTCTTTAAAAAAAAAAAAGAAAGAAAGAAAGAAAGCAGGATCAAAACAGTAATGACAAGGCTGAACAATACAATCCAATATGGACTAAAAATGAAACTGTGAGACACACTCAAAAGGTTCTTTATTTCTCTGGTCAAAATGGTCTTTCTGTACTGTGGGTTTATGCTTTACATCCTACTAACAAAAATAGCATTAGTAGGAAAAGTTAATCAAGTAGGTTAGTATGTTTAATAACACTAGAGTTTAAGCTATGCCTACTTTATTAAATAACCCTTTTTGTTTATCTAATTCACATATAAGCAATGCAGGGAAATTGTCCTGCCCTAAGCTAGTCTTACAGCAAGGCTCATTATAGCTTCCACTGAAAGTTATATTCCTAAAAACAATGAATTACTTAGAAATACAGAAATCATGAGAGAAAGAAGAATGCATTTGGCCTGGTACATGAAGCATAGAGTGTGGTGAGTATTCATTCCATTTGTTTCCTATCCCCAATATCCCTAGATTCAAATATAAATCATTTCTTCTTCACCTTCCCATACTAGCAACCCAAAGTAGATCTAAAGAATTCTTCTGGGTTACACGATTTCCCTCCAGTCTTAATCTCTCTCCAAATTCTTAGACATTGCATTTTGAGACCTAAGTATTACTGCATTTGCAGAAAAATGTGTTTGAGAAATTCAAATGGATTGGTAAAGCCAGCACTCATATTGGAGTATTTTGACTAAGGAATGTTTTGAGAGGGAAGGTGTGGAATAGGAGGCAATGACCAAAAACTCTTAGAAAACAATATTGCCTAAGAAACTTTATACCAGAAACAACCATAAAATTTAACCCAGATAGTCCATAAATGTATTAATTTTCACAGTGTAAGTTAATAGATAAAATATTTCAAAGAGGAAAGAATTGTATTTTTTTTAATATCAGTAAGATAAAATTGATTAAATATCTCCTGGTATACATATGCAGCAGAGCCCTGTATTATAAATATTCACTACCATGCCCCACTCTAACATCACCCCATATATATATATAAAGGCACCAAAATATCAGTGGATGAGTTTGGCACATAATAATCCAAATAGGGTGATTAAATTGCTACTAGTTTATGGCAGGAAAAAAAAGAACTTTTTGTTACTGGTTAGCTAATAACATATTTTCCTTTGGAAAAAAAATAAGTTTCTTCCCAATGGAACACAATGTCAAAAGAGTTGGTTTTTTCCCTTACTATTACCCACCGTCTTGAAATAATTTCATCTATAATTTATGATTGAGAGTGGAAGGCCCAACTGTTTCTACTCAAAACATAAAGAATATCAGTTTTGTTCTTTTAAACTTAATACTTAAGAAATATTCATTTTAAATTAAAAAATTGGGGAAAATCTTGAGACCTGCCATTTAGAAATTTGACCTGAAATAATTGTCTTCTCTATGCATTGCAATTAACTTGAAATTAATGTGCTATGATAATTTAGGCCATTCATTCAAAAACAGGGAACTGAGCTGGATGTGTAATCCCAGCAGCTCAGGAGGCTGAGGCAGGAAGATTGCAAGTTCAAAGACACCGTCATCAATTTAACGAGGCCCTGCACAACTTAATGAGACTCTGTCTTGAAACAAAAAATACAAAGGGCTGGGAATATGACTCAGTGATTAAGAATTTCAGGTTCCAATCCATGGCACCAAAGAAGGAGAAGGAGAAGGAGGGAGAAGAAAAGGAAAAAGTAAAAAAAAAAAATTGCATTGATCATCAACCATGTACAATGTGCTACATTGCAAGTAAACTATCATAGTACATAATTTGCCGAATATTATTAGACTAACATAGCCATTAGCCAAAAGCCTTGTTCTTATAAATAATTTTTTATTGGATCATAGACACACTTCTTTATGTTTCATCTATGCCGATTTTTGTGCTACAATAACAAAGTTGAATCATTGTGACAGAAAGCATCTGCTCATGAATCCAGAGATATTCAGTCTCTGACTCTTTACAGAAAATGTCACTGACCCCTAAAACAAAAGATTCAGTTCATGGTTGCCCTGTGATGGAGTGTGTTACTATTTATTGAGACAGGGAAATTACAGAGAAAAAGTAAAAATTTTGTGGGAAAGAAAGGATGATAGAAATCACTATCTCTGTTTTGAAATGGCCCGGTCTGTTCACAATAGCATTCCATTTCTGAGCCCCTCAAGTTAGTTTTTAGTTTGTCTTTACCCTTGACATCTCTTTTGTCCAGCAACTTCACATCCAATGGCCACATAATGTAGTAGAGTGCTTGAGATTCCCCCTGTTGGAGCGTGGCTACCAGAGTTGTAACATGCCTTCAGCAATGTGATGTATACGATGCTTGGCAGCTTTCTTTACTTCTCTTTGCCTAACTTTCCTCATATCAAAAATAGTGAAATAGCAATAATATCTGATTCATTTTATCTCAATAAAATTAGAGAATTATCAATTCTTTTATCTGAGATCAAAATGAGTTAATATTTGCAAAACAATAAGAAAAATAAAACATTTAAGTGTTAAACAGGTTTAGCTCTAAAGAAAAAAAAATGTTTTCCTCAGTAAAAGTCAAATTTAGTCTGTATTGAGGAGCAGGATAAAATATTGGTTTCATTTTAGATGTACTTGCCAAGCATAATCTGGAGATCAGTTCCTGCTACTCTTAGAAGGTCCAGAGACTGTTACTGGGACGATGGACACAGGACATAATTACATGAGTGTGTGAGATTCCATTGACAGTTAAGATGAATGGAATTCTTGTTTTTATTTGGAAATTACTTATCACCACCTGGAAATTATTATTATTATTTAATTTCTTCAAATTTTTTTGGTTCTTTTTAGTTATACGTAACATTAGGATTCATTTTGTTGTAATTATAAAAGCATAGATTATAATTTACTCTAATTCAGCCTCCAGTACTTCTCTCCTCTCTCCCCCTGTTCCCCTTCCTATACTGTGCTTATCATTATGCTATTTACATTACTTGCATAGCTGCCATTTAATATGTTTCTACTAAGAACCAGGTTCTTGGTGCCCATTCCTAATAATTTTCTTACACACCCAACAAAACTATTATCTTGATTTAATAATAATCACTCCTTTTCTTCCTAGTTTCACATCCACATCATGCAAGCCTAACGGGAATGGCTCATTTTTTTTGCAAGTTATGTAAGTACAATTATGCCAGTGATGTTCCTTCACTCCTTGCTCTACACTCACCTTTGTGTTCTTGATATCTATCATGCTGTGGGTGTGATTCTGCTTATTTACCTGCATCACTGTATGCTCTCCGATTATCAGAATATGGCAAAAATTGTTTATTTTTTCTAACATTCACTGAAATTTTCATTATTTTTTGGTTTTGTGTCTGTTATAAAACTGTGTGTTAATACATTATTTTCCACTTCTGTTAACATGTACATGTATATTTGTGGGTAGTCATTCCTAGGAATGCAAATGTGTTGTTGTAGGGTGTGTCCAACTTTAATATATTAGGTAAAGCTAAGTTATTTTTAGACAGTAAACATAACACCAACATTATATGAAACTAACTTTCATACCATATACTAATTAATATTACATTGTGTTCCTCTTTATAACTGTAGTTGTTTTGAAGATTTTACAGTAATATTACTTGTGGTACCACCTGAATTTCACTGTTATGTATATATTTGCTATAGACAAAGAAATAAATAGAGTGTGGGAGAAGATGTATTTTTTAGAGGTGAAAGTATGTTGTAATATCGACAGCAGAAAACTAATGTATAGAAGAGACTGCAACTAGAAGAGAAAGGGAACATTTGATGGATTGAGGACTTGAGAATTTGTAATGGAGAAGCCTAACACTGGACTGAAAGGGTTTGTCCAAAACAAAAACATGTCTTGCACCAAATGAGGAATGAGGAAAATATGCTCAGTGGTCATGTGTCCCTGGGTTCAATCCCCAGTTCCAAAAAAAGATAAATCCTAATCTATTCTTTATTTTCAGGCTCATTTTTCCCCAAGACTTCTCAAGTTACATGTACTCTGAATCATTAAAGGATTGCTGAGGAAAAAAATCACCGTATGTTTGCTAAGCATATCACAAAATTCCTTGTAAACTACCTGCTTTCTCCTAATCTCCACAAGTAATTGCCTGCTTTAATTCAAAATATAACCAGAATCTAATATCATGTCCCAGTTATCCCTTTATAGGTCCATCATCAATCCATGTCTGGATGAATGTGATAACTTTAACACCAAAGATGATTTCCTGTCTATTGCCCTTTTACAATATCCAATATCCAAATCATATCAAGTTCCCACCCCAGATCAAAACTTCCACTGCCAGCTCTCTCTTTACATTCTTGATTATTTTCTTTTCCATTAAGAAGCTTTTTAGTTTGATTCTATCCCATTGATTGATTCTTGATTTTACTTCTTATAATTAAGGAGTCTTGTTAGGAAGTCAGTTTCTAAGCTGACATATATTGGGGGCTACTTTTTCTTCTATTAGGTGCAGAATCTCTATTCTATTGCCTAAGTACTTGAACCACTTTGAGTTAAGTTTTATACAGGGTGAGAGAGAGAGTTTTACTTTAATTTTGCTACAAGTGGATTTCCAGTTTTCCTAGCACCATTAGTTGAAGAGGCTCTCTTACTTCTAATGGTGCATTCGTATAAAATGAGATAACTGTATGTATCTGGATTAGTCTCTGTATCTCTATCCTTTACCACTGCAGAATGGGAGAAAACCTATGCTTCCTGGACCTCAGAGCATTAATCTCTAAGATATATAAAGAACTCAAAAAACTTAACACCAAAAAAAAAAAAAAAAAAAAAAACCAAATAACCCAATCAATAAATTGGCAAAGGAAATGAATAGAAACTTCTCAGAAGTATGGTCGGTCAACAAATAAATGAAAAAACTGTTCAATATCATTAACCATTAGAGAAATGCAAATTAAAACTACACTGAGACTTTAATCTCACTCCAGTAAAATGGCAATTATAAAGAATACAAGCAAAAATAAACGTTGGCAAGGTTGTGGGGTGAAAAGTATGCATATAGATTGCTGGTAGGAATGTAAATTGGTGAAACACTATAGAAAGCAGTATGGAGGTTCCTCAGAAAACTAGGAATGAAACTACCATTTGACTCAGTTTTTCCCTCTCCTCAGTTTATATCAAAGAACTTAAAATTGGCACACTACAATGACACAGCCACAACAATGTTTATAGCAGCTCAATTCACAATAGCTAAACTATGGAACCAACTTAGGTGCCATTCAACAGATGAATGGATAAAGAAAATGTGGTACATATACACAATGTATATTATTAGCCTAAATAAGAATGAAATTATGACATTTTCCGGTAAATGGGTAAAACTGGAGACTATCTTGCTAAGAGAAATAAGGCCATCCCAACAAACTAAGAGCTGAATATTTTCTCTGATATGCAGAAATACATTGGATTAGACAAAGGGTAATGAAGGGAAGTGGGGAGGAATGGGAATAGGAAATATAGTAAAATGGATTGGACATTACTATCCTAAGTGCATATTTGACTATAGGACCAATGTATTTCAAGTTCAACCAAGAAAATGGGAAGTTATACTCTATATAATACGTCAAAATAAATTCTACTAACAGGTGTAACTAATAAGAACAAATAAACAGCACTTTTTTCTTTTTTTATTGTTTTTTTCAATAAATGACAGCAGAATGCATTACAATTCATATTGCACATACAGAGCACAATTTTTCATATCTCTGGTTGTATATAAAGTATAATCACACCAGTTTATGTCTTCATACATGTACATAATGGGTAATGATGCTCATTACATTCCACCATCATTGCTAACCTTCTGCCCCTACCCTTCCCTTCCCAACCCTCTGCCCTATCTAGAGTTTGTCTATTCCTCTTTTTTTCTCTTTTATTCCTGAGTAATATTTCATTGTGTATATATGCCACATTTTTAATCCATTCATCTACTGAAGGGAATCTAGGTTGGTTCCACAGTTTAGTTATTGTGAATGGTGCTGCTATAAACATTGATGTGGCTGTGTTCCTGTAGTATGCTGTTTTTAAGTCCTTTAAGTATAGATTGAGGAAAGGGATAGCTGGGACAAATGGTAGTTGCATTCCCAGTTTTGCTTTCCATATTGGCTGCATCAACTTGCAGTCCCACCAGCAATATATGAGTGTACCTTTTTCCCCACATCCTTGGCAACACTTATTGTTGTTTGTCTCCATAATAGCTGCAGATCTGATAGGAGTGAGATGATATCTTAGAGGAGTTTGATTTGCATTTCTCTAATTGCTAGAACTGATTAATACTTTTTCATATATTTTTATATATGAATCTGGTTATTTGTTTTTTGGGCCTTAGCTTTTTGAGTTCTTTATATACCCTAGAGATTAGTGCTTTATCTGATATGTGAACGGTAAAGATTTGCTCCCAAGATGTAGACTCTCTATTTATCTCAAAGATTGTTTCTTTTGCTGAGAAGAAACTTTTTAGTTTAAATCCATCCCATTCATTGATTCTTGATTTTAATTCTTGTGCCAAAGGAGTCTTATTAATGAAGTTGGGGCCTTGAAGATTAGTGCCTGCTTTTTCTTCTATCAGAGGCAGGGTCTCTGGTTTAATTCCTAGGTTCTTTTTCCAGTTTGAGTTGAGTTTTATGCATGGTGAGAGATAGGAGTTTAATTTCATTTTGTTGCATATGGATTTCCAGTTTTCCCAGCACCATTTGTTGAAGAGGTTATCTTTTCTCCAATGCATGTTTTTGGCAACTTTGTCTAATATAAGATAATTGTAATTTTGTGGGTTAGTCTCTGTGTTCTCTATTCTGTACCATTGGTCTACCAGTCTGTTTTGGTGTCAATACCATGCTGTTTCTGTTAATATTGCTCTGTAGTATAAGGACTGGTATAGTGATGCCCACCTGCTTCATTCTTCCTGCTAAAGATTGCTTACCTATTCTGGGTCTCTTATTTTTTCCAGATGAATTTCATGATTGCTTTTTCTATTTCTATGAGGAATGCCATTGGGATTTTGATCGGAATTGTATTAAATCTGTACAGTTTTTTTGTAGTATGGTCATTTTGATGATATTAATTCTGCCTATCCAAGAGCAAGGTAGATCTTTCCATCTTCTAATGTCTTCTTCGATTTCCTTCTTTAGGGTTCTGTAGTTTTCATAGTATAGATCTTTCACCTCTTTCATTAAGTTCATTCCCAAGTATTTTATTTATTTTTTTTGTGTGTGAGGCTATTGTCAATGGGATAGTTTTCCTGGCTTCACTTTCAAAGTATTTGACACTGATATACAGAAATGCCTTTGATTTATGGGTGTTGATTTTATATCTTGCTACTTTGCTGAATTCATTTACTAGTTCTAGAAGTTTTCTGGTGGAGATTTTTGGGCCTTCTAGGTATAGAATCACAAATAGTGCTAATTTAAGTTCTTATTTTCCTGTACTATCTCTTTAATTTTTTCATCTGTCTAATTGCTCTTGCCAATGTTTCAAGAACTATGTTAAAGAGAAGCGGTGAAAGAGGGCATCCCTGTCTTGTTCCAGTTCTTAGAGAGGATGCTTTCAATTTTTCTTCATTTAGAATGATGTTGACCTGGGGCTTAAAACAGATAGCTTTTACCATGTTGAGCTATGTTTCTGTTATCCCTATTTTTCTAGTGTTTTGAAAATGAAGAGGTGCTATATTTTGTTGAATGCTTTTTCTGCATCTATTGATATGATCATATGATTCTTATTTTTAACTCTATTGATGTGATTAATTACATTTATCGATTTCCATATGTTGAAACAAAACTTGCATCCCTGGGATGAACCCCATGTGATTTTGGTGCACTATCTCTTTGTTATGTTTTTGTACTCAATTTGCCAGAATTTTGTTGAGAATTTTTGAATCTATGTTCATTAGAGATATTGGTCTGAAGTTTTCTTTTTTGATGTGTCTTTGAATGGTTTTGGAAACAGTGTGATATTGGCCTCATATAATGAGTTTGGAAGTACTCCCTCTTTTTCCATTTCCTGAAATAATTTGAAAATTATTGATATTACTTCTTCTTTAAATGACATGGAGAACTTGGCTGTGTATCTATCCAGTTCTGGGATTTTCTTTGTGAGTAGGCTTCCGATGGTGTTTTCTATTTCTTTGCTTGAAATTGATCTGTTTAAATTGTGTATATCATCCTGGTTGAAGCTGGGCAAATCGCATGACTAGAAATTTGTTAATGCTTCTGATAGTTTATATTTTATGGGAGCACAAATTTTCAAAAAAATTTCTAATTATCTCTGCATTTCTGTGGTGTCTGTTGTGATACTTCCTTTTGTAGCATGAATGTTAGTAATTTGAGTGTTCTCTTCTTCTCTTTGTTAGCATGGCTAATAGTTTGTCAATTTCATTTTTTTTCCAAAGAACCAACTTTTTGTTCTGTCAATTTTTTCAATTTTTTTTTTTGTTTCAATTTCACTGATTTCAGCTATGATATTATTTATTTCCTGTCTTGTACAGCTTTGTGTGTTGATTTATTCTTCTTTTTCTAGGGCTTTAAGATGTAATATTAAGTCATTTATTTGTTGACTTTTTCTTCTTTTAAGAAATAATCTCCATGCAATAAACTTTCTCTTAGTACTACCTTCATAGTGTCTCCAATATTTCAATACATTGTATCTGTGTTCTCATTCATCTCTAAGAATGTTTTAGCTCTCTTCCTTGATGTCTTTTGCAAGCCATTGTTGATTCAGTAGCACATTGTTTAGTCTCCAGTTGTTGGAGTAATTTTTACTTTTTTATTTTGTCATTGATTTCTAATTTCATTCCATTAAGATCTGATAAAATGCAAGGTAGTAACTACATTTTTTATATTTGTTAAGAATTTCTTTGTGGCATATTATATGATCTATTTTAGAGAAGGATCCCTGTGCTACTAAGAAGAAAGTGTATTCGATTGATGCAGGCTATATATTCTATAATGTCAGTTAAGTCAAAGTTATTGATTGTATTATTGAGATCTATAGTTTCTTTATTCAATTTTTGTTTGGAAGATCTATCCAGTGGTCAGAGATATATGTTAAAGTCACCTAAGTTTATGTCAATTTGACTCTTGAACTTGAGAAGATTTTGTTTGATGAATATAACTGCACAATTGTTTGGGGCATATATATTTATAATTGTTATATCTTGTTGGCATATGTTTTCCTTGAGCAACATGCAATTTCCTTCTGAATCCCTTTTGAATAACTTTGGCTTGAAGTCTACTTTATTTGATACAAAAATGGAAAACACTGCTTGCTCTTTCAGTCCATGTGAGTGGTATGATTTTTCCCAACCTTTTACCTTCAGTCTGTATGTGTCTTTTCCTATCAGATGAATCTCCTAGAGGCAGCATATTGTTGGTTCTCTTGTTTTTAATCCAATCTGCTAGCCTATGTCTTTTGATTTGTGAGTTTAAGCCATTAACGTTCAGGGTTATTATTGAAACATGGTTTGTATTCCCAGCCATATTTGCTTATTTTTGTTATTTAAGTTGACTTGATTTTCTTTTTTATTAGTTTTTTCTTTAGGGTACTATCTCCTTCTGCTGATTTTCATTATTGTTTTTCATTTCCTCTTCATGAAATATTTTTCCAAGGATGTTTTGTAGTGACAGTTTTCTAGCTGTAAATTCTTTTAACTCTTATTTATCATGGAAGGTTTTTATTTCATCATCAAATCTATAGCTTAATTTTGTTGGATACAAGGTTCTTAGTTGGCATCCATTTTCTTTCATAGCTTGATGTATGTTGTTCCAGGATCTTCTAGCTTTTATGATCTGTGTTGAAACAATCTGCCATTATCCTAATTCCTTCCCCCTATTTGTAAGCTGATTCCTTTTTCTTGCCTTTTAAAATTTTCTCCTTATTCTGTACATTGGGCTTTTTCATTATAATGTGCCTTGGTGTGGATCTGTTGCGATTTTGTATATTTGGCATCCTGTAGGCTTCTTGAATTTGTTTTTTCCAATTTATTCTTCATGCTTGGAAAGTTTACTGATATTATTTCATTGAATAGATTGCTCATTCCTTTGGTTTGGATCTCTATGCCTTCCTCTATCCCAACAACTCTTAAATTTGCTCTTCTTATGCTATCCCATAATTCTTGAATTTTGTGCTCATGGTTTTTTACCATTATCACTATGTTCTTTTCAAGATTATATATTTTATCTTCATTGTCTTATGTCCTATCTTCCAAGTGGTCTATGAAGTTGGTGATGCATTCACTTGAGCTTTTAATTTGATTTATTTTTTTTTCATTTCAAGGATTTCTGGTTTTTGGTTTTTACAATATCTATCTCCCTGTTGTAGTGATCTTTTGCTTCCTGTATTTGTTTATGTAGCTCCTTGTCAAAATGATCTGCCTGTATTTGCTGTCGTATATCTTCCGTCAATTCACAGAACATTTTAATTATGTATATCCTGAACTCCTTCTCTGTATTTTCTTCTGCTGTGGTTGCCATGAATTCTGATAATGAAGTATCTTGATTTGTTTGGGGCACTTTCTTCCATTGTCTTTCCATGTTGCTTGTGTGTCTTCCCTTCTAGATCTGTGGGTCCGGGTTGTTATTGTTTTTATCCTATAGGTTTGTAGTGCTCCTGTAGGGTTTCAAAACCTCTCCTTTGTGGGGAAGGACAATGTTAACAGATCACAATATCAACAATATACCACCTATGAATAATTTGTTTCTATTAAGACATTTACAGTTTGGTCACAATGTATAGAAATGTTGGATTCAATTATTATCTATAATATCATCTGTAGTTTTATAAAAGGGCTTATAGTTTCTGATGGTGGACAATGAACTTAAGGTGTGGTATAGGATGATATGCTGAGGAGGTAGGATGTGAGGATATAGAGTTAATATATCTTAGGAAGTGTGAAAGAGAAATCTAATGAAGAGGGTTAGTAGCAAGAGAATAGACAGGAAGTAATTTTGCATAAATAAGTACATGGGAAGACAGTAGAGTACATAAAACAAACACACATATGTATTTAGAAAAATAAAGGATGTTTAAATAAGAAAAAAAAATGGAGGGGAAAAGAAAAATAAAAGAAAAAAAGGGGGGAAAGGGCATAAACAACACCTCTATATTGAATTATTCAGATGTCCCAGTCCTCTCAAATCCTAATTCATGCAAAGTTCTTGGTTTCACGTATGTTGGGTATGTGAGGGTGGGAGGATAGAGGGAGAGAAGAAAAAGAGAAAAAAAAAATCTCAAAGGAAAAAAAAACAGGATTATTGCTAGTTTTAGAGGTCCATATCTTTCCTGCTTGCCTTCTCATCCAGTGGGGTGGGGTTGTCTGTTGTAAACTGATATCTCTACCCTCAGGATGGTAAAAGTAACCAGGGTGGGAAGGCTGGTCATGGTGCAGGGCACCTAAAAGTGAGGAGTGGCGCCTGCCTGTCCCTGCAGGGAGACTACACCTCAAGGATCTCTTTTTGTATCCACTGGTATGACTTGAGCGCCAGGTCCTATCTCCCCATCTTGCCTGAAGAATTCCCAGTTCCTGGTCTCTCTGTTAGTCTCCAAACGTTTGCCCCGTCTCCCTTTCCCTTAGCAGTTCCCAATTGAGGAACCTCTCTCAACAGGGCTCCTGTGGAGAGTGCCCTGGTCATACTGCGCACCCTTCCCACTGAGAGCTATTTTGTATTGGGAAGCTACTGTGATGGCTTACCGCCAATGCGGAGAGAGGGGTGTTGGAAATCTGGTACCTGGTCAGCTGGAGTTCTGATCTGGGAGCTGCCCCCACCAAATATGGCAAGGAAAGTGAGCCGAGATGGAGGCAGTCTGCTTCCAGTGCCAGGGTGTTGGGTGGGGTCAGGGGAGCTGGACAATGGCATTGTGCTGAGAGTAGGTAGCAGCAGAGTGACCTGTATGGGAGCAGAACAACATCTGGGAGTTCTGCAGCTGTGCTGACAGGTGATCCTGCTAAGGAGCTTGTGAGACCTGCATTGGCTAGTACTTTGGGGGTTGGGTGTCGGGAGCTAGGAGCCCTCCTCAAACTTGAGTTCTGATTGAACAGGAGTCCTGCTTGAATGCTGATACCAGAGCCCTGTGCAGGGGCACAATGCTGGTGATTTCTGTGTGACAGCAGCTGTATAGGAATCCTCTAACACTCTCAAGAGATGCAGTATTCCTACCAGGTGAGATCTGGGTCACAGAGCAACACAGAATGCTGCCTCCCTCTGGGCCTCCATCTTGGATTCCTAAATAATGTCCTTTTAAAGACTGTCACTGTCTTCTAATCGCACTTGAAATGAAATCCAGGACCTTGTAATGGTGTATGATCAACATCATCCTTCTCTCCCCCTTTTGTTGAGGTTCCAGCCACAATGGCCTCTGGCTGTTAGTCCTTCAGGTTTCAAACCCAGAGCCCTCACTCTTCACCTAAGTATTATCCTTCTTGGTTCTCTTTCTTCACAGTATGTCTGCTTCAATATTGTCTCCCCAAAACACCCTCCTGGAACACTGTACCTAAAACAGTCACCCTCTCACTCTTTGGCTCATTTCTGGGCTTTATTTTTCCTGATAGCATGTCACTATCTACCAAAAAAATTGTGTAGCATGTAAAATACATTCCTGCTTACCATGGAGAATGTATATTCCATATTGCTGGAGATTTTTTATTGTTTTATTTCAAATGCTTACAGCAGTGGAAGCATATAGTCAGCCCTTATGGATATTAGTCAATGCATAAATATCTTTTCCAAAAGGAGTTTGTTTCACTTATGAGAAACTATGTCCCAGTAGTTGAATAATCCTTTAAGATATTAAGTTTGAAAATTCAATCCAAAATTTATAACCAAATCCCTTTTATTTTAAAGCCCAGGATTTTGAGTTATTTAATATTTCACAATAAATGTTCTTTCAGGTACTCATGTATATACGTTATCTGTAATTTATGAGATTTTCGCACATAAAATCCAATGTATGTTCTTAAATTGTGGTAACATGTTGGATGTAAAATTATTTCCTCCTATTTAATTATTCTAATAATGAGTATTATTTCATTTGACAAGTAGTCGCAATCTCATTATAACAGTATTCATAGAGTTCAGTCTTCAGCTAGATCTTAAGATGGCTTCAGCATGTTACTAATGTTCTTTATCATTCCAGTTATATCTTATTATATCGCTTATAAGGTATATACAATTCACTGTTCAAGCTCAGTGTAAGATGCAGAAATAAATCTGAACAAGTTTTCTCCAAAAAATCCGAATAAGAAAGATAAAGTATGTATAAAACCATTTGTCACACAAGAATATAATGTAACATTTTAGTCCTTCACCCCTTTGATATAGGAACCAAGTTTTTACAATGGGTTTCTATGATTTTTTTTCATGCATATCTCATTCATTAAAATACACTAGAAAACATTGTATTTTACTTCAAGATTTTCTTCACTTAAAATAGGAATTTCTGCCACTAGCTAAAAATATACACGTTATAAAATACAGGTTTTTTTTTAATTGTTGGTTGTTCAAAACATTACATAGTTCTTGATATATCATATTTCACACTTTGATTCAAGTGGGTTATGAACTCCCATTTTTACTCCGTTTACAAATTGCAGAATCACATCAGTTACACTTCCATTGATTTATATATTGCCATACTAGGGTTTGTTGTATTCTGCTGCCTTTCCTATCCGTTACTACCCCCCTCCCCTCCCCTCCCCTCCCCTCCCCTCTTCTCTCTCTACCCACTCTACTGCAGTTCATATCTCCCCCTTGTATTATTTTTCCCTTTCCCCTCGCTACCTCTTGTATGTAATTTTGTATAACCCTGAGGGTCTCCTTCCATTTCCATGCAATTTCCCTTCTCCCTCCCTTTCCCTCCCACCTCTCGTCCCTGTTTAATGTTAATCTTCTTCTCATGCTCTTCGTCCCTACTCTGTTCTTAGTTACTCTCCTTATATCAAAGAAGACATTTGGCATTTGTTTTTTAGGGATTGGCTGGCTTCACTCAGCATAATCTGCTCTAATGCCATCCATTTCCCTCCAAATTCTATGATTTTGTCATTTCTTAATGCAGAGTAATACTACATTGTGTATAAATGCCACATTTTTTTTTATCCATTCGTCTATTGAAGGGCATCTAGGTTGGTTCCACAGTCTTGCTATTGTGAATTGTGCTGCTATGAACATCGATGTAGCAGTGTCCCTGTAGCATGCTCTATTTAGGTCTTTAGGGAATAGACCGAGAAGGGGAATAGCTGGGTCAAATGGTGGTTCCATTCCCAACTTTCCAAGAAATCTCCATACTGCTTTCCAGATTGGCTGCACCAATTTGCAGTCCCACCAACAATGAACAAGTGTACCCTTTTCCCCACATCCTCGCCAGCACTTGTTGTTGTTTGACTTCATAATGGCTGCCAATCTTACTGGAGTGAGATGGTATCTTAGGGTGGTTTTGATTTGCATTTCTCTGACTGCTAGGGATGGTGAGCATTTTTTCATGTACTTGTTGATTGATTGTATGTCCTCCTCTGAGAAGTGTCTGTTCATGTCTTTGGCCCATTTGTTGATTGGGTTATTTGTTATCTTGTTATCTAATTTTTTGAGTTCTTTGTATACTCTGGATATTAGGGCTCTATCTGAAGTGTGAGGAGTAAAGATTTGTTCCCAGGATGTAGGCTCCCTATTTACCTCTCTTGTTGTTTCTTTTGCTGAGAAAAAACTTTTTAGTTTGAGTAAGTCCCATTTGTTGATTCTAGTTATTAACTGTTGTGCTATGGGTGTCCTATTGAGGAATTTGGAGCCCGACCCCACAGTATGTAGATCGTAGCCGACTTTTTCTTCTATCAGATGCCGTGTCTCTGATTTGATATCAAGCTCCTTGATCCATTTTGAGTTAACTTTAGTGCATGGCGAGAGAAAGGGATTCAGTTTCATTTTGTTGCATATGGATTTCCAGTTTTCCCAGCACCATTTGTTGAAGATGCTATCCTTCCTCCATTGCATGCTTTTAGCCCCTTTATCAAATATAAGATAGTTGTAGTTTTGTGGGTTGGTTTCTGTGTCCTCTATTCTGTACCATTGGTCCACCCGCCTGTTTTGGTACCAGTACCATGCTGTTTTTGTTACTATTGCTCTGTAGTATAGTTTGAAGTCTGGTATCGCTATACCGCCTGATTCACCCTTCCTGCTTAGCATTGTTTTTGCTATTCTGGGTCTTTTATTTTTCCATATGAATTTCATGATTGCTTTCTCTATTTCTATAAGAAATGCCATTGGGATTTTGATTGGTATTGCATTAAACCTATAGAGAACTTTTGGTAATATCGTCATTTTGATGATGTTAGTTCTGCCTATCCATGAACAGGGTATATTTTTCCATCTTCTAAGATCCTCTTCTATTTCTCTCTTTAGGGTTCTGTAGTTTTCATTGTATAAGTCTTTCACCTCTTTTGTTAGGTTGATTCCTAAGTATTTTATTTTTTGGGGGGATATTGTGAATGGAGTGGTTGTCCTCATTTTCATTTCAGAGGATTTGTTGCTGATATACAGGAATGCCTTTGATTTATACATGTTGATTTTATATCCTGCCATTTTGCTGAATTCATTTATTAGCTCTAATAGTTTCTTTGTAGACCCTTTTGGGTCTGCTAGGTATAGAATCATGTCATCTGCAAATAGTGATAATTTAAGTTCTTCTTTTCCTATTTTTATGCCTTTAATTTCTTTCGTCTGTCTAATTGCTCTGGCCAGTGATTCGAGAACTATGTTGAACAGAAGTGGTGAGAGAGGGCATCCCTGTCTTGTTCCAGATTTTAGAGGGAATGCCTTCAATTTTTCTCCATTCAGAATGATGCTAGCCTGAGGTTTAGCATAGATTGCTTTTACAATGTTGAGGTAAGTTCCTGTTATCCCTAGTTTTTCTAGCGTTTTGAACATAAAGGGATGCTGTACTTTGTCGAATGCTTTTTCTGCATCTATCGAGATGATCATATGGTTCTTATTTTTAAGTCTATTGATGTGGTGAATAACATTAATTGATTTCTGTATATTGAACCAGCCTTGCATCCCAGGGATGAATCCTACTTGATCATGGTGCACAATTTTTTTGATATGTTTTTGAATCCGATTTGCCAAAATTTTATTGAGGATTTTTGCATCTAGGTTCATTAGAGATATTGGTCTGTAGTTTTCTTTCTTTGAAGTGTCTTTGTCTGGTTTAGGAATCGGGTGATGTTGGCCTCGTAGAAAGAATTTGGAAGTTCTCCCTCTTTTTCTATTTCCTGAAATAGCTTGAAAAGTATTGGTGTTAGTTCCTCTTTAAAGGTTTTGTAAAACTCTGCTGTATACCCATCCGGTCCTGGGCTTTTCTTAGTTGGTAGTCTTTTGATGGTTTCTTCTATTTCCTCAATTGATATTGGTCTGTTTAGGTTGTCTATATCCTCCTGCCTTAATCTGGGCAGATCATATGACTTAAGAAATTTATCGATGCCTTCACTATCTTCTATTTTATTGGAGTATAAGGATTCAAAATAGTTTCTGATTATCTCCTGTATTTCTGTAGTGTCTGTTGTGATATTGCCTTTTTCATCCCGTATGCTAGTAATTTGATTTCTCTCTCTTCTTCTCTTCGTTAGCATGGCTAAGGGTCTGTGGATTTTATTTATTTTTTCAAAGAACCAACTTTTAGTTTTGTCAATCTTTTCAATTGTTTCTTTTGTTTCAATTTCATTCATTTCAGCTCTGATTCTAATAATTTCTTGCCTTCTACTTCTTTTGCTGTTGTTTTGCTCTTCTTTTTCTAGGATTTTGAGATGGAGTATGAGATCATTTATTTGTTGGTTTTTTTCGTTTTTTAAGGAATGAACTCCAAGCAATGAATTTTCCTCTTAGAACTGCTTTTAATGTGTCCCATAGATTCCGATATGTTGTGTCTGTGCTTTCATTTATCTCTAAGAATTTTTTAATTTCCTCCTTGATGTCTTCTATAACCCATTGATCATTTAGTAACCAATTGTTCATTCTCCAAGTGATGCATGTTTTTTCCTTCCTTCTTTTATCGTTGATTTTCAGTTTCATTCCATTATGATCAGATAAGATGCATGGTATTATCTCCACTCCTTTATATTGTCTAAGAGTTGCCCTGTGACATAATATATGATCTATTTTTGAGAAGGATCCATGTGCTGCTGAGAAAAAAGTGTAACTGCTTGATGTTGGGTGGTATATTCTATATATATCAATTAAGTCTAGGTTATTAATTGTGTTATTGAGTTCTATAGTTTCCTTATTCAACTTTTGTTTGGAAGATCTGTCTAGTGGTGAGAGAGGTGTGTTGAAGTCTCCCATGATTATTGTATGTTGGTCTATTAGACTCTTAAACTTAAGAAGAGTTTGTTTGATGAACATAGCTGCACCATTGTTTGGGGCATATATATTTATGATAGTTATGTCTTGTTGGTGTATGGTTCCCTTGAGCAGTATGTAGTGTCCCTCTTTATCCCTTTTGATTAACTTTGGCTTGAAATCTATTTTATTTGATATGAGTATGGACACTCCTGCTTGTTTCCTAAGTCCATATGAGTGATATGATTTTTCCCAACCTTTCACCTTCAGTCTATGTATGTCTTTTCCTATCAAATGCGTCTCCTGTAGGCAGCATATTGTTGGGTCTTGTTTTGTGATCCATTCTACTAGCCTGTGTCTCTTGATTGGTGAGTTTAAGCCATTAACATTTAGGGTTATTATTGAGATATGGGTTGTTCTTCCAGCCATAATTGTTTATTTATGTTACTAAACATGGTTTGTTTTCTTTTTTGATTATTCCCCCCCCCTTTACTGTCCTACCTCCCACTGTTGGTTTTCATTGTTATTTTCCATTTCCTCTTCCTGTAATGTTTTGCCGAGGATGTTTTGAAGACATGGTTTTCTAGCTGCAAATTCTTTTAACTTTTGTTTATTGTGGAAGGTTTTAATTTCATCTTCCATCCTGAAGCTTAATTTCGCTGGATACATGATTCTTGGTTGGAACCCATTTTCTTTCAGTTTTTGAAATATGTTATTCCAGGATCTTCTAGCTTTCAGAGTCTGTGTTGAAAGATCAGCTGTTATCCTGATTGGTTTACCCCTAAATGTAATCTGCTTCCTTTCTCTTGTAGCTTTTAAAATTCTCTCCTTATTCTGTATGTTGGGCATCTTCATTATAATGTGTCTAGGTGTGGATCTCTTATGATTTTGCACATTCGGCGTCCTGTATGCTTCTAGGATTTGGGATTCTGTCTCATTCTTCAAGTCTGGGAAGTTTTCTCGTATTATTTCATTGAATAGGTGGTTCATTCCTTTGGTTTGGACCTCTATACCTTCCTGTATCCCAATGACTCTTAAGTTTGGTCTCTTTATATTATCCCATATTTCTTAGATGTTCTGCTCATGGTTTCTTAACAGTTTTGCTGAGCTATCTATGTTCTTTTCAAGTTGAAATACTTTGTCTTCATTGTCTGATGTTCTATCTTCTAAGTGTTCTACTCTGCTGGTAGTATTCTCAATTGAGTTTTTAAGTTGGTTTATTGCTTCCTGCATTTCTAGGATTTCTGTTTGTTTGTTTTTTATTACCTCTATCTCCCTGTATAGTTGATCTTTTGCTTCTTGGATTTGTTTATGTAATACATTGTCGAAGTGGTCGAAATGATCTTTCATTGTCTGATTTTGCTGTCTAATGTCTTCCTTGAGACTCCAGATCATTTGCAGCATGTATATCCTGAATTCTTTATCTGACATTCCATCTGCTGCAGCTATAACCTCTTCTAAAGTTGAGTTGACCTGCATTGCTTGTGGTCCTTTCTTTCCTTGTCTTTTCATATTGCTCGTGTTTCTTTCTGCTTAGTGAAACTGTTGTGTTTTTGAAATTTTTCCCCCTATATATTTATATTGCTCTTGTATAATTGAAAAGTCTCCCTTGCAGGGGCGGGCGGCAGCTCTGCTCCTCCTCCAATTTGGGTGATCTGTCTACCACGCTGGCGGGCCGCTGGGACTGTTCTGCCGGTCGGTTGCAGGTCTGCCTACCTTGGAGGCGCGGGCAGCGGCTCTGCTCTGCCCTTCCTCCTATTGGTGTGACGTATCTACCACGTCACCACGTCCGTGAACCCCTGGGCCTGTTCCACCAGTTAGTCGCGGATCTGACTACCTTGCAGGCGTGGGCGGCGGCTCTGCTCTGCCCCTTCTCCAATTGGGTTGTCGTGACTACCACGCCGGCAGGTCGCTGTGCCTGTTCTGGGCGCGGGCTGCGGCTCTGCTCTGCCCCTCCCCCAAGTGGTGTGACGTGTCTACCACGCCGGTAGGCCGCTGGGCCTGTTCCGCCAGTCTGTCACAGGCCTGCCTATCATGCGGGCTCGGGTGGAGGATCTGCTCTGCCCCTACTCCAATTGAGGTGTCGTGACTACTACGCCGGCAGGTCGCTGGACCTGTTCTGGGCGCGGGTGGCGGTTCTGCTCTGTCCCCGCTCCAATTGGGTTGACGTGTCTACGACGCTGTCGGGCCGCTGGGCCTGCTCCAACCGCGGGCGAAGGCTCTGCTCTGCCCCTACTCCAATTGGGGTGATGGGTGGCGTGTCTACCACACCAGCAGGCCACTGGGCCTGATCCGCCGGTAGGTCGCAGGTCTACCTACCATGCGGGCTCAGGAGGTGGCTCTGCTCTGCCCCTCCTCCAATTGGTGTTACGTGTCTACCACACCAGTAGACCGCTGGGCCTGTTCCACTGGTCGGGCGCAAGTCTGTCTACCTTGCAGGCTCGGGCGGCGGCTCTGCTCTGCCCCTACTCCAAATGGGGTGATGTGGCTGCCACTCCGGCGGGCCGCTGGGCCTGATGCGGGCTCGGGGAGCGGCTCTGCTCTGCTCTGCCCCTCCCCCAGGTGGTGTGACGTGTCTACCACGCCGGCAGGCCGCTGGGCCTGTTCCGCCAGTCTGTCACAGGCCTGCCTACCTTGCGGGCGCGGGTGGAGGATCTGCTTTGCCCCTACTCCACTTGGGGTGTCTTGACTACTACACCGGCAGGTCGCTGGACCTGTTCTGGGCGCGAGTGGCGGCTCTGCTCTGTCCCTGCTCCAATTGGGTTGACGTGACTACGACGCTGTCGGGCCGTTGGGCCTACACCGACCGCGGGAGAAGGCTCTGCTCTGCCCCTACTCCAATTGGGATGACGGGTGACGTGTCTACCACACCAGGAGGCCGCTGGGCCTGATCCGCCGGTCGGACGCGGGTCTGCCTACCTTGCGGGCTCCGGGAGGCAGCTCTGCTCTGCCCCTCCTCCAATTTGTGTGACGTGTCTACCACACCAGTAGACCGCTGGGCCTGTTCCGCCGGTCGGTCGCAAGTCTGTCTACCTTGCAGGCTCGGGCGTCGGCTCTGCTCTGCCCCTACTCCAAATGGAGTGATGTGACTGCCACGCTGGCGGGCCGCTGGGCCTGATCCAGGCTCGGGGAGCGGCTCTGCTCTGCCCCTCCCCCAAGTGGTGTGACGTGTCTACCACGCCGGCAGGCCGCTGGGGCTGTTCTGCCAGACTGTCACAGGCCTGCCTACCTTGCGGACGCGGGTGGAGGATCTGCTTTCCCCCTACTCCAATTGGGGATTCTTGACAACCACGCTGGCAGGTCGCTGGACCTGTTCCGGGCGCAGGCGGCGGCTCTGTTCGGCCCCTGCTCTAGCCGGAGCGACGCGACACCACGCCAGCGGGTCGCTGGACCTGTTCCGGGCGCAGGCGGCGGCTCTGTTCGGCCCCTGCTCTAGCCGGGGCGACGCGACACCACGTCGGCGGGTCGCTGGACCTGTTCCGGGCACAGGCGGCGGCTCTGTTCGGCCCCTCTGGCCTTCACAGTATTCAGCAGGACCCTGACCGAGAGACAGTTTCCGCGGGTTCTTTATCCCTGGGCCAGAGCAGTTCCGGGAGCCAGAATTCGGCCTCTCCGGACTTGGTGCATGCTCCGACAGGAGCAGGCTCCAAGAAGCAGTTTCCGCTGGTTCTATAGCCCTGGGCCAGAGCAGCTCCGGTAGCCGGAGCTCCGCCGCTCCGGGCTCGGTGCGTGTTCTGATAGGAGCAGGCTCAAGAAGCAGTTTCCGCGTGTTATTTAGCACTAAGTCTGAGCAATTTGTCTGCGAGACACAGACAATTGTCAGCCTGAAATTACCTGTTCTATAGCTGAAAGAGCTGCAATCAGTCAAAAACAAGGATGGTGACGTCAGCTCTCCAAGATGGTGGCCGCTGGCTTCCTCCGTGGTCTGGCCAGTGTGGAGAACCGAACTGGACCGTTTCCTTCCCTGTCTCCAACCCAGAATTCAGCTCCGAGCTCAGCAAATGCCTAGCTGGCAGGAGCCCGCAGAATCAGCATCGCTGTATCTCTGCGCCACCAGCCCGTCGTTTCCCAGTGCGCGCCGCAGACTCCAGCCGCAGGGCGATCTGCCGAACAATCAGCGCTCTGTACGGACAAATCGCTCGCTTTTGAGCCCCTGAAGCTGATCCTCGTGCGATGAAAATCCTTCCACTAGGTTTTGGAGCACCCCAATTTTGCTGGAAATTCCTAACAAGATAGCTTTTAGCCGTTCTAACTCATCATTTTCCCTCACAGTGACGCAGTACTCGGAGTTATTGCACTCCCTTCGCCGCCATCTTCCCCCTCCTCCAAAATACAGGTTTTTATATTCAGATGAAACTTTCTCTTTTTGTTGTCTTATTCTCAACTTAGTATTAACTTAGATATTTATGTACTAGTTCAAAATATTTCCTATATAAATAATAATGGGACATCATAACTTTACAAGTTGTGTCTTGCACTTGTCTTTGAAAACTATTATAAAGGGTTTCTTGCAAAAATGTTTTGAAAGAATTAAATTTTTCAACAACACTGAATTGAGGATGCGTTCTAATGATTAAAGGCCATTTCTGCCTCTCCACCAAATATTGGGAGTACAGTCAACATGAATGCATCAAGACGTAAAGCATGATGAAAAACATCTGGGCATGCATAACTGCTTAAATCATATAAAGCATAAAATTTTAAATTTTTACTAACTGTGCTTCTTTTAAGTATCATAAAATATATTTGTTCAAAATATTTTCAAAATATTTCTACTTATGAATTTACTCACATTTGTTGATTTATTATATACCAATGATTATGCTGAGTGCTACTAACTAGTATGAGGAGCAATATATGCCTCTTGCTTCCAATACTTTTTTTGTAATACATTATATAGAAAATGAAAAAAAATGCCTAATATAAACAAATGATTCCAATAGAATTTTTCTGTTTTTCTCTCTAAAAATATCATAATACAACTCAATATCAGGTGTTCAAATATATTTTAAAGTATTGTTCTTCCAAATTTAAATATGTAAAGTCATGAAAAGTGTATCTATATCATACAGATTCTTAATAAATTACGAATTATGTTATATGACAGTAAATTGTTTAAAGTCAAAAAATGACTTCTTTTAAAACTAGGAGCTAGATTGTAGGCCCATGATTTCTATTATCTCAGATTTAATTTCAAATGGATTCTAGTGCACTGCGGTGGTAGGTACAGGGTAAATAGACAGAAAATCCTGTATGTGAGTTTCATATCCGGCAAATTCAACAACTTTTAGGTATAAATCAAAAGACTGGTTTGAGAACCTCTTTAGTGAGATAGACACTTTGACAGCAAAGTGTACATAGAGTCATTACATCAGAAAGAAACACGAACATCTACACTAAATCTTTGCATAGCAAATTTAATTGCTTCTAGGACTATAGCAAGACAACTGGCTTGAGAGCATGGCTCGCAACATCAATGAGGCTTCCTGCTCATGTTCAAAATCTGCAAAACCTACTATGATAAAGATGTTATGTGTGGACCATGTGGAAAACCACACTGAATCCATACAGTGCTTTCCTATAACACTAAAAATTGCAGGAGTTTAATCAAGAAGCAGCATAATCTCCCAATGGTGTGTCTGTGTAAATGTCAGAAAACATGTATTCAAGAGTTTCTGTAGTTCAGGGAATTTCCTTGATTAAATATAGTATACAAACCTACACAACAATAGTTCAAATATGCAAAGGTGAAATGTTCATGGGAATGCCAAGTCAAGATAATGAAAAGAGAAATTCACCTGGATAATTCTTTTATTGACTGCTAAGACACCCAAGCGAAGATGACAATGGATTAAGCACAGTGCATGTGTCCCCGTGCTCTCTGCCTCAGAAGTTATATTTACTTAGGCCATAGCACATATGTTATTCCTTCCAAAGAATATTATTCATTCTTTGAGGAAGGTAAACATTGCACATAACTCTTCCATTATTTTCAAGAGTACCTAGATCACATTGGAATTGACACTTAGAAAAATTGTTCAATGAAATGCAGGGAAGGCTCTTCTTTTTACCTCTCCATCCAATCCTTGCTCTTACTCACCTTTCAATTTATGCTTGTTAAAAACCTACAAATAACAAGAAATTAAGAAATAAGCACTTTGGGAGCTTATACATCCTAATGTCTGCTTTGTTATCTATAAAAAATCTCAAGTGAGCCCTTAAAATTATTAAAATGGTAGGTTTTCTGTGATGTTTATTTTACCACATTATCTATCTCTCTCTCTCTCTCTCTCTCTCTCTCTCTCACACACACACACACACACACAAGCTGTTGATCAAATTTTCTATCTTCTTCAAATGAGGGAGGAGGAGATGGTTTCCTTGACCTAGAAACACCTCCTGAATTCTTTTTCTGTTTTGTTTATTTCTATAACAGAATAAGCATTATGATTGACACATTCTTTCTTTAGATATGTTAATACCTTAACAGTAATAACAATATCTTTTATCTGGCATTGAAATCGCTCTTACCTTTTAAAGGACACCAGGAGACATTATTGCTTGTAATTCAAGCTTTTTCGGGATATTCCACTAGTATTCTAGGGAGGATATCATCTACTATTTCATCAAAACATTTTCTTTTTATTTAACTTTTTATATATGACTTTTTCACTATATTCATTAAGAGCTTGAATTCTTCCTGGCTCATTGGTGAATGGCTGTAATCCTAATAACCAGTGAGGCTGAAGCATGAAAGAATATTGTAAGATTAGACTGGCTTGGGCAACTTAGTGAGACTCTTTCACAAAATAAAAATTAAAAGGATGAAGATGTAGCTCAGGGCACCTGGATTCAATCCCCAGTACCTCTTCCTCCCCCAAATTAAATAAAAAAGTGTAGATTCTAGAGCTATATTTCTAGAACTGAATTCTAACCCATCCATATACTAGATATGGGGCCATGAACAAGGTATTTATGTCTCTGTCTCCTCATCAGCAATGTAAAGATAAAGATACCATACGGAGAGGATCTAGTGGGAATAAATTAGTGAAAATATGCAAGGTATTTGGGAGAGTGCTTGATACATTAAGCATTACTTATTAATGTTCTCCTGTGGGCTAGGCACCAGGAGTACAATAGAAAGAAACAGAGATGTGATTCCTCTCTGAGTGAAATATACGAAGCATTTATTCTATTTAAAAAAAAAACTGACCAAAATTCACAATTACACACACACACACAAAAAAAAAATCAAAAAAGTAACTGCATGTTACACCATAGAAAGAAAGAGGAAAGGTAGCTGTGTGAAGTGATGAAGAAAAACTTTTTTAACCAGGGGAATCACCTCTGAGGTGGTAAAATTCTAGAGAGTAAAGGATTACTCAATGAGAAAATGCAGGAGAGATTATTCCTGGAAAGGGATATAGCAACACATAAAAGGGACACAAAATAGTGGTGTTTGAGGAACCAGAAGAAGACAGGATCCTGGAAAACATGAAATGATCTATTTGGTGTTATTTCATAAAGTCATTCATTTGTAAATATAAATGAAAATTTCTCATTATGTTCATGAGCTATACAGCTCAGTGCCTGACAATCAGCAACATCTCACATTGTCTTTTATATTTCAAAATAGAAATTAGCAAGTTCCCAAGTGGAGATTTTTTTTTAAAAAAGAAATGTAATTGTAGTTGACCAAACAAATTAATTTTGCAAATTTTCTCTTCTAATGTGTTCTAAGATAACATCTCTCTCCAAGTTTCTAGTGATTCTACAATATGGCTCTCAACTCTGCACTTGGATTTACCAAAGAATCAAAATCTGAATCCAGGTGGCTAGAGTACACACATGGCACCACAAAGGGCACATAAAACCAGTTGCCAATGACCTGTGTGGAGCAAAGGGAAAGAGACAGCCTTGGATAGAGCCAAGGAAAGAAATATATATATAAAATCACAAATGGTCAGGAGCTATGGGCTACTAAAATCAGGCAGGTGGGAAAGACCTAATTATTTGAGAAAAGAAAATGACAAACATAGTCCTAAAAGAACAAAGAAGGTCATCTGTACTGGACTGTTGTCACAGACAATGACACACTACACAGCCAATTATTCTTTGAAACATAATATCCAGTTGTAACTCTAACATATTTTCATGTGAATAATGTGACCTGAAGTTCCTCACAGAAGAGATTTTGGCAGATGGAGCCAACTTCTATGTGCAGGCAACCCCAAAAGCAACATCTGCTTGAGCTCCAGGAACAGTTTAAGGAGCCTTATAAGTACCCCAGAGGTGGAATGCTTATTTGATGAGGTCATAAGAAACACACAAAGGTACAAGATGGAGCATAAATGCAATGGCAATAAGGAGCACATCCAAAAGTTCTTGCAGTCTCCATGTTTATGATCAGATACACGTTGTGGCCTTAACCCCACAGGCAGAAGTGTCAGATTCTTCCTACAATACAAGCTTCCTACAAAAGATACCAGATACCATTTGTACAACAATCTGAGATGAAAAATGTTGATGATCAGATACTGAGAGATTAGCTGTAGGAAGCTAAGTGAGAGGAACTTTACTTTCCTCTCCCTGCCTCCCTCATCCCCCATTCTTTTTTTTGAAAATGTCACAAAACCTGGCTCAGATAGAATCCTTTTTTACATTTAATATTTCCTTCATTCAACAAATATTTGCCAACTTGCCTACCATATACAAGTCAGAGCTGGGAATATTGGGGTGAAATTCTTCCCTCCTAGTAGTCTTCAGGTCACTTTTACAAATATTCATTAATTACCTTTTCTGTACCATGAAAGAGTCTCAGGACACACAGGTAAATGTTACACTTTCTACTCTCCAGAAAACTCCCTCTCTAGTTGGAAAAGCAGACAAAGGAGCAACTATGGCATGAACGTAATATGATAAAGATGTGCAGAGGGTGTTGGGAGCCCTGTCTGGAGTAAGGTGTGTTAAGGAAATCTTTCAAATTGAATGAAGACTAAACTGAGTCTTCAGTGATGAAGGGAAATAAGATAGAAAGAAATTATATTCACCAAAAGATAGTTCATGTGAATAAAGGCACAGAACTCTGAAATATAATAATGCCCAATATTTTGGGGTGCTTATGATGTGTATAAAGGGTACATAATGAGCATTTTATACAGAAATACATTATTAACCTAACTTTTCAAATGAAGAAACTTGGGCATTGGGAAATTAAATCACTCAAACAGTTATTAAAGTAGAGCCAGGATTGGGTTCTGTCTGAAACTCCAGAGCCACACTCGTAATCAACGTGCTTGAATGCCTGCTATGTCTGTGAAGCATGTGTTGATCTGAAAATAAGAGTGGAGAAAAAGGTAGAAGCTACATTTTATCCAAAATTATAGCCATACTATGAGTCAGTGTTTAAATGTGAAGGTAAAAAAAGTAAAATTTTTAAGGAAAAGATTCAAAATCAAATTCATATTGATATTTTTAAAATTCTGACTGTAATCTTTAGAATACAGTTCAGTGGGGAAAAAATCTAAAGACCTGGGGATCCAGCAGGAGGCTACTATAGTATTTCAGTGGGGAGAAGACAATGACTTAAAACAGGGCAATGGTAGATGGACTAGCAGACAGATGTGATTAATGGGGTAGGTTGTAAAATTATGCAGACTCAGCAGTTACTTCAATGTGAGGATGAGGGAGAAAGAGAAATCCAGGATGATCTTGATGTGTCTGTTCCAAGTTGACAGGAGCACTGGGGCTATCCTTAGCCCAGATGGAAAAGCAGGAGGCAGAGCCAGCCTGTATAGCCTGCCATAAGTTCTGTTTTGCACAATTTGAGGTTGAAACTCCCAAGAGGTATTCAAATGGAGAGTTCTAGCAATCTGAACATATATGTGAGAAGTTCAGATTAATCCTGAAGAGATAAGCTCACCTTAACCACCAAACCAGTCATATAAAAAAAATGTTGGTAATGATAATGTAAAATGCCAGAAAGCCTGGTTTCAAGGTCAATGTCTCAATTTATTAGCCACAAAATTTTGAATCAATCATTTATACTCTCTGGTCCTTACTTTTCTTTTCTAAGAAGAAAATAGTACAAGTGATCTTACAGTTCATTCAACTCTAAAACTTCTCTGTTTTTTAAGAGTGTTTTTACCTGTTTTTTCCCCTGAAAGCATTTACCATCTAATGGAAAACAGTAAAGTACTGAAAAGAGATGAAGAAGATAGACCAATGTCATAATGGGAAGAGATGAGGACATAAACAAGATTTTAAATTGAGAACAACTTAATTCTTTTCTCATTATACAAATATGTAATAAATTCATATGATATGCCATGCAGGATATTATGCTCCATAAATAAAATAAACATGGCACTGCCCTTGTAAATTTCTATGACCTTGGGCAAGTTCTTTAGGTATAAATTTAAGTTAATGTAACTCCACTACTCATATGTTAATCAAGAGCCATAATATATCTTGAAGCCTTTTTATAAACATATGCAATTGCTATGTTAATATTATTCTAATTCTTCCACAAGAATCTTACCACCCCAAGTTCCAGACAATTGTTTTCTTCATAGTAAGAACATTGAAATAATCATTATTATGAAATCTTTATTTAATCTGGTTCACCATTATTATATGCATCACTAAGAAAGAAAATCCTGCTAGGTGCAATGGAGCATGCCTGTAATCCTAGTGACATGGGAGGCTGAGACAGAAAGAACACAAGTTTCAGGCCAGCCTTCACAATTTAATGAGAACCTATCTCAAAATAAAAAATAAATAATGGGGATACAGCTCAGTGGTAAAGTTTCCTGAGTTCAATCCCCACTACCATAAAAAGAACAACAAATATACTTTTATTAGTAAGCTGTGATTCCCCAGGGCATACTCTTCTCCTAAGGTTTGCTGAGTTGTCCTTTGTTCTCCTCACAAACAAATTCTTGAAATGCTACATATGGAATTAAGGTTCAAAGAAGAGTAATGTCCACAACTGACACTCAAGGACATTGGAGACCCTAAATTAGGTTAGGGAGTGAGTGAGGCTACTTTGAGAAAAGTTTTTAGAAGGACAAATGGAAGTAGAGTGAGGAATCAGGAATCTGAGTTGCTCAAAAAATGTTATCAATGTCATAGATGAAGGATGCCTTTCTTAAGTTTACAAGTGATGGTAATTAGAGGAATGCAATTAAACTGGAAAAGAAAAAAAGGAAATTCAAACATACTGATAGTCAATAGCTCATATTATGATATAGTATGTATATTAAAAACAATTAACTAAATATAGTATTGTAAATAATATGCAAAATAACCTGGATGAGACTAGATGTTGAAAAAATGGACAACATGATTTCTGTTTTTCAGTACCTGCTTTAAAAGACCTACAGAAATCATACGAGAAACAAAGAACCTAAGGGGGAAGCTTAAGAGGGTGGAAGGGTGATCTTGTCTAGAAATAACTGAATGGGAGAATTCACTTTTCTTAGTGCAAGAATGGTCACTGCAAGAAGAAGCATAGCAGTCTTTACTGCATGGTCATCTATAGTAAATGCAGCACACACCACAAAGAGGAGTGCCATGATACAAAAAAGCAGTATAAAACTATCTTCAATTAGATGTGCAAACTCCACTGTAAGTGATAAGGTAAAAGATAAATATTTATTCTCATACTACTGTGATCATTTGACATTCATGGTATATCAGTATTTCTCTAAGTATGTCCTGAATAGTAATTTCATGACAGTAATATATTATAGCTAGGGGTCAGAATGTATGTTATATAAGTATACTTTGGAAACACTGGGCCAGCCAATGAAGAGTAAGTTCCTTCATCACAGAGCACCTTAAAACTTCTGTAAGAGTGTTTTGAAATCTCTAACTGAATCTCTGAATTAAACTTGAATATGGAAACTTTTTTCACAGAACACACTGAAGAGTAGTCAGAATTCTACACAGTCAGTTCTGAAATTCCTGGTTCAGGTGAATCTCTGCTGTAGAAGAGGCCCTGAGATACTCGTTATCAATCTCTAAAATTCTTCTTGCAAAACAAATAGTACTAAATCATTGCTTCACCAAACTGAAGAGTTAGAGAAGATTTTTCTTAAGGGAATCAGAAGGAAGGAAACATTATCATAAAGTTGTACAAGATTAGGGCTAGGGATGTGGCTCAAGCAGTAGCGCGCTCGCCTGGCATGCGCGCGGCCCGGGTTCGATCCTCAGCACCACACACAAACAGGGATGTTGTGTTCGCCGAAAACTAAAAAGTAAAGAAATAAATAAATATTTTTAAAAAGTTCTTTCTCTCTTAAAAAAAAAAAAAAAAAAAAAAGATTAGTGCAAAAGAAGACCTAATGAAGGGGAAGCTGCTTTTTACTTGATGCAGATAAGGTAATTTTCTAAACAACAATTTAGAATCCAGGTAGTTCTGATCTGTCCCCTCAATCCTGATGAATATCCTTACTGTAAAACCTTGTTATTTGTTTTCTTTGCTGTTTAGGACATCACACTTAAATCAAAGTGTAAGGTTGAGCTGTGTGCTTCCAACCACATTTTGGTCTAAAGATTCTGTTTTCCCTATGAAGTGTTGTCGGTGGTCATCAGGTTCATTAGTACATCAGAAAGCATTCATATCAGTAGTGACCTGGGCTCTTAGGCTCACTTTAGAAAAACTCTACATCAGATATTGCAGCTGGTACTCTTTGTGAGGATGTAGAACAGATTCAAGAATTCCACAAGAATCTACTCCTTGTAAGTCATAATTTAGGTTCTCAAAATTCAAAACTATCTGATAAAACATTATGATGTATAAGAATCTGTCCCCACCAAAGCCAGACAAATAAAAATTAGTGTCTATGAAATAAGCTTTGGTCCATTTCTGGCTTAAAATGGTACTTTGGTAGATTGTAGCTGTCCTGATCTTCCTTTTCTATCCCAATTATTTTCTTATAGAACATGGAATAGTTAACCTTTGAAAGTGCCCATGGTCATGTTCAAAGGAAAAAATTATTGATGTAAAAATATTTTTTCAAAAAAATTATGTTTACTATATTCCAGATATTTACATTGTTTTATTTTTTCCATTTGGTCAAAATGCTAATTTTATGAATTATTATTTCCATTCAAACAAAGTTAAAATATTGTAAAATGCCCCAAGATACAAGCCTAATAAATGACAAAGCTGGATATATCATTTCTTTCTGACTTTAAAGTTCATTGCCTAAGCAATAGATATTCAGAAGATCAGCAATCTGTGGCTTTTACACCCTAGGCTAGTTGGTTTGAATGGCCAGTAATACATGATGGCAATGAGCCTCATGCCACAGCCTATCAGAATTGCTGCTCATTTCACCAATGGTCTATGAAAAACTGTGTAAGTGCTAAGAGAGAGGCAGCTATGATTATAAACTTAAAAATAACTCTATCTGTGAAGTGCTTCTTGATGATTACTACCCTGCTTATAGTCATTTTAGAGTGATGTTTTACTGTTTGGTGATTTGCAGATCAATTGAATCACTGTAATCAATTGATCTACTATAAAAATGCCCATGTGAGATATATATTCTCATAGAATACACACTCCAGTCTTTATATTTGTGATTTTTCTCCAAACACCCATTCTGCCTATTTCCAAGATTTCCCCAGAATGTGTAATCTTTCTAACACTGCTTACATGTCTGCCAACTTTAAAAATGATTAGTGCTACACAAATTATTTCATAAATGCTGCAAAGTGATAGGAATGTCTTCACTCTCAATTGTGATCCTTGCCCCTGACATTCTTTCCACCATTTAGTATTTTAAACCAAGTCACCATATTGCTACATTCTTTACTTCACACATGGTTTTTCTTTTCTTTATTGTTCTACTTATATCTATCATCCTCAGAAAGAGCATATGAAAAATATTCTCTGGCCTATTTTGTGAAAGTAATGCAAAATTACTCATACTTACTCCAATTTTCTCAATCTCCATTACTTGTTTCTACCTTCTACCTCACAGATTTGGAGTTAAAGACTTCATAAACCTTTTTATTCTCATAAAATATCCATTTTAGGCTTTAAACCTTCTAAACGAAGGTGCCTATGAGACTAACAATAACTAAAGCAATGTGTTAATTCAATAATAATTTGATAATTAAGAAAAGGAGTTTTTAGCCTGGTGTGATGACATATGCCTGTAATCCCAACTGCTTGGGAGGCTGAGGCAGGAGGATCATAGTTCAAAGCCAGTCTCAGCAACAGTGAGGCACTAAGCAACTCAATGAGACCCTATCTCTAAATAAAATAGAAAATAGGGTTGGGGATGTGGCTCAGTGGTTGAGTGTCCTGCTTTCAATCTCCAGTACAAAAAAAAAAAAAAAAAAAAAAAAAAAAGAAAGAAAAAGAAAAGGAATTTTTATAAATTCAGGAAATCTCCACACAGGCAATGCCCATTTCAACAATAAGAACAGATAAATGCTCTGCTAAAATGTTTACCACAGTCTTCTTTTCATGAAAGTGTCAACTTGCAAAATTAAAACACTCTTTCCCAAGTAATTCCATTAAGCAAAAGTCACTGTGTTTGGTTTTGAGATTATTGTATAATTACTTCTATGCATTTAGCATTCATTATCATGGAAAGATGAATCTGTGTAATCAACATTTGTTTAGACACGATGTTTTGTCAGTACTTGGGTGGCAAATGTCACTAAGCTAAATAAAAGCATCTCTTGCATATGCTTGTGCAATAGGAAAGACACTTGGGAAGTTAATTCTGTCCTGTTGCTGATTTTGAATGTCAGCTCTGACAGCCACAATAACAATTGGTTCAGGTAGTGTTGACAGCTTGTGAGGACAGGCTGGTGAGGCTAGAGCAGGCAATGCATTGTAGATTGCACTGTAGTCCTAGAGTCAAAAAATTCAAATGACTGACATGCAATTCAATAAGTGCTAAAATGAGTTGTGGCTCACTTTAGTTAAATTGATTCAGATTTTTGGATGACACCAGATAGCAAATGATAAACCTCTCTTATCATCTAAATACTTTTGATAAAGTTCTTCAATATAATATTTAAAAGCAGAAGTTAACAGCAGAACAACTGACAAAATGTTCTCATAAACTGTCATCTTAGAGCATTTATATGGAGAATGAGTACCCACCTCCATGCTGTATGATGTACCATGAGTCAGGAATCTTTTTTCTGTAAGGGGCTGAAGAATAACAGAAAATACCAGGAGTCTTTGTTACAATGACTCAACTCTGCAGGTGTAGCCTGAAAGTAGTCCTTGACAATACATTCATGAAGAAGCATGCAGGATGTCTGGAAACAGTTTCACATTGCAAGAACAGGCAGCAGTACAAATGTGACCTTCAGGCCATAGGTTATTGACCTCTGTGCTAGATTATGACCTTCTAGAAGGTTGCTAGCTTCTGTGAGTAGGGGGCATGTCTCCCAGTATGGATATGTGTGGATGTGTGAAAGAGAGCCTTCTAGTAAGCTTTAAAAAGCTCTTGGGTTCTAAGTCTATTTTGATTTAGACTAGAGTCATGCAGTCATATATCAGCTTGATAAGAGTCAGGAAACAGAGGGAGCCTATTCTGTTTCCAATTGAAAAAGGCAATATTATCATCTTATATTCTGGTTTAAATATTCTGTTCATGACAGTACACTTTTTAAAGGTCTATGCTTTTTGGAAGTGAGATAACCACTGAAGAAGAAATGAGGAATTTGATCTCTGGCCTCAGTGATAAGTATGCTATCGGAGGCATTTCACTTTGAGTATTTGGACCTCAGTTTCTTCTATACAATTGTATCTGATTGTCTCAAATGCATCTTCCAGGTCTAATATTCTATAACCTACACAGTTGATTTTCATTAGTCAACTAACTATGTTCTATAAAATTGTTGGGAACACTGAATTAGCAAATACTGAATGGTTATTTCTAGAGGAAAAACAGAGTAATGTTCCTTTAAGTCTCTAGTTACCTTTTTGCCAATCTATCAATATATAAATTTAAATAGGAAAGATTTAGTTTGGCACATGGTTCAGAAGTTTTGTTCCATGTTTGGCTATCTCCATTGCTTTTAAACCTGTATCATGGCAGAAACATCATGATGGAATGTCATGGCAGAGGAAAGCTCTATCTCAAAGCAGCCAGGAAGCAGAGGATGATAGAGACCAGGGATGGAAGAAAAGAAAGACACTGCCAGGAAATGCCCCCTGGGTCCTGTTTCCTCCATCTAAGCCCCATCTCTTAAATTTTCCACCACCTCCTACTAATCAATTTAGCTATGAATCCCTCAATGTACTAGTAGTGCACATTGATAAGGGCAGAGCCCTCACTAACTAATCACCTCCCAAATGTCCTGCCACTGAACATGGCTGCATCCGGGACAAACCCTTGAACACATGAACTTTTGGGGGACACTCTGGGTCCAACCCATAACACTCTGTAAAACATGTCACAGCTTTCTTACACATTAAAGCAATAGACAACACTTTAACACTGTGCGGGGGCACCATTTTAAACAGTGAAATCACCATTGAAACACACACAAATGTGAGAAACACAAAACTGTTAGACTGTGAGAAGAACACATGTTTACAGTATGTGAGCTGACGTTTGTGTTGTCTCCTTCTACCTTCATTGGGATCATGCATGCGAAGTGACTCAAATTTGTTCAGCTCTATGAGTATTCGTAAATGACTCTAACAGTGCTGAGAGTATTGATTTGGGGTTGCAATAAATTCCGTGAGAAGATGAATTTACTTATTCACAATGTGTAAATAATAAACATTGACTCCAAAATGACTCCAAAATGACTAAAGTTTTTACAAATTGCTGTGCTGTATTAACCCTATTTTGTTTCCTTTTAGTCTTCATAGAATTTTATATACTATCCTTGGTCAGAACACACACACACAAATATATAGCCTCCATGGGTTCTAAGTCAGGTACCCTCTGCTGTTATGCCACACAATGGTAGCATTCTTTTCTTTCTTGTCTCTTCTGGATCCAGTCCTTCTTTCACATGGATTCCAAAGTTAAAATAAATAAATAAATGTGAACATGTCATTTTGTTGCTTTGGTACACCTGATAATTATTCATTGGCCATAGAATAATATCTGAATGTCTCAGCTTGCTTTCTCCCACTCTTCAAAACCTAATCCAAACACAACTCATATCCTTCCACCACTCTCATTGTATCCTATCTATTAACTGCCCTCACATCTTAATATATCCATCCTATGATCTTATTGGCTTGAAGCTTTGCAGTTTCTATTTTTGTTGTTGTTGTTAAGCTCATAGCTCAAATTCACCTCCAGTGTATTTGTTTTTATAAAAACAAAAGTTGCTTATAGCATTTAACTATTTACATGAATTTTATGTATTATCCTGCCATCTCCTTAAGGACAATGCAATTATCCTATGGATATGTTATATTCTAATGCTTAAAAGGATACCAAGGCATAATAAATGCTCAATAAAACAGTGAAGAATACATAAAAGAGATAGAAAATTGTCATTCACTGAAAATATTTAGTATCAACTATTTACCATGTACCATTCCAGGTATAAGAATGTAGCAAGAATAAGACAAGATAGGTAGAATTTAAGGATTAGAAGGACGTTATTAACTCTTCAAATTGAAATTTCCTCACTTATGAAATGATAATAAAATCTTCCTGCCTTATAGTGTTGTTGAAAGAAAAAACTGAGAAAACAGGCAAATGTAACAATCAGCACTATCCTTAAAGTTTGTAAGTATTCAATACACATTAATTTTGTAGGATTTACTATTGGATTAATTATCAATTTTTCCAATGTTGTACAGAAGAAACTCCTATAGTAGTATTCTTAGATTTCAGTGAGACTCAGAACTATGAAATCTGACAAAGACTATAAAATTTCTCCTTGGGAGGTTGAGGGCATTATATACTTTTATATAACATGATTTGCATATCTGTCAGAGTTGATCTACTAATGTATGACTTAGAGATACTTTACATCTCCTTCATATTCTGTAATTATATTCATAAACTTTCTTCTTTTTAGGAATTTTTTCCCACTTCTTACAGAGGTGAGACATCCTTCTTTCTTTTTAAGAAGCTCATAATTTCCTTAGGATATTTGTGATAAATCTAGTATATTATCTGGCTGCAAGCTACAGAAAACCTGACTATATTAGCTGAAAACAAATATAGGTTTGTTTTTCTTATGAAAGTCTGGAGGTAAGTGGTTGCTGGCTTGGCTGAATGTCTCAGTAAATTAGTGCAAATGTATCTGTGATTCCCTTGGCCTTTCACTCATGATTTCTAAATGACTGCTGCAAATGAGACTACTGTAACTGCATGGAAAAAATGGAAAAGAATACTAATCTTCTCAGAAAAACTCTGTGTAGTTCCACCAACATCTCTCTGGATGTGATTGCATCCCTTGCTGTACTGCTATGTACAAAAAAGACTACAAGAGCAAACAACTAAGTTTTATAATGAATACCATCTCAAACAGATATTTTTTCTGGAATGGAAGGACAAAGAACCAGGTATTGTAAGCTCTAGTATCACCAGCCACACACATACACACCACACACACACACACACACACACACACACACCCTAGGGATGGCTTCATAAACCTGAAAGGACTGAGAGAATAATCAACAAATTTGGGCCTCTCTCAACACATTTTGTAATAAATGGACATATATATTTCTCTCACTATAACTTTTCCATTTAAAAAGTAAAATATAAGTTATCTCTTTGTATTTGTATAAACAAAAATAAAAAGTTGCTGAATGGTAATGTTTCCTACAGATATTTCTCCTTTGGTGACTCTGGGACATGAAATCTCAAGCATTAGGTTTTAAAATCTACCAGTTTCCCTTAAAAACACAATTTTTCCCACAATTAGCCACAACCTCAAAAGAAGACACGTGAGAGACAGACAAAGAGTTGAGCATGGGGCATGGGTCACAGAGGAGTTTGAGATTACATCTAGACTAAATTAATAGTAATAATAATAATAATACCCATGTGATCCTTTTAGCCATACTGTAGAATCTGGCAAGGGCAGAATTCTAGATTCTCCACTCTTTGTTAGTGCAATTTCAGTGGTGCCAAAGTCTGTCCTGTAGTATTTAGTTGCATATTGGAGTTCTTGTCTAAATGCTTTCTGTTTTGCCAAGATGCTACTTTCCTGTTCCTTTGGCTAAACAGATCAAACATGTTGGGGTATTTTGTGTCTGCACCTATTGGTATTTCTAAGCTGTTGGTTTCTTCAGTTCCTAGCCCAACATATAGGAAACTAAAAGAAAACCTAAAGAACACACCACCATGTTGTTCCTTGGGTCTCACTGACCCTAGCTAGTATGGTGTGCCTCCATCTTTTTGACATGCCTTAGTCTTCTTGTAAACACTGTATTTATATATATATATATATATATATATATATATATATATATATATATTAATAACTATCTATCTATATAGATAGATATAGATATATATAGTGTTTATATATATATACACACACACACACATATATATATATGTGTTCACTTGTGCTTATCAAGAATAAAAAGACAAAATGGAATCTACTCCATTTTCCTGGAAGTTAAAATTTCCTCTAGAATTTTCAAAAGAATAATGACTGAAGCTTCTATGGCAAAAGTCACAGATCTGTAGAGGACATACAAACTTCTCCTAAATTTCATTCTGTAAGGGCATCTGTTCTTTATTAAAAACAATTATACCTTGTGAAAACACTTGAAAGTTAAAGTTATTAAATACTTTTTTTGCACAGATTTCCTGACTTGTACTAAATATTTCAGTGTCTTCATCAATGTGCTGTTTATTAAAAACTAGGAGTCTGTATATACGATAATGAAAATTTAACTAGGAGTCTGTATATACGATAATGAAAATTTAACTCATGATAGGTCTTTAATAATTTTCAAGGAGTATTTACCTAGATTAATAACACTAATTAACTAATAATACATATGAACTTATAAATAAGTAATAGAACTTTCTGATAAATATTTAAGCCATTAATTCTTCCCATTCCATTGGAAAGAGAAGGCTACTGACAGTATTGTCTGTCCCTACTACTACCAAATGATATAAAAAATCAGGGACATGGTGAATTTGCTTCAAAAAACAATGTTTAGGTTTCATGACTTTACAAAAGAACAAAAGAAAATGTTAATGATAAATCGCAAGAGAAAAGTCACTAATTAGTAAAAACTTGGATCACAACACAACAGAAGGCAATGAACATAGGGATACATTCAAGTTGAGGCAATAAATAGGGCACAGGAGCACCAGTCATTCTGGAACATTCACTATGTTTCTCCAGCACTGTACTTTTTAAATGTCAAATACAAGGTTACAATGACAGTTGTCAGCAGAGAGGAATTACAGACCCGCAAAACCACTCACTCAATTCCAGTGATTTAGCCCTCTTCCCTCAGGGAAAAGTCTAAGTAAACAACACACAGATAACATTTACCTGACATTTTTCTCTTTCTTCACCTTGATTGGTAATTCAGCAGTAATTCAAGTTCCCTTGGGCACACCTCTTGGGGTCAACATAGTTCTCAGAAAATATTTTGAGAAAATGGACAACTTCCTCATGTCTCCAGACTTCACTGAGCTTCTGCTCTTTAAATGACCTCATTCTTACCTTGGAATAAGAAGACTAAACATGTCAGGAAAACGTAGTCAACCACAAGCCGGACAGCGGGGTCTCAGGATCCACAAGTGTCAGCTGACAAACTAGTACAATTACCCCAGCTTCCTAATGCCATATCTTTCTGATGGGAGCAAGTGGCCTGTGTCTTATCTGGGCAGAAAATCATGTGAAAATCCCTCAGCTCCCATCTTAATCATTCCCATATACACAGTAAGTTAATCGCTCCACAAAATATGTCTGAGAAACCCTGACAGGAAAAAAAAAATTACTCAGGAGGAAAACTACCACAGGTGTTATGCTGCCTCAGCCATGCCCCCAAACCCACAAGCACAGTGTCCAGGAATAGTCTTGGATGCAATGTTTCTTCTGACTATTGCTCAGACTCCAACTTCAATATCTGTCACTCAGCCTCAAACCTCATGATTGCTTTCCTTCCCATTCCTTGCCCTTCACAGATTAAGAACTGCCATTGACTTTTGTGCTTTGACCCCAGGTCTCTTTATAAACTTGAAATCTAGTCTCTTCCTAATTCTTCTTGCAACTGGCCTCTTTGGGAAAATCCACTAGATCAAGCTCTTACATTCTTGAGAAGTGTCTGTCCTCCAGCCAGACTGTATCCCCTCTAGGATGAGTTGAAATATATTTGTTGGGTATAATTAACTGAAAAGTTGTGGCTCAAATATGGTTTTTATACCTTATAACACTTGTTTAGCCTATTTTTAACCACTAGGAGAACTCTTAAAAATATTAAAAACAACAGAAATAAATAACTGAACATTGACATTTTTGAAACATGAAACTTTTCTTATTTTCACTTCCAATTTTAAAAATAGGATAAGAGGAAAAATTCAACTTCATTATTTCTCTACTCATTTTCTTTCTATTTCCTTCTTTCCTAAACAAAGCTAAATTCATTAATTTGGTGTATAATTTTCTATATGTGCATATAGATGTGTGTGTATGTGTTTTCATAAGTAGCTTATAGTGTTATCTTGGGTTAGCAAGATAAATACTATTATTCTGCATGGTTTATTCTAAAAGATGATGTTCTCATTCGATATCTTCAACAACTATCTAATAATTTACCTAACAGTATAATAACTAGCTAGACATCAGTCATTTAATTCCCCATTTTAGTCCAATGGTCAGTGTTTTGTTATATGTGTGTCAGTCAGACTTTTATTCATGTTAATAAAATACCTGACAATAAAAACTTAGAGGAAGAAAGATTTATTTGCCTCATGGTTCCAGAGGTTTCATTTCATGGTTGACTGAGACCATTGCTTTGGGCCTGAGGTAAGACAGAACAGCATGGCAGAAGGGTGTGGCAGAGGAAAGCTAGTCAGCTTATGGCAGTTGGCAAGCAAACGGAGAGAGAGAAGAGAGAGAGAGAAAAGTGCCAGGCAGAACATAAACCCTACCAGGGTCTGTCCCAAATAACATACTTCCCCCAATTAAGTCCTACCTCCAAGTTTCTACCATCTTCTAATAGACCATTCAAATTATTATTCCACCAAATAGATTAACCCATTAAACATATTAGAATCTCATAATCTAAGTATTTTCTAAAATCCCTACCTTTGAATACATAATACTGTGGGGTATGTTCCAGATTCAAACTTTAACAATGCATATGTTGTGTGTATCATTACATATTCATCTCCTTACTGAGAGACATTTGTTCTCAAATTTTACTCATGTAAAAACACTCAGTGCATCAGCACTCTCCTATACTTATGGCCCATTTGTGCTAGTTTTTCTACAGCAGTGTTTACCAAGCTGTGTGTCAAACCTATCGAAGTGTTATCAAGTCAATTTCCAATGTCAAGACCATAATTTTAAAAAATAACATAATAGAGAAAAACAAAATAGTATAAATGAGATAAGATAGGATGGGAGAGGGTAGAATACTAGGTTCATAACATATAATATGGTAGACTGTCTCCACCAAAGAGCACTAAAAATTTCTTTTATCCTGTTTCTTCCCCTATCAAGAAGTTTTATCTATTTTTGCTTCCCTTGAATATGCCCAAGTTTTATGACTTCTGTTATTTAATACAATGGGAAGAGATGCAATGTTGTTATGGTTTGGATCTGTAATGTGCCTCAAAGGGTCAGGTGTTGAAGCCTTGGTCCCCAAGCAGCATTTTTCAGAGGTGGAGCTCTTCAGAATTGATTGGAACAAGAGGACTCTCACTTCATCAATGGATTTATCCATGGTAGATTCATAATTTGAATAGACTGTTGGGGGAGGTGGAAACTGTAGAGGTGAGACATAGCTTTATGGAGTGGGTCCTTGGGGACATGTACTGGGAAAATCTAACCTGTCCGTAGTCCCTTGAACTCTCTTCTCGCTCCTTTCTGGCTACCATGGGGTAAGCTTTCCTCTGCCACGCCCTTCTGCCAGGATGTTCTGTTTTACCTCAGGCCCAAAGAAATGGAGTCAACTGACCATGAACTGAAATCTTTGAAACCATGAACCAAAATAGATCTGCCCTCCATTAAGTTATCTTTCAAAGATATTTTATCACAGGAGCAAAAAAGCTGACTATCATAATGGTCCCAATAAAGAAATCTGGGTCTAAAGAGGCCTGGTGTCTTCTGCTTTTTTTCTCCTACTCAAATCTTCATGTAGAAAAATCCATCTACCCTTATGAAAAAAGCCCACATAAATAGAGACAAATAGACCAGCTATGCCAGCCACTCCAACCACTCAGGTATTAGACATGGGACCAAAGCCAGCACTGACCACTCAGCCCCAGATTAACGTCCAGATGATGTTGTTTTGAGTGACCAAGGAGAATAAAAGTGAACTTCCCACTGAATCAGTCTAGAACATGTATTCATTAACAAATAAATTGTTTTACTTTTAATCTGCTAAATTTTAAGGTGATTGCATTAAATATTATATTACTAAGAGTAATAATATTTTAGTAGTCAACATAAGCTATGAAATACTGCAAGATCAAAAATTCTAAAATCTTAGTTGTTTTTAAAAATTAAAGGCCCATTTATCATTCAGTCCCTGTATTCATTTTGGGTTTGCTAGGTTCAGTGTTATCACTCTAGGACTCTGGATGGGAAACTTAAGCATCATCTGAAAAACTTCTAGTTGTCATGACAGAGAAAAGAAAAACAAAATCTCACAGTGACAACTGAATGCTTCAGCTTCGAAATGTACTCATCACTTCTGCTCAAAATTGTTGGACGAAACTTCTCACAAGACACTCAAATTCAATAGGATGAGGAATAGATATTCTATCACATAGCAAGAAGGCATAGGGCTCATAATATTTGGTGAACTACATTATGTCTGTGAATGTTACTTCAATGTACCATGCTTTTTTTAACTCTGTTGTGATGTTTATAAGAATAAAATACAGCTCTAAGATATGTTTCTCAGTGTGAGATTATTGAGTGACACACCAAGTACATTTTCAATTTTCCCAGTTTTTATCAAAATGTTTTCCAAAACATATATACTGATTTATACTCCAAAATTGGCAATAAAACCATGCCCATCAGTGCCCTCTGAGAAAAATTTTCCATCCTATTCATCCAAAACTGAGTGCAGTTAGGTTTTAAATTCAAGCAATTTGGTGATTTTAAAATGTCCAGTTTTTCTTTCTACTTGTATGCCTTTTGTTATTAACAAGTCACATATTTATAAGCTATTGATTTTCTGTGATTTGCCAGTTCATATCTTCTACTTACTCTATTCTGGATTGTTTGCTATCTTTTTGTTGAAAAATACACATTAATTTATATTTATGTCATTGTTTCATGAAAAGTTTGCATTATTTTGCAAGGATTTATTCATTCAAACACTTATTGTTTCTTACATATTCTATATACTACTGCTTGTCAGTGCCATATCTTTTCTTCTTTTTGAGAGAATTTTCTACTTTATTAGCAAAGTCAAATATATCTTTCTTTTCCTTTGAGAGTGTGTGCTTTCATCTTGTTGAAGAAAAATCTGCCCTGAATTTATACAAATATTTTCTAGAAATTAATTTGATTTTTTTCTACATGAAAATATTGTCTTGTCACCATTTAGAGACTGATTTACTCTTCTCCCATCAATATATAATGTTCTCTTTGGCTTTATATTAAGCTGCCATATACACCCTGTTTTTCGTTTACCAAGAGTGGAGTGATGTGTACAACCTTCCCAGGAAAAGGTATTAAGGGGATACATTACTTACAGAGAACATTAAAAACAATTATGAAACTAATGAAAATCGGGTCTCCTTTTATTATTATCATGCCCTGTCAATTCTAAAATGTTAATGAAAAACACTTCTCACTACCAGGGTGGAAAGCCCCCACTACTACCTTCCCCATCTTGGGACCTTTGGAAGATAACTGGATCATGAAGATTCTGATCTTACAAATACATTGATCCATCTCTGACCATTGTTTAAGGAATAGGGCTTTATTAGAAAAGTGAACTCTCTTCATTATTATTATGTTATTGTATCATTTAAAAGGGGAGACCTTCCTAGTGATGCAATATTTAGTCATTGACTTTATTTTAAAGACTATGGTCCTGATATTAGTTAAGCTATATAATCTTTCTTTTGATTAGTACAATTTAAAGCACCTTGGCTATGAACTTCTCTAGGCTCACATGTGGGGCAAATTAGCTCAGAGTCACATATTTTGGCTCTAGAAAGATAACAAGACTTTATGGACCTCAGTTACCCTGCTTTAATACTGGAGGATTTGACTGTGATGATCTCTCGTATTCTGATAGCTCTGATCCTCTATGATCTTCGACCTTTTCTATCTAGATTTTCATGGTTATAAAGGCCAACATTTCTTCTAACTTGTACTTGGAATGTTCATGAAATAATATAAACATCTGTTTGTTCTGGGTAATTATATATCACAAAATGTAAAAGGATATCAGAAATCCATGGGATATTTTGAAATTATTAATTTTTTTTTCTCTTTAGCTACGGTTTTAATCATAGTTATACAAGCAAAATACATAAAATACCACAAATTGGTATTTACCTTGAGCTTTTATCTCTTTGACAAAATCTTTGGATCATATAATGACTGAGTAGTAACAGAGATGAAAGTTCAGGGTGAGGGAAACAAGATCAGAGATGATGACTTTATCTCAACAGGAGAAAGCAATTTACAACAATTTGTACACCATTATCTGTATTTTTGCCAAGTATATTTCATTCAAAGACTGCTGGCCATCAAATATGACAGGACATAGTAAATAAATATTAATGCTCTGTCTTGCACAGTCTGCAGTAAATATTTAAAGCCAGAAATGATAGTAAAGTCTTCAATATAAAACTCCTTATTTTAGGAATTAAAAATTAGGCCCCAAAGAAGGAATAATTTACATGTTGGTTTTTAACATTGTGTACTTTAAATAAATATATATTGATTATTTATTGCCTTGACCTAGAACCTACAAGAAAAATCTTATAGATATACAACTCTCTTTTCACTACCTTAGCCAAATTGAATGTTTTCTATTATGAGGACTTTTCTGTTCAATTGTCACAATTTTGACTAATGTATTTGTGTGCAAATTTTAGGGAAGATTCAAAAATTCTTTTGAGTCTCTTGGAAATGTTTTGACTAAAAGATTGTCTATGTTAAACAAGAAATGCTTCTTAAATTAACTGTTTTCTTCTGTTTGGGATGTAGAGATGTTGAATATTTGCTGATTATCATTGGCATGAATGATTATGATTAAAGAATATTTATATTAGGAATTTATTTATGTTGACCATATTCTAGCTTCATCCACTCAACAAACTTCCTCTCCAAGACCTTGTGATTTCAAGGATTTGAGGGCATCAAGTGTCATGGCTTGATGCAATCCTTCCTTGCAGTTTTAAATATTTTGGTATTATAAAACAATCCAAAGATTTAAAAAAAAATCATCACAAAGTCACTCCATAGAAGACAATCATTAACATAATACTAACTTCCAAGAGTTTCTACAGATATGCTGTGTCTTGCAGTATATAACATTTGAATTTCAAAAAAAAAAATGTTACTCAAGGTCATCTAGTCCATAAGTTCACAAAGCATGGGCTCATGTTTAGCACATCAGCATCACCTAGGAATTTGTTAGAAAAGCAAATTCTTAGCTTCCTCACTTCTACTTCATAATAAACTCTGCTTAGAGACAAGGAAAATCCATCAACCTGTGTGTTAATGATTGATCTTCCAGATGATTTTGATGTACACTCATGTTTGAGAACCATTAATCTAGGCAATTCTCATGCACACCCCATCTGCATCTTTAAAAAGGGAAAAATTAAATACAGAGGTATTTATAATTCCTTGCTTCCTAAATATCTTTTTCTGTCTTCTCTCCAATTATACATATACTCAGATTCAGTATGAGAACATATATTTCCTGACTCATGTAAGACTCAGATATAACATGATAAAATTTTAGAGGTCAAAAAGACTTGGAGATTAATATGTTTGTTGTATTTTGTACTCCTACAGAGTTCTATTTAATAGCTATTTCACTCAAAGTTATTTGTTTAATGTCTATTTTACTGAATTTGAATTTTTATGAAGCAATAGACCGTACAACTTTGATCATTATTAATTGTACATTAACTTCACAATGACTTTACCATAGAAGTAGCTTAACCAATATCTATTGATTAAATGGCAATTGACTGCATAAACATAAAAACATTTTCTATAGATCCTGACTCTGATAATAATAATGTTCCAATCACATACTCTATGTTTCTATAATAAAAGAATAATTGGAAAGAAAAATTATCAATTTTAATTTCCTAGTATAGACGTCTGTTTCTTAACCTATGACATTTACAAAAATATACCTTATTTTTTTTAACAAGCAATTAAATATAATTCATCTTGACACTAATATGAATGTGTATGCCAACCTCTTCTTTTTTGTGATAATTGAAATCTGTGTTGTAAAAGAGTGTCTGAGATGTTACAGGAGTGTCTAGAGTAAACTTTTGCTTCAAAAATTAAAAAAAGATAAAGTTTGTGACAAAAAATCAAGTATCTGAGTTTAGATAAAAACAGTATGAGTCTGTGTAGCCAGGTATCTGGATACAGATTACAACCCTGATATGTACCATTTGTTAACCTCAGGCACATGCTGTCTTTTTCTGTTTTGTATAATGTTGGATAGTAATGGTATCTTTCTTGTAAGGATAAAAGAAGTGTATTAATATACATAATGTATTTAGACATAGTTGTCATTATTATTATAGAGAATGAAGTACTAAATTAGAACATAAACCAAGCTTTCTATATTTCTCTAACAATATGTTCTCAATATTAAAAGTGTATTAACAAGCTGGGCACCGTGGTGCACGTCTGTAATCCCAGGGGCTCAGGAGGCTGAGGCAGGAGAATCATGAGTTCAAAGCCAGCCTCAGCAACTTATCAAGGCACTTAGCAACTCAGCAAGACCCTATCTCTAAATTAAAAAAAAAAAATAAGGACTGAGAATTAAGCACTCCTGGGTCCAATTCTCAGTACCAATAACAAAAAAAAAAAAAAAAAGAAGCTATTTCAATTGGCTTGAAGTTGATATTGCAAACGTGAATAGGATGCTTAACTCTTTCCAATAATCATTCCACCAAAGCATACAAAATCCAGATCAGCAAAGTTTTGCTTTATTTGTGAAAGTCTTTTGAAAATAACAAACCACTTTTAAAAGAAAGATAATGATGAAATAGTATCCAACATTTTACCTAGTCTACACGGTTCTTCCATTCCTCTCTGGCCTCTTCCCTTGCCCTTCCTTGCTTCTCTCCCTGGATATGAGGCCTTCTATGGGTGTGCTACCTGTTGTTTTTCACCTTCTCTGTGGGGAAAGCTGCTTCCCTCACCAATAGTGTATCTTTTAGGCATTGCTTAAATATGGTTTCTCCCTTGAAAGGGAAACCTTCAATCAGGAAGAAGGTAAGGGAATAGGTTTCCTGCTACATGTGATTACACTAGCTATACTTAGGCCAAGATTACAGTGAATTATATGTTTAATGTCTGTCTATTGGGCCACATCTCAAGTACTCCCAAAGTGGGATTCTTTGTCTACTTTATCCTGCACAGAGTAAGAACTCAAAAAATAAGCTGACTGACGGAACAAGCCATGCATACATTTTGGTGAAGAATATGACAAAAATATTAAAGATAAAAGCCAGATTCCTATTCCCAAACACAATCTTTTAATTTTAAGGAGGAGGAAAGGAGGATGAGGAGGATACAGAAGAAGAAGGAGAAGAAGGAGAAAGAGTTGGAATAGACCAGTGGGGTTTGTGGGAAAACAAAATGTTTTTGAAGCTAGACCATAGTAAACAGCTAAAAAATAAGACTGGTGGCAGGATATTTTTTTTCCATAAACACATTGAAAAAGTAAGCTGCCCCTGAACACTTATTTTTAACTTCATGTAAATACACAATGAGGAGGTTTACTCCTTCCTTAGGTCCTAGTATAAATCAAAATATTGTGTTTAAAACAGTAATCATTTGATTACTAAATTAATTTTAGACTAAAACTAACTGACTGGTTCCCAGGCTCAACAAAACTCTATTGGAAGTCTTTGCAGCTTTGCCAGACCAACCACACTTAGCAGACACAGCCATTAACTGCCAAAAAATAGAGCAAGAATCCAGGTACCTTCGTTTAGTTTCTTTGTAGCTTAATGACAATGTTTTCAAGTTGGATTTTGTCCAAATTCAAAAGAAAGAGCCAGAGTGTTTATTTGAAATACTGTCTCAGGCCCAAATGCTGTCTTGTAAGAAAAAGAAAACCATTTATCTAAGAAAAGAGAGAACGTACATTTCATCCTCAACAAACGTTATAATAACACGATTTAAGTTAGGAAATGGTGAATAGTTGATGTACCAGGGGGAAAGTAATTTAAAACAGAGCTAGTCAATTGCTACAAGAAAATGTGAGAACAATATCAGAAAATAATACCTGGGGTTAGCAATGGTAAATAAATTGATATGAATTAGCAATAACGCAGTACACAATCTGCAGAAATCAAACAGGAAATGCTTCAGGGAAGAGAAGGATCCCCGTAGTGGGCTCTGCAGATAATCTTGCCTTCCAAAGTGACCCTGCGTGAAACTATACCTGTACTTCTATTGTCCCCTTGGCATCTCTGTTTTGCAAAGTATCCTACATTTCTTTGTTGTCTGTTTTGAAAAGTATAGATGCAAGAGAGGATGGTATGAAAAGTTTATTAACGTTTTACATACCATTTTGTCCTCATCTCAATCCAATGGAGTATATGTAATTGTGTCCGTTTTACAGATGAACACATGGCATTCCATAGGTTGAATAACTGTCCCAGGGTATTATTACTAATAATTTTTAGCACCAAAATCCCAGCATGAAGTCTCCACATACAGTTTTTTATTGCCTTCTCCAATGTCTTGTTAGCCTCTCTTTTATTACTTTTTTCTTTGCTTAAAGCATACAACCACACCTGAAGAAGGCTCTCAAATGTCTTCTGAATTTTAGTCCTCAAGTCTTTTCCTACCTCCTCCTTTTCCCTAAAGGGTCTCCTCCCTCTACCACTCCCACAGTTCATACACTACATCTTCCAAATTTCCTGAGCCATTCCAATATCTTAACATCTGTCTGGAACATCACCACCTCTGTAGGCATATTCTTACACAGAATTGTTTCAAGACACTCATCTACTTAGTGAAGTCAGCTCTTATTTCTTTTCAGATAGTCAGTACATAACTTAATCCATTTCTTGCCTTTGTATCCATTAGTCTTACCTTAAAGACAAGGACTTAAATCTTTACTTTTTTTTTTTTTTTTTTTTTAGTTTATGTCACAGCTACTGAATTCTGTATTGCTGAATGTAGTTACTGCCAAAATAAAAAAAAGTGATGCTGCAATATCTAAGGGATCTGGACACATCTACTCAGCATTTGCTGGCAGTAGCTGCTTAGGAAACCAAAGCAACCACCTTCCTCTAAAAAAGTCAATCTTTAAGAAACAGGAGAGTAAAAATTTCAGACACTGCAATGAATAGCGAATATAAATGAATATGGCTTATGGGGTCTATCAATAAGACTTAAATTCTAATACTATCATTAAAATAGCCCAGTGATATTTTAAGTCAAAAGTTGTAGCATTTCACCCAAATGGTTTCCACTTCCTAAAAAAGCCTTCAACAGCCCCTGTAGGATATGATTCTCTAACCTCAAGTCTATGCCCTGACTCTGTTACTTCTTTAACAATATCTTCTATTACTTCCTTCTTTACTACTTTTTTAGCTGGCCTTTTGCATGAACTCAACATATAGTGATCAAATTTTAACTTGTCAGAGTTACCTGTAAGAGTGATTAAAATGTAGATTTCTCACCAGAGGTTCTAGTTCAATATTATAGGGTGGGGTCTGATAATTTGCATCTCTAACAAATTCTCAGGTGACATTAGTGCTGTTAGACTTGGATCCACAGTCAGAGACCAACTGGATTGAAGTCATCAGCAATAGGAGACAAAGATTTAGATGAGAAAAATTAAATATGGTATTTTCCCACCAAGTCCCTTAGGCCCAAAGACTTGCAATGACACACACACACACACACACACACACACACACACACGAGAGAGAGAGAGAGAGAGAGAGAGAGAGAGACAGAGAGACAGAGAGACAGAGAGACAGAGAGACAGAGAGAGAAAGAAAGTCCAGCAGATCTAAGAAGTAAGTCTAGAAGAAAATACTGGCAGTGGCTGTTGGCACATTATACTAACTGATATAAGACAAGAAGCCTTGAAAAGAATCTGAGAGCATTTTACACACAAAGAAATCACAGTATTGGAATTTTCAACATTATATGAGTGTGCAAGATTTAGTACCACCTTTATAGAGAAAATATCCAACTAGCTGCCATGACAGGAATATTGTCATTCCAACCTTAGATGATGAAAAAGAAGTGTCCCCAGAATGCAGAATACAGGACTGAATCAAAGTTACTAAGGACTAGCGACCATGGTGTGACTCCTCATCAATTCTGAACAGGAGTGCTTATTAAAGTTATCCGGCATGTGGTTCATCCCTGTGTATTAGTTGGAAAAGAACACTTTAGCTTTTTGATTCAAGTCTCTAGATGAAGAGGTGCCCATCCAAAATTAATACATCATGTCTCACTTAGGAAAAGGCTGAATGAACATTTTCACCTTTATAAGAGAGAATGAACAAAATACCTGGTGACCAAATAACAGTCTGGCCTATCTTACCAAACATTTCAAGATCTTTCTTCTTCCAGGTGGAACTGAACCTCTCTCTATATACCCCACATTCAGTTATGACTACGTGCCTTGCTTTGACTATGAAGGAGGGACAGGTGTACTTTCAGTCCTTCATGTCAACTGGCAATGTTCCATCAGCCTGGGCCTCTATAGGACTGTGGTACCAGAGGCTACACTGACCCTGTTGGATATGTTACAGGAGCAAGAAATAAGTGCCTTGCTACTTTTATCCATCGAGATTGGGGGCAGTTTTGAGCACCATCTCACCTTTTGAATTCATGAGCTGGTTAATTTGTGAAAAATAGCTACCAACTGGTTAGACTGTGCTTAGTACTACTTGTTACCTTTTCAAGGAGAAAATATATGTTTAATATTTAATAACCATGGAATATTTGGCAAGACATTTATGCTTATCTCTTCTGTGAAGAGATGGGGAATGCTTCTTCTGGGCCTACAAAAATCTCTGCATTTGGAGGAGAAAAAGTAATCAAAAACTATGTATAAGCAGTTTATACAGTCTTCCCATTTCATATGCTCGAAGCCCTATTTCAGTGGCCTCTCATAGAGATGATCTGATATTCACTAGAAATAGAATTAAGCTAGGGAAGTTTAGAAGGGTGATTGAAAACTTAATATATTTATCATGTCTGCAGACTTGAAATAAAAATCATCTCAATATAGGCCGAAGAAAGGGATTGTAATTAAACATCCATCATGATTAAAAACAAAACAAAACAAACAAATAAACAAAAAAAAAAAACCTTACAACAATTAAAAAGAGCAAAACTTTCTCAACATTATGTAGGATATCTACAAAAAACAACCAAAAGTAATATCATGGCTAGTAGTGAAAGAGTGATAGCTTATTTTAAATATAATATTAATCAATCAAAATTCAAACCTAAGATGGGGAGAAAATATAGGGCCTATTGATTTATAAAGAGGGTTAACTACAAAAGGGCATTTTGGGAAAAGGAGATTATTTTATGTCTTGATTATAGAGATGATTATATAACTGTATTATAACTACCTAATTTCATCTCAATTTTTACCTAAATTTTACTAAATGTAAGTTTAAGAAAGTAAATGTTACCTACAGAAATTCTATCTATCTATCTATCATTATCATCATCTTTTATTACTCATCTATTTCTCAGGCTGCAAATAAAAAAGCCTGCCTTCACATCCTCATGTAAGCCCCACTTATCCCACATGATATTTTAATAACATTAAATTTGTTGTAGACATCATATATTAAAAAGTTGTATCTCAGTTCTTCCTATGTCACAACGGATCTCCAGAAGAGCTCTAAGTCATATAATTCATTTAAATTAGCTCTTCTCCAAGTTCATGAGCATATGTGAACTGAAAGGAAGCCAGAATGAGAATCAGAACTCTTTTCTGCTTTAATTCCCTTTCTCATACACCCAAATTTAATCATTCAATAAATGTCAATTTATTCAGGCAATTAATTTGCTACTGTAAGAAAATAGGAACATCCAGTGGTACTGAAGTTCTGATCCCAAGAAATGTGTAAACCTCAGATATCATAGTCTCAGGTAGGGACACAAGCCCATTTTCTCTAGCAATTTTTAAAACATAGTCTTTTCTAAAATTGTTGAACAAAAATAAAATCAAACGTTTCCTCTCAAGTTACCATGGGTGATTGTTCTGAAAAATGTTATAATCACTTCCTTAATTTTTCTGTAGGTCTTAAACTATAGAACATGATTTACTTAGGTATTTATATATGTTTATTTATTTATTTATTTTGGCAGCTCTGGGGATTGACTGCAGGGTTTTCTACCTCTGAGCCATGTCTCCATCCTTTTAATTTTTTTAATTTAAGAGAGGGTCTCTCTAAGTTGCCCAGGCCAACCTCAAACTTGCCATCCTCCTGCCACAGCCTCCTGAATCCCTGGGATTATAGGCATGTACCACCATGTCCAGGAGAACATGATTTCATATTTCACAGTTTAGTATCAGAAGCAATCCAATTATTCTCCATGTATCAATCATATTTAGTTTGGGTTGGGATGTTTTATGTTAATTTTCATTGACCTAACTTGCAATTTTTTTTTTACTTCAAATGCCTTTTATCACCTTCTTTACCTCTGCTTACCTTTTTTTCCCTTTGCTACCCTTCTCTTCTCTCTCCTTCCATTATTTTTGTGCCTAATTCATGTGTTGAAATTCTAATCTCTATTATGAGATGAGACCTTGGGATATAATTTTTAGCTCTTTTTTAATATATACATGACAGTAGAGTGTACTTTGACATATTACACATACATGGAGTATAATTTTCAGTTCTTGTGGTTATACATGATGTGGAGTTACAATGGTCATGTATTTACATATGAGCATAGGAAAGGTATGTCCAATTTCTTCTACTGTCTTTCCTATTCTTATCCCCCTCCCATCCCTTCATTCCCCTTTGTCTAATCAAATAAATTTCTATTCTTCCTTTCTCCCCCATTATTGTGTGTTAACATCCACATATCAGAGAGAACATTTGGACTTTGGCTTTTGGGATTGACTTATTTCACTTAGCATGAAAGTATCCACATCCATCCACTTACAAATGCCATAATTTCACTCTTGTTTATGGCTGATTAATATTCCATAGTGTATATATTCCACATTTTCTTTTATCATTCATTTGTTGAAGGGCACCAAGGTTGGTTAGATTGTTTAGCTGTTGTGAATTGAGCTACTATAAACATTGATGTGACCACATCACTATAGTGTGCTGATTTGCAATTGTTTGGGTATAAACCAGAGTAGCATAACTGGGTCAAATGGTGATTTCATTCTAAGTTTTCTGAGGAATCTCCATATGCTTTCCAGAGTGGTTATGCCAATTTGCAGTTGGGTATATAATTTTTTAAGGGATTATTGTCCTTAAAGAAAAAAGAGTAGACACCTAGTCCAATAAGTAGATGATGTCTACTAATACCAAATCCCAAAATGTCTTTGTATACATGTGGGTCAAGAATCTCAGACATAAAGAGAGTAGAACTCATGATCTCATACTCTACTCCAATCCGACTGCCATTTCTTTAATACTAAAATAATTTGGGGAGTCCAGCAACTTCCTAAACACTCTTTTTCCTTTTCATTTCATGAGATTTAATTTTCTGATGGACTGGTTGTCCAGTCAATCACCCCTCCAAACTAAGTAGATCGTTGAACCAAACTACAATATCTGTGATAAAACCCACTTGGCCATGATTTAGTGTTATGTTACTAGGTTCTATTATCTAACATTTGAAAAACTACTTTTGTATTCATATTCACATAAAATATTATTAAGTTTTCTTCTAACATATTTGTTTCTTCTGATATATTTTTTCCGTGTAATTTCAGATTCATGAAACTAGTTAGAAAATGTTTCTTTTTTTTCTTGAAATACTTCATATAGAACTATTTTTTTTTTCTTTGAACATTTAGTTGGGTCCACCAATGAAGCCATCTGCACATGGATAGAATTAATTGGAATGTTTTCAATTTCCTTAATAGATCCAGGAATGTCCAGGATTTCTGAATCTCCTTGAGTGAGTTTTGGCATTTGTAGCTTTTTAAGGATGTGTTTATATTATATAAGCTCTCAAATTATTGCAACGAAGTTGTTAATTCTCTTAGGTTTTATGTCTCTAGGATCCAGAGAGATACTTCATCTTTCATTCTTTTTTTTTAATATAATGATGTTATTTATTTATTTTGGATATTAACACTTTGAAAAAAATATATATAACTGGCTTGTGACCTGATTTTACTAAAATAGAATTTGATTAAAGATTTAAATTTCAAAATTTAAAAAATAAAGGCATAAACGTATCACTGATTATTTGTAAATTCATATATTTGCAATATCACCTACCTAAATTTGAATGAAATATTTGATCTTTACTGAAAATCTTATTTGATTGATTTACCACTATCTTTTTTTTTTTACAATTTAATTGTCTCTGCTCTTCTCTGTATTACTTCATTCTTTGTGCTTCCCTTTGACTTAAATTTTTGTTTCTAATATTTCCATTACTGATTTGAAATCTTTGCTTTCTTTTGCCAAATTTATTACCCTATATAATCATCTCTAAAATGTATATGTGTGTGTATATATATGTATGTGTATATATATATATATGATTATATCTGAATGTCAAGTCAAATCTTGAACTGTAATCCACTTCCAAATCACACTTGTGTTAGATTCCTTCCCAAGTCTTATGATTCATATGTGAGGTGTTCCCCTAAATTTCATGGGTAAGACAATGCAAGAAGGTTCAGAGAAGAAATGATTGGGTTGTAAAAGTCTTAACCCAATTAGTGGATTAATCACCTAATGGGATTAATTGAGTTGTGACTGAAGGAAATTTGGGTGTGGCTGGAGAAGATTGGGTGTTGGGTATGGCTTTGTGGTACATATTTGTATCTGGCAAGTGGAGAGCTCTCTCTCTCTCTGCCATCTGATCATCATGTGAGTTGCTTCCACCACACTCTTCCACCACGAAGTTCTGCCTCACCTTGAGCCATGAGGAATGGAGCCGACCTTCTGTGGACTAAGACCTCTGAAAACCATGAACACTCAAACTTTTCTTCCCTAAAATTGTTCTGGTCAGATTTTTCAGTCACAGCTGTGAAAAGGCTGACTAAAACACCAAGTTAATATTAAAGAAAAAAATCACATAAAGATACCAGATATATCATTTCTTAAGGAAGCAAGAGAAAGAGTTGAAAAGATTTCTCCAAAAGACTTTTTATGCTTCATATGTTTAAAAAAAATGAACAAAGATTTTTTTCCTGGCCTCATTATTTTTGAAACCCAAAAAGTTATTCAAGCACTCCCTTACTTTGAGGAATGTTAGCCATCTCCTCCTTTCTACTTGGTTTTTCCCATGTTATCTCTGCCTGACTACTGTCTCTACCTAAAGAGATTTAGAGTCTACATAATTGAGCATTTTAAGAATATTCACAAAATTTAAACATGAACATAGGCATTTCCTGATCTATGTAACTCTTCATTCAATCCTTTTTGAGCAACTTCCAAGGCAAAGATGCACATGAAAGACAGTAGCCACTATTTATGTTTGATATCACTTGATAATTTATTTTTAAATTAAATTTTTTATGAATTCAATTTTTAATACTTACATGTGTTAATGAAAATGGGTAAGATATGATTCTTCACACTATTTTTTTTTTGAAGAGAGAGAGAATTTTTTAACATTTATTTTTTAGTTTTCAGTGGACACAACATCTTTATTTTATTTTTATGTGGTGCTGAGGATAGAATCCAGCGGCCCGCACATGCCAGGCCAGCACGCTACCGCTTGAGCCAAATTCCCAGCCCCTCTTCACACTATTCAATGAAGTAAGGGGAGACCAGTAAGTAATAGAGAGTACAATAGGTAAAGAGAGATCAATAATTAATAAAGAGTAAAAATTGTGCAATAAAAATCATGATAAAAGTTTTCATGGGATACCAGATACAAAAGTTAATGTTTAGTGTTTGTTATAGATGAGGGTGGTAGCAAATATTCCCCTGTTGGATAAAAAATAAAGGACATAGAAATTAAATAAAATTGTTGCCTCAAAGACATTCTCAAAGAGACATTTTTGGGGTCCGGAAAACTTGACATTAACCTTACTAAATTGATTAACATTAAAAAAATAATGTGTCAATCAGAAAGAGGCTTGATAAGACTTCTAAGTCTTTTGTGGGACCCAATGTTGGTAGGGTTTCTTACTAGCATAATTTGATTATTGGATCTTTCTCCAGAGCATATATCTGCATCCTTTCTGGTATAATAGATACATCAGGCTATCACTGTCTCCTGCCATTAAATATTCAAATCCTATAATTAACTCCCCTTGTTGATTTCATGCTCAACCAGCAACCCTCTGATAATTTGGCTTCTTGAGTAGTTTGAACATGAAGAGTGAAGGTACAACTCAGGATGGTACTATTATCTATTCCCTTCAGCAGTTAGAGCTCACATTGAAATTTAAGAGTCTGCCATTCTGATTGATAAGTCAGCCTCTTGAGAACATTGTTATCACAAGCTACCATCCCAGAGGGGGACCAGCTCTGGAACACTGATATGAATAACTTTCAATATAAAAGCCTAAATTCCAAATCCTGTTCTATAGGGAATTCCCTGGAGAAGTACATGTGACATTGTGGTGTTCAGGGTTCCACCTCTGCAAGGAACCTGTGTGGTTCTGGAAAAAAAAATGCTTTTGGTGCTCTGACAACAGGATTGGGTTGTAGGCATCACAGGTGGAAAGTCCTACAGTGCCTTCTGGGCTTGCTGCTGGGTATCACCTTATTGAGTATTGTAGGCAGCTTAAATAATTACTGGAACTTTCCTTTGATTCCTGAAATTTCCTAAATTTGGTGGTAACTTTCTCTTTTCTTTCATATTACTTTCAACAACTTTTAATAGCTGACTTATACTTGAAATGCCTACAGAGAATTCTCTTTTCCCAAAAACCTAAGCTATTAAAAAGATATCCTTATATTTGGAATCCTTAGAAATAAAGCAAAACTATCGCCAGCTAAGCTCAATGAAAGAATTTTAATATTTCAGTGTTGGGCAAATAAAATACTTTAGTAAAAAGAGTTTAATTGGTTTGTTGTTGTTATTGTTGTTATACCAGGGATTTAAGCCAGGGTAGGTAACCACTTAACCATATTCCCAGACCTTTCTTCTTTTCTTCTTTTTTATTTTCAGACAGGGTTTCCCTTAGTCACTGAGGGCCTTGCTAAGTTGCTGGGGCTGACTTTGAACCTGTGATCATCCTCTCTTGGGATCACAGTCTTGCGACATTGCACCAAGCTCATGGTTGCTTCTAACAAACCTATATCTAATCATAAGTAGGTGGAGGAGTAGTCTTCCTAATTGTTCTGCACATATACATAAACAGAAGAGCACATCTTAAAGAAAAATTATACAGTTTTTATAGTATAATTATTCTACTTTCTTGAAAATACGAATGATTTAGTGATACATCTGAATTCTCATGAGATACAACATCATAAAATATTGACTCTTGATGTTGATTCCAACTTGTTAACCTTTTAGAAAAGGTAAATTAGTGGAGATTTCACTAGTCAGCAATCCTGTTTCAGTGCAAAGGCAACAACAATACACTTATGGGAAGTGGGCAGGTATATGAAACAGGGTAGGACAAGACATGAAAAGGAGGACATAGGTAGGCAGCAATGACAGACTACAGCAATAGTAGATGGTCAGTAGTGGCACAGCAGATCTGCTCAAGATCTCAAGGATAATGGAATGTTCTGGTAGGAGAGATAGATTCAGGGTAGGGTCCAGTCAGTCACCTAGTGAAGAAACAGGGCCCAGTGATGATGAAGATAGCACTGGGCCATTAGAGAGACTGTGTATGGAGATTAGGTGTCCTTATTTAAAGCTTCACAGATATCTTGGGATGGCAGTAGATGTTGTGAGAACTGAAACAGGTTATTTTCAAAATATTTCTTATTGTCATAATTATCAAAGTAAAATATTTTCCTTAAAAGAAAAATGAGGAAATAAATATTTGTGAAGAACCTCAGAATAAAAGTTGTAAACTAAACCCAGGAGCTTAACTGGTTCTTTCCAAATCTCACTGAAATTCAAATAATCAACTTCAGTGGTGTAACTCTGAAATGATAAAGAAAGCAGAGAAGGATACAGTAGGAGAATGGAATTCTCAACACAAGTCTGACAAAGAGAAAGAATCACTAGAACATAGTGAGCTTTTAGCTTTGGGGGATTTTTTGTATGCAAGCTGGGAGATAGCAAGAAATATGTTTTTACTTTTCTGCTACACCCCAGGAACTAGAAAATTCAGTTATCATACAATAAAGGAAAATTTTATTAAATTATATATGGAAGAATATGTTGGAGATAAGGATTTATTAGAATACAGATTCCCTCTGCTCCCCTGGAAGGAAAACATGTTTTTTCCTCTCCAGAGTTATAACTAGACAGACTATGGTCTGGGTGATCCTATTGGAAATGGGATGAACTAAAACAAAGAATAATAAGCAGTGACCCTGACTCACTTCCCTAGGTCAAGGCTCAGATCTCAGACTGCTAGCCTTTTATAATGTTCATCATTTTAGGAGAGAACTGGGAGATTCTGTCAAGAAATGCTCACAGATAAATTTTTAAATTATTACAACAAATAACCATGTCTACACCTACCTATTCACTGTGGAGCCTAAAATCAAGAAGTCATGTCAAAGTATGAAGATCTTGTAATTACATTTTTTAAAAAAATGAGTGGCTCAATTTTAACTGCACAGAGATATATTTTATAAACACTTCAGAAAAAGCTGTAACATAAAAGACAGAATCTAAGGCAAACAGAGAAAGGAAAGGGGAAGAAACAGAAAACAAAAAGTTCATGACAACTTCCCAAATCAATAAAATTTCAGAAAGGCATCTATGAGGTAAGATGAAAATACTATTTTTTAAAAAAGAAAACGCAGATAAAAAGGAACCTCTTGAAGTTAGAATTATAAGATTAAACCAAAAAGTCAATAGAGGACTGGAAGATAAACCCAAAGACAACTCTCAAACAAAAAAAAAAACAAAAAAAAAAAAAAAAAAAAAATATATATATATATATATATATATATATATATATATATATACACATATATCACTGTGCCTATATATTTCATATATATATATGTATTTATATATTTTATACATATATATATATATATATATATATATATATGAATGAGAGAGATTTCAGTTAAAGAGAAAAACAAAGACTCAACTCAAAAGATTGACAACACAAGACAAGAATTCCAGAAAGAGACAAGGTATAAATATTCTTTTTAATTTCTATTAATGGAACCTAGTATTTTTCAGAATAAATCATTAATTTAAAAGAATTGGATTTTTCAAAACAAAGTGAATCTTTTTTTAAAAAAATTTTCTTTGTTTTAATTAGTTATACATGACATTAGAATGCATTTATGCACTTTGATATATCATACATAGATGGAATATAATTTCTAATTTTTCTGAGTATACATGTTGCAGAATCATATTATCATGCAGTAACATATATACATACAGTAATAATGTCTGTTTCATTGTAATATCTTTCCTATGCCCACATTTGGCCTTTGGTTTTGTGGGATTGGCTTACTTCGCTTAGCATGATATTCTCCAACTCCAATCATTTACGGGCAAATTCCACAATTTCACTCTTCTTTAAAGCTGAGTATATATACCACAATGTTTATCAAAGCAATTCAATTAACAATAACTAGACTATGGAACCATCCTAGGTGTCCCTCAACAGAATGAATCTTAAAGACACTGAAGCACTGCCTTCAATAAGGGGAATTATTTCAACATTCGGAAATTCCATTCCAAACTATCACTCAAGCATATGAAGAGAATGATCAAAGTATCATATATGAACACTTTTAATAAATTTACCTTCTATATGTTTTTTAACCACTAAACGATAGGCTTTATTAACACCACATAGGAAACTATAAAATGTGAAGGTCATGGGTGAGAACAGTATTAACAACAATTAACTTTTCAAATAGGAGAAAATGATTTTTAAATCTGAGATTATGTTATTGCATTTGAACATTTATAGAGTTTAAATGTCTGTAACAATTATAAAGTTTATACTCAAGAAGAGTTGAACAAACAAAAAGGCAATTATTAGATTCAAGAAAATGTATAAGAAATTATATATAGTAATAGTAGCTATGATGTAGTTAAACCATAAATATTCTTTAGATATAAGGAACAGAACACTAAACATTCAAAGTTTATGATACATCTATTCTCATAAGTTTATTGTGTGGGGAGTGTTTGTAATTTATGGGAGAAATATAAGGAAGCTAAAGCCTAAATGATATTGACTTGTAAGAAGCCAATAATCAGACAAATATTTTCAGAAAGTAAAAAAAAAATAATAATAGCAATAAATTTATATGGAGGTGGCTATGTCCCTGTCGTATGCTGTTTTAAAGTTCATTGGGTGTAGACCAAGGAGAAGGATTGTGGGGACAAATGGTGGTTCCATTCCCAATTTTCTAAGAAATCTCTATACTGCCTTCCATATTGGCTGTACCAATTTGCAGTCCCACCAGCAGTATATGAGTATGCCTTCCCCCCCCCCCCACATCCTCGCCAACACTTATTGTTGTTTGTAGGCATAACAGCTGCCATTCTGGAGTGAGACTGGAGTGAGATGAAATCAGAGTGGTTTTGATTTGCATTTCTCTAATTGCTACTGATGATGAACATTTTTTCATATATTTTTATTTGATTGTACATCATCCTCTGAGAAGTGTTTCTTCAGGTCCTTGGCCTATTTATTGATTGGGTTATTTGTTGAATGTGATGATCATTATCCAAAGTACATGTATGAGGACATGAATTGGTGTCATTATACTGTATACAAACAGAGATATGAAAAATTGAGCTCTGTATATATAATAAGAGTTGTAATTCATTCTGCTGTTATATATAAAGAAAAAAAGAAAAAATTTACATGGGGTAACTATACGGAAAAATAGCTTTAAACATTGAAGGAGCTCTAAAATAAAATGATAAATGTGAATTCAGACACACACACATACACACACACACACACTAGGGTTTGAACCCAGGGGTGCTTTATCGTGGAACTTTCTTATTTATTTATTTAAATCTATTTATTTTTTATTGTTAAAGAAAGGGTCTCACAAAGTTGGCTAGCATCAAATTTGTAATCCTCCTGCCTCAGTTTCCCAAATTACTGGGATTATAGGCATGTGCCACTATGCCTAACTTTGGTATGAATCCTTTTTGTCAATTTTGTTCTATGTATAGATATCAAATATAAATTTTGAGAAAGTGATAACAGTGTACAATATCCTAAATTACAGTCTTATGAATAAATTCCATAACATTCAAACTTATTCTGAGTGTGTAATCGTTACATTGTGGAAATATACTACAAATTATTTAATTATCCTCTATTTATAGAAATTTGTGTTTCTTTTAGTTATTCACTATAACAACATTGCTATTAATACCCTATTCATTTTATATTTACAAATATTCTAAAAAATATTCTTGAATCAAATCTCTATACTTTTCTAAAACTGTATATACTTGTGGGATTATTGGCTCAGATGAAGTAAGTTGATGTTTGTTATCTTTTCTTTTTTCATTACTCTTCTCTCAGGAATTGCTTTTAGATATTTACCTCCCTAGTCACGCCCTGTGTAATAGTAGTAACACATATAGTCTGTAAATGGTTCATATTTATCATATATATCTTTGCTTCATACATTTAGGTGATGTTTCCTCCCCACCAACTAACCAAACCAGAGGTGCTATCACACTGTTGAGAATTGGTTGTAAAGATTTCTTTGATTTTGATTACATGTCACCCAATTCTCCTTTTCAAATATATTATCAATCCTATCTTTATCAAAAAGGTTCCAAGGTGAATGTTTCCCCACTTCCTCAGCAAACATCAAACTTAACTACATATTTTTTTTAAAACAGAAGCTTTCAATGTAACTCTGGAAGTTAAGTTAGGTGGCTTGTACACATTTCCTTAGTACCTAATGCCAGGTATGAAAATATTTACTTATTTCAGACTTTGTTTCACTATTAGGGAACAATCACTGATTTCAAACTTTCAAGCAATTTATATTTAGAAAGTATACTTCTGAGTGTCACCATGGTTCTTACTATAATTTAGCCTGTTTTTAAGTCAATTTCTTATTGATTCAACCAGAACGGTCAATTATATCCTGCAGAACTTCTTTAGTTCTCAAATTATTGACCTGGTCGAGTCAATTTGTAATTAGACAACTTTTTAAAAGTACTTTCTGTTCACAATTATAATGTAGCTTTGGAACTGTTGTTGAATTCTCCCAAACTTGGTGATTATCTGGGTCTGATGCTGTTTTTATCTTCAGCAATTATTTTTATTGAGGTATATTCTGTGTTTACAAAAGGGGTTGAAAAATTGCTTGTAACATTCCAATCCTAGTTGGGTTTGTCAGCTAGTTATTAGATAAGAACCATATGAAATGTCATTTTTAAGCCAGAAAGATTAAATATTAGCTATTCCATATAATTTGGTCTAATCAGTTATTTTCCTATTATGCACTCAAGAACAAAAATGAGTGTTTATAATGTGTTAGGACTGTCAGGCCCTGCCACACAGATTTTAAAGAGTCTTTAAAATTGCATTCTTTATAAGGAAGGCACAGTCATACAAAACCACCCACAGATGGTCAATATATTTTTTTTTTTAGATTCATACAAACATTGCAGAATCTCCCTCCCCTGAGTCAGGAAAACAGATCCAGTCCCAAAATATGTATACTGAAAAGAAATTTGGAACAGGAGTCAGGGGCCTGAACTGTATTATGGGTTCACCTATTACCTGAGTGAGTCTGGGTCAGGTATTGCTTCTTACTCCTTCTTCCAGTGTTGGTGATAGTTAAGCCTTTAGCTCCTCGGGGAGGCCTTCCCTGAGTATCACTCAAGGTGAGATCTCCATGACATTCTGCTCTTCCTCTTCTGAAAGCATTTGTCATACTAAAAACCATTTGTTTATTTACTTAGCTATTTTCTATTCTTTTAATAAATGAGCTCAATGCAATGAACTTTCCTTTAGAACTGACTTGATAGTGTCCCTGAGATTTTGACATGTTCTTTTGCTATACTCATTTACTTGTCTTTTTTTTTGTTTTAATCTCCTCCCTGATTTCTTCTGCTGTCCATTGGTCATTCAATAGCATATTATTTAGTCTCCAAGTATTAGAGTAGCTTCTATTTTTTTTTTATTTTGTTGTTGATTTCTAATGTCATTCCATTATATCTGATAGGATGCAAGATATTATCTCTATTTTCTTGTATTTGCTAAGAGTTGCTTTGTGGCATCACATATGGTCTATTTTAGAGAAGAATCCATTGCTGCTGAGAAGAAAGTGTATTTGATCATTGATGGATGAAATATTCTGTATATGTCTGTTAAGTCTAAATCATTGATTGTATTATTTAGTTCTATAATTTATTGGTTTAATTTTTGTTTGGAAGATCAACCCAGTGTAAGAGAAGTGTGTTAATGTCACCCAGTATTATTATGTTGTGGTCTATTTGATATTTGAAGTTGAGAAGTGTTTGTTTGATATATGTAGATGCACAATTCTTTGGGACATAGATATTTACAATTGTTATTTCTTTTTGATGTATAATTCCCTGAAGCAGTATGAAATGTCCTCTTTTGTCCCCTCTAATTAACTTGGCTTGAAATCCAATTCATCTGATAAGAGGATAGAAAAGCCCCCGCTGTTTACACAATCCATATGAATGATGTTTTTGTTTTTGTTTTTTTTCTTGATACTTTCACCTTTAGTCTGTGGTGTCTTTGCCAATGAGTTGTGTCTTTTGGAGACAACATATTGTCTGCTCTTGTTTTTCAATTCAATCTGCCTGATTATGTCTTTTGATTGATGAGCTTAGGCCATTTATGTTCAAAGTTATTATTGAGGTTATTATTGAGATATGAAACCTTGAGGTTATTATTGAGATATGACTTGTATTCCTAGCCATGTTGTGTTTTTTTGACTTGAATTAGTTTCTATGTGGATTGACTATTCCTTTAGTGTAGTTTCTCCCTTTGCTGGTATCTTTTTTTTTTTTTTTTCATTTTAGCTTTATGGAAATTTTTGCTTAGAAAGTTCTGTAGTGCAGAACTTTTTAAGCTTTTTTTAATCACAGAAGGTTTTCAATTTATCTTCATATCTGAAGCTGAATTTTGTTGGGTACAGTATTCTAGGTTGGCATCCATTTTCATTCAGAGCTTGGTATATATTAATCCAAGACCTCCTACCTTTGAGGGTCTAGGTTTGGAAATCAGCTGGGATCTAAATTGGTTTCCCTCCAAATGTTATCTGACAGCTTTCTCTGGCAGCCTTTAAAATTCTATGTGTTAGACATTTTCATAAATATGTGCCTTGGTGTGGTATGTTGTAATTTTCTATATTTGAGGTCCTATAAGCCTCTTAAATATGATTTTTCATTTCATTCTTTAGTTTTGGGAAATTTTATGATATCATTTCATTGGAAACATTGTGAATTCCTTTTCTTTGTATCTCCATGCTTTCATCTATCCCAATAAAAATTAAATTTGATCTTTTCATGTTATCCCATGTTTCTTAGAAGTTATGTTTATGGTCTCTTAGCATTTTCTCTGCATTGTCAACTTTGTTTTCAAAATTATATATTTTGTCTTAATTGCCTGAACTATTTCCAAGTGGCCTTGCCTGATTTTCATGCTTTTCATTGAATTTTTAACTTGGTTTATTGATTCCTTAACTTTGAGGACTTTTCCTTGATATATTTTCAGAGTCTCTGTTTTTGGAAGTGATATTTCACCTCCTGAATTTTATCTCTAATTCATTCATCTCATTACATTGTCCTTTACCTCATGCATCAAAGAATGCAAAATTGATTCAACATATATAAATCAATAAATGTACTCACATCAGTAGACTTAAAGACAAGGATCATATGATTCTCTCAATAAATGCAGAAAAAGCACTTGACAAAATATAACACCCCTTCATATTCAAAACACTAGAGAACTAGGGATATTAGGAACATACCTCAACATTATAAAAGCTATATATGCTAAACCAAAGGCCAACAAATTTCTAAATGGAGGAAAAAATGAAAGCATTCCCTTTAAAACCTGGAACAAGATACGGAGGCCCTATTTCACTACTTTTATTTAGCATTGTCCTTAAAACTCTAGCCAGAGCAATTAGAGGAGAGAAATTAAAGGGATACAAATGGGAAAAGAAGAATTCAAACTATCCTTATTTGCCAAAGATATGCTTCAATATTTAGAAGACCCAAAAAACCTACCAGAAAACTTTTAGAACTCATAAATGAATGCAGCCAACTAGCATGATTTAAAATTAATATGCATAAATCAATTGAGTTCCTATACAAAAGTGATGATCTACTAAAAGAGAAAACAGGAAAACAATCCCATTCACAATAGCCTCAAAACAAAATTTTGGGAGTCAATCTAACAAAAGGGGTGAAATACCTCTACAATTAATACTACAGAACACTAAAGAAAGAAATTGAAGAAGACCTTCAAAGACAGAAAGATAGGCAGAAATAATATTGTCAAAATGACCATATTATCAAAAGCACTATACAAATTTAATGTAATTTCTATTAAAATCACAATGAAATTCTTCATAGAAATATAAGAAGAAGTCATGAAATTTATTTAGAAAAATAAGAAACACAAAATAACCAAAGCAATCCTTAGCAATAAAAGTGAAGCAGGAGACATCACAATACCAGACCTTAAATTAAATTATAGAGCTATATTAACAAAAACAGCCTGGTACTGGCACTGAAACAGAAATATAGACCAATGGTAAGGAAGAGAAGATACAGAAACAAACCCACATAAATACTGATAGCTCATATTAAACAAAGACACCAAAAACATGCATTGGAGATAAAATAGCCTCTTCAAAAAATGGTGCTGGGAAAACTGGAAATCCATGTGTAGCAGAATGAAATTGAACCCTATCTCTCACACTGCACAAAACTCAACTCAAATTAGATCAAGACTTAGGCATAAGAACAGAGATCCTGTGCCTAATAGAAAAAAACTTAGGGCCAAATCTACATCAGTGCAGATTAGGAACAAGACTCCTAAAGAACAAGAATTAAATTTAAGAATAAATAAATGGATAAAATCAAACTAAAAACTTCTTCACAGCAAAGGAAACAATCAAGAACATAAAGAGAGAGCCTACAGAATGGGAGAAAATCTTTGTCACTTAAATGTCAGAGCATTAATCTCCAGGATATACAGAGAACCCCCCAAAAATAACATCAAATAAACAAATAACCTAATAAATAAATTGGCAAAGGAACTGAATAGACACTTCATGGAAGAAGAAATATGATCAATCAAAAAATATGTGAAAATGTTCAAATCTTTAGCAATTAGAGAAATGAAAATTAAGACTACACTTGGATTTCATCTCACTCCTGTCAAAATGGCAAGTGTCAAGAATACAAGAAAAAATAAATATTGGCAAGGATATGAGGCAAAAGGTACACTTACACATTATTGAATTGATTTGGTTGCAAATTGGTGCAACCAATCTGGAAATCAATATGGAGATTCCTCAGAAAACTAGAAATGGAACCACCATTTGACTCAGTTTTCCCACTCCTCAGTAAATGCCCACAGGAATTAAAATCAGCATACTACAGTGATACAGCCACATCAATGTTTATAGAATGTCAATTCACAATAATTAAATTAGACAACCAACCTAGGTGCCCTTCAACAGATTAGTGGATCAAGAAAATGTAGTACATATATACATAATACTCAGCATAAAGAAGAATAAAATTATGGCATTTTTCTGGTAAATGGATGGAGTTGGAAAGTATCATGCTAAGTGAAATAAGCCAATCAATCCCCAAATCCAAAGGCTGAATGTTTTCTCTGATATGTGGATGCTAACTCACAATAAGTGGGTGGGGGATAGGGAAGAATAGAAGTACTTTGGATTAGACAAAGGGTAATGCAAAGAAGGGAGGGGGGATGGGAATAGGAAATATAGTAAAATGGATTGGATTTTCCTATCCTATGTGCATATTTGATTACAGGACCAATGTATTTCTACATAATGTACAACCAAGAAAATGAGAAGTTATACTCTATATATGTATAATATGTCATGATACATTCTACTATCATATATAACTAATAAGAACTAAAAACACATATATTTAATGTCTCTTTTCCTCAGCAAATGAAAAGCATGAGAGAAGTGATATCAATGCCCTGTTTATTCCTTTATCACTGGAATCTAGGACATTGACTGACACATGCTAAATAATGCATGTAAGTTTGTTCAGTGAATAAGTAGATGAAATTAGCCTAATAGTTTAGACTCTTAGTTTCATTTGTAACAGAAATATAATAGTACTGTGATGCCACTTACAAAGTTGTTATGTGGGTAAGATGAGGTGGCTGGGTAGATTTGAATACTTGAATACGATAGAAGATATGTACAGATATTCCTAACTTATGATGGTTTGATTTACACTTTTTTTTTTGCTTTTTGATGGTCTTAAGGTGATATAATTCAGTAGAAACTGTACTTCAAAATAATTTCAGGTAGAATTTTAGTCTCTTCCAAGTCTAAGGATATGTTATTGTTGAGAGCCATCCGTGGACTGTGTGTGAACTATATCACGCATCTCAGCGTAATAAATAGGAGGATATGGTGTCTGGGAACTTCCAGCGGACATATCCTCTGGTGGACTGCCCAGAAACATGGTGAGTCCTATTCAGCTCTGCCTCATCCCAACAGCTCCAGAGATGGGGTGACCTGCTGTAGTCACACATCCCCTCTGAAATGGGTGTGGCCTATCAAGATGCCAATCAACCTGCTAACTGCAAGACATCACTCAGCATCACCCCTGAAACCTTATCCCTGCCTTTGATGTACCTCCTTAAATATACCACAGGAGACATTTTCTAATTGTCTAGCTCCAGCTCCTATGTGGAATGAACCTATCAGGGGCTCCATCTTTTTGAAACTGTCTTTCTGACTTTGTCTTTTGTTCTTCACTAATTATTGTAGACTTTAATTTCTTAGGTGGTTTACACCCTCCTTGGCAGGAAGAAGAACTCTCTCATGAGGCACTGGCCACCTCCCCATATGTTATGATACTCTCTTGCTACTCTGGACAGTGGCAGCAAGCTACAGCTCCCAGTCAACTATGTGATTATGAGGATAAAAGATCATTGGTCTACACTGTAGTGCATTGCTAAACTATGATGTTCAGTATGTTAGGTGTTTTAAATGCATTTTTAAATTATGATATTTTTATTTTATGATAGGTTTATTGGGACATAATTCCATTATAGCTTCAAAAACATATGAATTTCACCTTTTCACTATAAGACCTTTCCCCAAATTCAAGATAATGTGCATAAAAGTATTTATATAATGTGCATAAAAGTGTTTTATATACTAAATAGCTTTTGAAATGCAAAAAAATAACATTACATAAGTGAAGAATTTGCTATATTAATGATATAAATATTTGCTTGAGGCTTCATTCCACTAGAATATACTTTTTGTGGCTACCTACATGCTTGCTTTTTCTGAAGTCATTCAATGTACTGTTTCACACTAGTTCCCCAACTTTGACTGCCTTTGTTGATTTGTTTGCTCTTTCTGGGAATACATCCAAATAATAAAGATCCTATATGAATTAGGGTTGGCGGGGGAAGAAGTCATTCTAGGTATTAAAAATAGGAAGGGTTAAATAAATACATGTTCTTTACTAGTTGAGAGTTTTTCATGAACACAATAAATCTTAACAACCACTTTTTCTGTATGTTATTATCTTGCGTTTTGATCTGTGTAGTTAGTGTGATTGCAATATCTCCTAGTGTTACTATAATAAATAATTACCTTAATTATGAATATGTGTTTCTGTAAACAGATGTATAAACACATATGAGAGATTGCATAGTATTTATCAAAAGTGTGCAATAAATAGTAATTATTATTTATCTGTTTAATTTTTTATGGCTCCTGTGATAATATCTTTGCAACAAAAGCTAAATTCTCTGAGATCAAAGAGGCAGTCTTTAGATTGTATAAATTCCCTTCAGTGAGAAACACAGTGTGCACTAGGTCTGTAATTCTTTCAAGTGAGTCACATTAAGTACAGAAAATTAACATAGACAGAAAAAGTATTTCCTTTATTTTTTTCCTTTACCATTCCTATTTTATATCCCCCACTCCTTCACATACGTTTTCCATTGCATGATCCTTATCTGGGTTAGAATACAATTGAGAAACATTTATTATTTTATCTTAGCCAAAACATAACCAGGAACCAGCTTCCAGGGAATAAAATCCCTCCCATTCCATACACATTTACCCAGTTCTTTCTCTGCAAAAGATACAGTACAGGACATAAGTATGAGCAAGACAGATTCTTTGAACTAAGAATTGGAAATCATCAGTAACTTAGAGTTGAGACAACCTGACCTTGTCTTGAAGAAAAAGAAATCTGGATGATAACAAAGATCTGACACTGGGTATCCCAAAATATCACTTTATGTGCTTTGTTCTTGCCTTTCAAATTAATGACAATAACTTACCTTGACATGTTTTAAATGAATCACAAATTGTTTTTTACATGACCTGAAGTTGTATCTAAAGTCTCCTGACTCTGTTTTATTCACTCTTCCCAGGAATATATTTGGAAATAATTTCTAATTCTTAATTAAAGTAGAGTGTGGATGCAAAAATGAAACAAAGATGAGTGTTGAGATATAATAATGCTAGTGACTATGACTACAGCAAGGAGGGTCTAATGTGAACAGAATGAACACAAGCATTAGTGTCAGAAGACCACTTATTAGGATTGTCATTTTAGATATGAAAATAAACTTCTCTAGATCTTAATATTGTCATCTTTACTATGAGAGAGATGATGTCAATAAGCACATGCCCTACTTATCACAGGCTTTCTACAATGAGCAAATGGCAGCATGTATGCTAAAGTATATAAACGTAGACTAATGAATGTAACATTTATAAACACATTAGCTGTTATCAACGTGACTTGGCATAGCTCATGCCTGATATCCTAAACACCATGAAGGCTCAACTAAAGTCCTCCTATTGTTTTTTGAAGCCATAAAAACTACTATTCCAAGGTCAGAACAGAAATATGATGAGAGAAACCAGGGTTGGTTGTGCATGCTTGTAATCCCAGTGACTTCAGAGATTGTGCAGAATTAAAAGTTGGAGGCAAGCCTCAACAATGAAACTCAGGGAGATATGTCTCAAAATAAGAAGTAAAAAAAAAGGCTGGGAGAATAACTCAGGAGTAGAAAATGTCCCTGAGATAAATCGTCAGTAACACATGCACACTCTTACATGAATGGAGAATACAACAATACAGAACAAAAGAATGTAGCAAAACAAACAAAAAGTGTCAGATTGTCCAGGATTAGAATTCTCACTCAGCAATATATAAGTTTTTTGGAAAACATTCTTATATTTCTTTAAGTTTCTTATTTTAAAAAATTTATGTGAGACATACGTTTTTAGTGTTCTTTTATGGAACTTAACGAAAAATGTGAACAGAACTTTTAATGTTGTACCGCATATAGATGTTCTAAACACATTTGCTTCATTACTCCTGATTGTAATCATTTATTTATTTACCAAACATTGTTTGAAAATATCTGCTTTTTGCCAGATTCTATGTCAGACACCGAGGACACTGGCCTTTTCCCTCCTCTATCTACTCTTCTAGAAAGTGTAATTCCAAGGCTAGGAAGCAGTTTCAATGCCCTCTTTCCATAGACTATGATGAATTCAACTTCTCCCACTGCCTTTCCTCAAATTAAAAAAGAAAAGAAAAGTCATTGAAGAGCAAGTCCAATGATGAAATTTATCTAAAACTTAGAAGAATAACCATAATCAAAGCAAAAGAAAAATGGTTATAACGCCAGGTCAGAGATCACAAGAAGTCACAGCATATCAGGTAGACCCCAAATATGTCCAGTCGGAGCAAAGGCTCGACGAGACCTGAGAATTAAAAAATATATATATTTTGTTTTGTTTTTCATCTTTTCATTCAATAAATATATTGAATCTACCATTTTCCATGTTCTCCTTAGGGTGTTGAATCTAAGAACCTTATTGCAACCAACTGGTGATGCCTGAGAAGAACTTAGGATTTATTACAAGCCATGGCTTGAAGGCAAACGATTTCAGATGCCATTACCAATCCCTGAAGTCATTTAGTCACCAGTATGAGCTATAATGGATTATTGATCTCATAGACTATAAAGGGTCTGGAAGATCTATCATAGGCTATTGGGTTAATCTAGTGACTGAACGTGCATACTGATTTGTCTATTGTCTCCCCTTGTTCTTGCCTATAATTCCTACTTCTGCAGCTAAAGGATGTGCCTGCTTCTAGGAGGAAAGAAACACTATTTGAGGTTTCATGCTTCAAATCACAATGAAATAATAGCTCAGAAAATGAAGTCACTGGATGCTTAAATTTGAATACTTCAAATGTGCCTTCATTTATGTGTCCATCATCATTAAGCCTATTCAGAAGTAAGGGCCTGGTGAATTTTATTTTAATTAGGATTTTTTGGAAGTTATACTACACACATATATTAGTTCTGGCATATACAGTAGTTTTATGTCTTTATATTGCATTTGTTTAGGATATGTGTATATTTGTGTGTGTGCATTGTGCGTGAGTGTGTTTTAAAAGAGACAGACAAAGCAAGAGCAGCTGGTAGATTTCTGCCAGTGTCCTAAGTTTCATGTCCTTAGCTGAGTCCCCCATCTTTTGAATTTCCAAGAACAGTCTCCAACTGAAAGGTATGAACCCCTGAAAAGTGAGCACCTTAATAAGAAAACATTTGCATAATTTTTATTATAAAACTTCAAGTAAGTATTAACAATGACCTTGCTATATGTACACCAAAGAGACATTTCAATAAAGAATAACCAATGTCACAGTGAACACACTTTCCTCATACAGTCAGGTAGTAATCCAACTTAGTCAACTCACTGACTTAAAGATTGATAATTCATTGGGGATGTTATGTATATTTCTCCAAGAAATGCCTTGTACAATATCCTAGAAATGTGGGAAGAGCATATGAAACCATATTTCCTTTTGTAATATTGACAGTATGAAGAAAAATACTTACAACCTCTAATTTCAGAATGTATATACCAAAAAAATACCTATTGCATCAGCTCTCTTGGTATAAATCAGTTAGAATACGTAAAAGGTACTCCATAATAGAGGATAAAGCACTGTCTTAAAAGGCCTTAGTGCTTTGTAGAGATTATCTTAATTCTACCCACCACTCAAGATTCACCATAACAGCCATCTTATTTATGAAACATTTCCTGAATTCTACTCTTCCTGACTCTTTGCATTGCCTTTTACATTTCCAGCTAATGAGCATAGTGTGGATTTCATTGCATTTGGTTTTCATGTTACCTTTGCCTTTCATGCCAGTTTGATTAGAAGGGAGAAGGCAGTGCCAGAAATTCTGAGTCTGCTACATTTTTATGAACTATGTAGCATCACAAGAAAAAGACCAGCAAATGAATTAGGTCTGTGAGCACATCATTGGGATGAATATGAGATACACTCACTGACTCTCTTTTTCAATCCAGCTACACTGATTGTTTTGACCAAAGTCCACATTCTAGCCATAAACTGCTGGTACATGATTTTGTTTACACAAGCATGCATTTAATTATTTGAACATGTAGGAGAGAAAAATTTAGCTAGGAGAAGCAAATAAATAATTACGAAACTAGAAATGTCTTACATTGTTACCCTTACATTCATTCTAAAGTTTTAACAACCAAATTCACTTACATTTTTCATATTTACATATCACTATTAATATTTGCAGTAGTGTGAAATAATGAATCGGTACTGTAAAATAATGTTTGAGACTGTAAGTTATCTAATCAAAGAGACACTTGTTTGAAAGTAACATTCTCTTCGATTTTAGTTTCCTCAGCTATAAAGATGGGATAGTAACAAACCTTTAGTTTATTGTAAACAGTAATCAGGATAATGCATACAAAGCAATTACCTTGATACCTGGCAGAGAAAATGTAGTCAGTACATATTAGGTTTTGTTATTATTGTTTTTATTATAAGTATTGATCTACTAGTATTATTGCAAAGGTACTGCCTCCATGCCATTCCCCCTTTTTTTATGAAGGTCTTGCCTCTTGACTTGCCACCTACAGTAACCAATTCCTTGGGCACACTTGAGTCTGTTGACTATATCATACCCAAAAGCCTTTTCCATGATTTTTAGACAATGGATCACATAGTCATATCTGTGTTTTCTTCTTATCCAAATATCAAACCACTGATTAAAGAATCTTTCTTTTGAACTATGGTCTTTTGTCTTTCTGGTCTACTTAGTCAAAGTCACTTGCATCACATCGGTATCTCTATTCATTAATATCTTTACCTAAAATTTCTTTTTCTCCTCTGCTTTCAATTACTTGTTTCTCAGTCTTAGATAGTCTTCATTTTTTAAACTCTCATCCCAAACCTAACTTTTCTTTCTTCCTCTGTTTTCAATCAACCCTTCTACAAAAATCCCATCTCTATTTAAATATTTTTTTCTGTTCTTGGATGTAGAAATTCAGGTAGTGCTTCAAGAAAATTAGTTAAGAGTAGATTAAAATTGTTTTAAATTTGTACTCAATAATCTCAGTAGATTTCTAAAACTCTACAGCATCCTGTGATTTCTCTAGCTAAATTGTCACCCATTTTCTTCAAGATCTTAGACTTCCTTAATTCTCCTCAAATTCCTGAATATGTCAATCTTCCCTTACTTCAATGGGTAGCTTTACCTCTTTAATTCGCATATATACACATTCTCTCTTTGCCTCTCTATCACCTTCTGCCTCCCTCTCTCTCCCTCTCCCTTACCTTCTTTCCCACCCCACATACCAGGTATGGAAGGAAAGAGACACTTCTGATTGAATGGAAAATACTCTCAAATTTTTAGACATCCACCTATAAACCTCAATGCCTGAAGTACTTACACTATTTATCTCTTGCTTATTTATTTTAGTATAGTCAATTCTTATACCCAAAATACACTTTACTATACTTGTATCTTAAAAATGGGATCTAATTTCTCTCATTTTTAATTTAAAAACCAACAACAAACTCTTCCTTTGGTCTGCTTAATTCTTCTGGCTGTCTAGTTATAGCTCTATCCATTTTCCCTTTGCCATTCTCAAATATTCTACAAAATCCTCTACAGTGGCTGTCTCTCTTCCCTTGTCTGCCATTTACTTTTCAGTCCGCTTTAATCTTGTTTCCATTCACTCCACTAAAACAGTGTTTTTTAAATTCATTAATGATTCAGTGTTACTAAATTCAACAGACTTTTTTTAAAATTCCAACTTGTTTTAGAGAAATTCTCAAAATTAAACATGCATCCTAAAATGCTAAAAATCCTAGATACTTCCCTACATCCCCTTTCTTCTGAATATCAAACAGTATTCATTTCAAGAAAGTCTAACGTATGCTCAGAACATCAAGTACTGTCCACATATCAATTTCCTAATTTATATTTTACCTCTTTATTTTGAGCTTTAAACCTATATTCCAATATGTCTTCTTGACATCTGTACTTGCATGTCTCAGTTTCATCTCAAATTCAATATGCTTAGAAGTAAATTCATCCTCCTACCTATTCATTTTTTATCCCAACAAATGGCAGAATAAAATATCCATTTCATTGCCTAGCTCAGGAACCTAGAAGCAATTCTTCGACCCATTGTCTTCTCACTGATGTTACCACAAACCTTATGTTTGTCTCCACTTTCAGTAACACCACCATCATCTCACCCAGCTTCCTGATGATACTGTCATAGCTCACTACAACTCTGTACTAGCCAGGTGCTTCCACACAGTACATTTTCCAACCCAACTTAAACTTTATGTAAAACAGAAATTTGATCATGCCATTCTTATAACCTCATGAAGGTTTCCTAGCTCTGTAAAATAAAGACAAAGTTCCTTAATATCCTTGCAACCATCATAGATTCAGGCTGTTGCCTGTGTTCAGCACCATCTCAGCTAACTCTATACACTCTCTGTACCCATACAGTAAAATCGCCATGAGGGAAGTGTTCCTCCATTTTGTTCACCTCTCTATTCTCAGGGCTCACCAAAATACCTGACATTCAGTTTGTGCTATCTGTAACAAATCTAATGGCTTGCTCAAGGCTACACAGGCACTAGCATCAGACTTTATATTTCAAAGAGTTAATTGGGATAGGAGCAGAAAAGAACAGACCAAATGAAAGAGTGAGAAAAATATTCTAGCAGAGTCCACATCACTTCCAGAATTAGCATATTAGGGATGAGTTGAGTGAATATGGACCAGGAGAAAGGAATAATAGCACTGTCTTTCTTGACAAATGAACTTCAACAATTCCCTGATCACCAACCCAGGCTAATAGCTGGTTCTCAAGTATGACTTCTAGGGGAAGGCCACAGCACCTCGCCAGGAGTTCCTTCTTCCTTACCAGGAGGGTGTAGGCCACCAAAGAAGATAAGTCAGAAATAATTAGGCCCAGTCCACACAGGAGCTGAAGCTGGACAATTAAAAAAAAAAAATGGCCTCAGCGGTTTATTTAAAGGCGGTTTATTTACATCAAGGCAGGGATAAGGTTTCAGGGGTGGAGTCTTGCCTTGTGATATCTTCTAGTTAGCAGGTTGATTGGCATCTTGGCAGGTCACAACCATCTCTGAGTGGTTGTGTGGTTGCAGCAGGTCACCCCATCTCCTGTGCTGTGTGGGACCAGGCAGAGTTTGAATAGGGCTCACAATTTGTCTGGGTGGTCTTAGCCAGAGAAAATTTCCACTAGAAGTTCCCAGACACCATATTCTCCTATTCACTAGACTGTGATGCCAATGTAGTCCACATAGAGATAGCTCTCGATAAACCTCAAAAGGAGAAAGAAGAGAAAAAGATGGACAAGAAGAGGAGTAAGAAAGAAAGCAAGGACCATGACTGATGTGATTCTGCAACCTGTACACTCAGAAAAATGAGAAATTATATGCCATCTGATTCAAATGTGTGATATGTCAAGGTCATTGTACTGTCATGTGTAACTAATTAAAACAAATAAAAAATTTTTAAAAAAGAAAAAGAAAGAAATCAAGGAGAGAAACTGCTTAGTTTATAGAATTCATATCTAACCTATCATTAAACTTTTCCCTAGGGAAAAAATGATGATGGTACAGAAAAGAACTTGTGAAAGGCAAAACAGAAGCCACGTTTTCATTATTTTCCTTAAGATTCTTCACTTTCATTTTGCCTTCATCTTAACAGGTCTTAGAAATCATCATTTTCAGCACTGCAAACTAAACAAGCTCCTGGCATTTCTGATACAAAAGAGGTGTCATAATTTCATGCTTTTTGCAAACACACACTGTGAGCAATCAAGGAAAAAAGGAAATTAAAAACTAATTCTGCTGTTTATTCTACTCATTTATTTTATCAGTCATCTCAGTCTCACGCTGAATAACAATCAACACGGTTTGATAGACACACCTAGGGGAGACCAGACATCTTCTCTCAAAATCTCCAGAAAACTAGAAAGGAAAGTCAAATAACAATGCTTTGGGGAGGTGTCTCTAATTATTCAATCAAAAGTATTGATGCTAACCTTTTAAGATAGTTTAAAACTTTAAAAATCAGAAATTGCAGTAGGAGATCAATAGTTTAAAAGTTGGAGCTCCTCTATCATGAAATCAAAATATTTGGCAACCAAATATTATAAAAAGGAAGACTATACCCAGAAAAATATGGACTTAGAGTAAGAGTAACCAGTTGCTAAAGTTAATCACAGATGGCAATTAGCTACATGTACTTGGTTTTCCTACCCTGACTTTTGGTAGGTGGGAAGTCACACAGGCCCATGATGATCCCTTTAGTGCAAATTCCACATAAGCCTCAGCAGTATTCTGGAAATGATTCATAATGCATAAAACCAAATTATCCATTGGCCTCATTTGCAGCTCCTGAAATTCTCCTCAAAAGTGTGGTAAGGAGCTAAACAGAGTGGGAATCATTAGCTTTCATTATCCTTAAACAATGTGGGAAGACACTCCTAACCTATTTACCATATTCACTTGACCTTGAGCCAAGGTGATTTTGGACTGGCATGGCATGCTATTTTGTGGCCCCTCCCACTTAATGGATTATGCAATGCATATGAGTTCAGTTTTCACTGGGCTAGGAAGGCTGCTCTCATACCTCCAGAAGGTCATGACTCGTTGGGCCTGGACAGCACTCCTCCTACTTTATTTGGTAGAAGACTATTCTATGGAATACTTTGAAGTTCTCTCATATAAATAAAGCAAATACTGGCCTGAGGCTGTACTCAGTGGCAGAGCACTTGCCTAGCATGTGTGAAGCACTGGGTTTGATCCTCAGCACCACATAAAAATAAACAAACAAAATAATGGCATTCTGTCCATCTTTAACTAAAAGAAATTTTTTTAAAAAAGGAAGAAAGATTTACTTTACAAAATATATAATAAATAAAGCAAACGCAGGCTCTCACCCTCTTTTTCCAGTGTGAAAGCTCAACCCCTAAGGTCATAGAGCTGTCCTGCCCTTGCTTTCTAAAATTACTGTTTTGTGTGGGGTTTTTTGTGGCCTTCTTTTCTTAGCTTTGTTTCGTAGTCAGCCCCCTTCACGCAGAGGAACCCCAAATTCCATTGCCCGTAGGTTATGTATTCGAGAAAACATCAAGACCTATTTGTGCAATTCTAATTGAACAGGGAGCTAACATTTCTTGAAACAGTGAGAATGTGTACAGCAAGAAACTTGCTTAAAAGAAAGCTACTGAGGCACAGGTATTGCAATTTAATATCTTTGGCTGCTGATAACAATTTTCTTCTCTTTATTCCTAAATAAATATCAGGTAATCAATCAAAATGTATTTTTTGAGGACTGGTTGCAAAATGGGGTTCCCTGGAAGCAAACTATAGGACGGATATTTTTGTGCAACAGTTGACTGAAGATTAGCACCCATGGAGGAGTAGAGGAAGCCAAATGGGAGAGAGGGAGAAACTGAATTGCTCTCAAGTCACAATTAAGGCCTCAGCTGATCATAAATCCTATAGATGGTTGTGAAACTGAAGAAACCTTCAGACTGAAGCAAGGGAAATGGGCCTTTCATACCTCTGCCACCTTTGACCCTTCCTAGTAGACCAGTTATTAGATATAGGCTCCCATCATTGAGAAAATTTTCAAAAAATAACTCATTTGTGTGGTGTTGACTGTGAGAAATCTCAAATGCTATCCCTAAAATACCTAGTATGTGTTTGTTCCATGAAATCTCCAACTTTTTAAGTACAGATAACACCTAGTTCATACCTAGCAAATCCCTACTTACCCTTCACATACAGCCCAAAAGCTCTGTGTTGATTTCCCAGAGTAAAAATAGATGTTCCTTTCTTTTTCTTCAGTCACACCCCATGGTAATACTTGTCAAACTGAATCACCTATTACTATTTTCCAGTCTGTGTCTCACTTCAGACCATGCGCTCCTTGAGGGCAGGTTGAAATTTAAATGTTACTATCTGAGTGAAATTTCCCAAACTACCCTAAATAACCATATTTCAATGTTATTCTGAATTATGTTAAACTTATGTTCTTTCTTGGCTCTTATTGTGACTTGTGATTATTAGATTTATTTGTTTGCCTAGTGTTAAACAATCAATGAAACCATTGCTTCATAATATCAAATAAGAGTAATTCTATGTGTGGCCAGTGAGTTTATATTTACCTTAAACATAATAAATGACACACACGTTAAATGGAATATTGGAATTTATCAAGGCTTTTATTTTTCATGCCAGGAAACCAGTTTCTGGACAACACTATCGTATATCTTGTTTATTTCAAAACTCCAATTCACAGTACTTATTTCATGGCATATTCTTAAATCACTAGCATCTCAAAAATCTATAACCAACATTATCAAATGTAAATGTAACCATTATTCAATGTAATATAAGTATATTGGAAATTTGCATGATTTTATGATCTGTTTGATATAGGAATATACTCTGCCTTGAATATATTTTATTTATGAGCTAACTAGAAATGTGCCTGAGTTTGGGGATATGTCCAATTTCGACTTTTCTTATCCTTAGCTTTCATTTTACATACATACATTGATATATATATATACACTAGAGTTCAATTAAAACCAATGGGAGATTGCTATTGCTCAGTAACATGCATTTTACAACAATTTAGATCCAAGCATAGAGTGAGGGAAGCATTCAGAAGAGAATTATATAGAAATAACCAAGAAATTTTGGTTATAAAAAATGTGTAACTCCTTTACTTGTGAGAGCTAATTATCACACACAAAGATAGGGACCTGCCTTCTATTGCTATTCTAGTCATTGATGCATTTATTCAAGTTACTTTTCTGATTGACTAGTAATACATCTTTGTATTGTAAACACAGAAATACATGATTGCCAAAATGCTGAGATTTTTAGAGTTCAATGGTAATTCTCTGCAATCAGGATTCATAGAACTACCAAAAATGAAGTTTTTTTTTTTTTTTTAGAGAAAATTGATAAAATTCACAGATGTATAAAATGTTTTCTATAAGTTCTTGGCTTTCTTGTGGGTGACTATTCCTTTGATAATTTAAAGGAATTTAAAAATCACAATAATTCAAAAATCATAAAATTAATAGTTAAGACAATACAGGTATTAGAAACTTAGGACAGGGAGAAGGAAAGATTTATTTTTACAGAGGTTTTTCAATTTTTTCAATTTTTTTTTCAATCTGCTGCAGTAGTGTCATTTGACTGCAAAAGCCTCTTTCCACAGTTATTCATCCACATAAACCAGGCTGCTCTATTATTAAATACACCCACTGTGATTGCTAGGGCACCAAAAGAAGGTGCAGAAGGGGACACGGGATAGTGCCAAGACACATTTGACCTAATAATAAAAATATCAGGCATAAGTGACATTGTAGCAGAGAAGAAGCAGCCATTTCCTTCCCCTTCCACATTTTTTTTATTTTGTACAAAATTACTTATGTATGGAGCCCAAGGGATAGAAATATGATGAAAAGAACCAGAGTCCTTCAGAAGATGGCTAATACAGAGATCTCAAAATGGAAATAGAGGAACCATCTGGTTGAGAATGCACACTTGAAAAAAATTGTAAGCCACTAGGACCTCTTAAAGCTGTTACCATGTCATGTACGTCTGCAATCACACTGGTTATTGGGTGCTCAGAAAAGGAAGCAGGCACCAACTAACCCTGGTCACTGGGAGCCAGACAAGGCAAGCACACAAGCAAGGAAAATCATTAAGTAGCCCTCCTCAGGGAGCAGCACAGGAGAAAGGCAGAGGAGGCCGAACAGATCTGTGTCCCTCAATGCTCTAAGCAAATGTTGCAGCTTCTAACATCTTGGCCAGAGGCTGGTGTTTCCAGAGGGAAAGCTACTTCACAAAAATGTCATGTTAAGGGAAGACAAGAGAAATCTTTTTCCAAAATGAAATAATTTCAGTTTTCTCAGAACCTCATTTCTTATACCAAGTATTTACTTTGTGTCAAAATGTCAGCAAATCACAGGTGATATCTTATTTAATTATTATTTTAAAACTCTGTGAAGTGAGTGTTATTACTTCACTTTCTAAATAAGGGAACTTGAGAATTACAGTGAATAAGAGATTATGCAGTCACAAAGATAGCCTGCAGAAATTTTTCAAATAGCTCACTAGAATTTATAAATTAGTGTGGTTTTCACTAATAAGCATTTCATGATAGAGTTTTTTGGTCTTTATTTCCTAAAGAAAGGAAAAGTAATAATAGCAATTGAAATTTCCACCCCAAAAATTTGAATTTGCTTTAAATATCATGCACTTTTACCATTTCACATACACTTATGATTTCTAGAGGCAAGTGACCACTTCTTGCATCTATAACTGGATAAATTAACATTCCTGAGTATATTACATTACAAAGGATAGAAGAATTTTAAAGTTAGTAGATCCAGAAGAAAAGTATATTCACTCCTCCTGGGTAATATTTTCATTTGGGAAATATTGGAATTTCTTTTTATTTATTTTTTACATACATAACAAGAGTGGAATGTATTACACTCATTATTACCCATTTACAGCATAAGTTTTCATAACTCTCTATATAAAGTTAATTTCTACAACATTAAGTACAGTATAAGAATATTCTCTTAAATTAGATCCTATGAATAAAATTGACTTAAGGGAAAAATTAAAACTTCTTGAAAATGAATTATATATATATACAGATATATATTATAATGCATATATATAAATCATAATGCATATATATATACATATATATATATATACATATATATAATTTCCAAAAAATATATGATTTCAGATACACCCCCCACACACTCTTTCTCTTTGTTTCTCTCTCTTTTATATTTTTCCATCTCCTCAAATAGAGTCAACAATGCATTACAAAAAAACATGTATTATTAATTCAGACTTGTCTTTTTTATTATATTAATTTGCTTTTTTTTTCTGACTCTATGTTAATCTACATATTCCTTAGCAGAAAAATTATAATATTTGGTCCAAAACTTAAACTTCAGGATAATTCATACTTGTAAAACTCATTCCTTTGCCCCCTGTTTTAATCCATGACCCAAATATACAGTTAGCCAAAGAAACAAGAGAGTGATGCTGTAAAAATGTTTTGTCTTGATAAATTTTGGCATATAAAATCATTAACTATAGGAACCAGAAGAGAACTTTAAAATGTCATCTTCCTATATTATTTTTTATAGTTTTTTTAAGTTATGTGACTTCATTTTTATTATTTTATTTATTTATATGTGGTGCTGAGAATAGAACCCAGTGCCTCACACAGGCTAGGCAAGTGCTCAACCACTGAGCCACAACCCTGGCCCCCTATATTATTTTTAAAGATTTTTCAAACCAGAATAAAAATAGGAATGGTGCAAGCCAACTGATAGAGACATAACAGACATGTAATTAAAACTATAGGGGCATAGAATACTGTCAATCTAGACGTGTATTGTTACTGATAAAGAGAAAAGAAAAGAGTTACAGACTTTTGAAAAATCTTTTGCCAGTTAAATATATCAAAAATATTCCTGAGACTTTGGAAATGTTGTACCATATGTGTCAAAGAGAAATCTCATTCTCTTTGCAGTTCTGTTCAATGTTTTATGTTCCCTTCATTTCTGTCCCCTCCTCTTTTGATGATGTGCATGTTATGTGTCTATGAACCTAAAGGAAAAACTCACATAAACATAGTGTCTGCATTGACAACTTTACAACTAATCCACAGCGAGGACGGCATCTATGGAGCATGATAGATTTCCATTGCAGTGTATCTACAGACTTTGTAAAAAGGAAGGGCTAGGTGCTAAGCATGTATTCTGTTCACTAGACAAGTTATGTATATTACTTTATGGCCTTTATTGTAATGTCTCAATTAGATTACAGGTTTGTAATTAAAATGATTGTATTGTATTTTGTTAAATGCAAGCATTTGATTTAAAATCATAAAATACTCATTCATTGCTCTTGGATGAAATTGCCATGTGGGAAATATTGATTGTTAATTTCCACAACATTGAGTGTAGTACAAGAATATCCCATTAACTGACATTCTAGGAATCTAGCATTTATATGAAAGGTAATAGGGACAAAAAAATATTTGAGTACACAAAATGATCAAATAGACCCCTTTGGGTGCAAGTGGTAAAAATCCAACAGAAGCAAGTCAAAGCATAAGGATGAGAAAACGAATAACATTGACAAGAGCTTCTTATATTCCAGGCTTTAGCTAAATAGTTTGAACACATTAGCTCTGAATATGCAGAGCAATCCCACTAGGGAAGTACTCTAGTCATTCCATTTTGGACATACAAGGAAATGTGGTTCAGAGAACTAAAAGCACATGTGCATATCCACAGAGCTAGTAAGTGATTTCTTGAGATAAGATTGAGATAGTTTGACTTCAAAGTTCAAGTTTTTAATTATTAAGCCACTATAAAAGAGAATAAATTTATCTGAAGAAAATGAAGGGTGTTCCCAAAGTTAAAGGAAGAACAGAAAATTATCCCAAAATTTCAAGAAGGAGGGCAGGAAAATAAAACCAAGAATTTTCTTACATTTAGATCTTGCATCCTCCCCTCCTAAACATCAGCAGTCTCCATGCGGCAGGGAATATACTGAACTGATCAGGTCCCAGTCTCCTATCTCTACCACTAGTGTGGAAGGACACATCACCAGCACAGCCTACATCCAGGATCAGAAGCTGTTGGGTAAGGACTGTGATAAGTCACTCTTGGGCCTGACACTGGGCTGGAGAAATTTTACAGGTGGTCTGCTGGCTTGAAGAGGGTAGGAGGGATTTGGGATTAATTATGTGATCACATGGAATAATTTGAGTAGTAGTTCTTCAAATAAGAAAGGCACAATTGACAGGAAAAATACATATGGTCATATGAGAATGGAAATAACAATGGGTGGGTGTCCATGATATACAATACTTGGACTCAGAGGTTACAGACTGCAGACCTGGCTCAAATATGAACGAATCTAGGCCCTTAGGAACATTCTCATATTCTCCTATGTTGCAATCTCCTTCTCTTCCTTACTGTCAGCACTTAGAATGAAGCTAAGGCATTGCACATGATAGGTAAGCACTCTACTTCTGAGCTACATCCTAGCCATTTTTATTTGATTTTGTGACAGGGTCTCACTAAGTTGCTCAGACTAACCTCAAACTTGCTATCCTCTAATTTCAGCCTCCATGCAGTAAGAATAAACAAGGCTCCTAGCTGTGACAGCAGCAGAAACTCCTCATCCTCTTACTCCTCCTCCTCTGTCTCTGCTTCCTCCTCCTCTTCCTTCCTGTCATGCTTGAGATGGAATTCAGGGCCCTGTGCATGCTGGGAAAGTGCTCTACCACTGAGCCACATCCCCAACTCTCCCTCGTGTCTTCTAAACTATTTAAAAAGAATAATCATCCCTGCCCTACTGTCTTTATAATTCTTTGAAATAATAGTTTTTAAAAAGTTAAAATCATCCATGTGACTTATGATCATTCCCACCAAAACTTTGTACTATTTGAGGGAATAAATGTATTCATGAGCTAAGTAAATTGTGTGTAATATTTTGTCTTGCTAAAGAGAAAAAAAAAACTTTCAAATATTTAAAATACTATCATCTTTTAAACACCAAACTTTCAGTATGAAATGTATACTGAATGAATTTTTTTCAATTTATTTATTAGAGCAAATAGTAAATCTAGAGCTGATAGAAAATTCTATTATCACTTTTCATGACTCTATAATGAAACCATTAAACCGAAAGTTTTCATAATTTACTTTCTACTAATTAGATATACTTTTTTGCTATTCACTTTTAATTCATCTATTAATGTACTTACTTGTTTGTTCAAAGTATAAAATTCTATCACAATAAGTCTGAATTAATCGGTCTGATTCTATCAATAAACAGGTAGCCATTAGGCTCTGATGACTTCATTTAACAAATCTTCCCAGTAGAAATGGCCTAAAAATTTTCATCTTTATTGATTTTTTTAAAAAATATTTTTATTAGTTATTGATGGATCTTTATTTTATTTATTTATTTACATGTGGTGCTGAAAATTGAACCCAGTGCCTCACACATGCTAGGCAAGTGCTCTACCACTGAACTACAACCTCAGCCCACTCTTTATTGATTTTAATGAAGTTAGAATCTTTGTGCATAAAATATGACATTTTTCAAAAGACAATAAAAATTTCATAATAAAACTGAATTTTTAGAAGCAGAGGCAGTCTCTTCTGAATATTTCCCTGGATATTGCTTACCACTCTGTCCAAAATTTACTATGGCCTATCATCATTCCCATCAAAATAGATACTTCTAGATGGCTTACCCACATGTACCCAGGGTGAAATTTAAAACATGCTTTAAACTTAACACTTGAGAGAGGAAACTGTCTCCCATATACCTGAAAATGAATTTCAGACTTATTTAGAAAACAAAAATTCATACACAGAATTTGAAAAGCCCTTGATCCATCTCATTCTTCCAAACTCTAATCAATTTTAAACAATCCTAACAATAAAGTGGCTTTATAATATGTACTCAGAGTTACAATAAGGAAAAAGTATTCTTATTCCAATTACTAATATCCTAACTAGAAATAAAAATCAAAGCAAAAAGTCTTTCCCATTTGTTTAGTGCTAAGCCCCCAAGATCATGGTTGCTTAAGCAAATATTCTCCATCCAGTTAATAAATCGCTTCTAATATACAAACAACCCATAGAAAGACATCCTGCCTTACTCAGTGGTTCTAAGAAACACTTCCTGCCCATTACTAATTCTTGCATACATTTCACCATGATGAGTATGTTGCCTATTTACAAATAAAGGAGTTGTTTGTATGTTACCTTGTATGTCACTTATCAGACCATGTGTATCTTGAAAGAATGAATATAACTGTTGAGACAAATGTAGTTCAAATTTCCATGGAATCATAATAGGAAAAGAAAATTCTTTTTATTTTTTTATTTTTAAACAAATTTTTAGATGTAGATGTACACAATACCTTTTGGTACTGAGGATCGAACTCAGTGCCTCACACATGCTAGGCAAGCGCTCCAGTACTGAGCCATAGCCCCAGCCCGAGGTAAAGAAAATTCTTATCATCAAATTCAGAAAGTTCTGCACTGGCTTCTCCAAAACTGAGAAAAGTAATAGTAGGCAGTGTATTTTCTTGTCATTTAGAGTTATTTTCCTAAATAGATGGAAAGAAATTACAAAAATAATTTGAAAGCCAAAGTGATTCTGAAATAAAATTGTACCACCCAACTGGGTTTAAATGTGAAAGCTGTTGGCCTCATTTGTGGAGTAGAAGCCATCCTCACAGATTCGGCTATCTCCCAGACAAATCCCCCAGAACAGTGCAACAACATTTAAATTTAGAATGTAATTTACACAGAAGCCCTCCAAATGTGATACTTTCACATGCTCTCACTGAGTGAAGCCATATTTGTATTCAGTGCTGGATGATGCTAACCGCTCCTTGCTAAAAGTGGTACGATTTGCTGAAATGTCTATTTCCATCCCAACGTTCTTTGTTAGAGGGGTTCATCTGTGAGGTTGTGTTCTCAATTCCCTGCCACAGTTGAGAGAAGGGCAAGCCCCATTTTTTTGAAGTAGCTGACAGTTGCATCCCTCAAGATAGAACCAGACTCCCTGTGGACAGTGTGCTCCCAGTACGTGTCCTGTTGAGACTCCTTCTGAACTATTCCATCATTTTTATGTGCTAGTTAAAGGACTCTCTCCAGCAAGGAGAAGATATGATGGTAACAGGAAGCTACAGGAAAAAGGAGGACACACTTACCTTCAACTTTCAACTGAAAAAATGGTACATTTTCTTCCAGCAAACCAAGTATCAGTTGAAATCTAAAAAGAAAATGGGTAAACAGGAGATTTTCCTTAAAGATGTCCAATAGAGTGCTAAGCAAAAAGGAGAAAACCTGTCAGTCAGGATAGAGTCGTTTAATGTCTGCGTATGGATTTCCTTCCTAAGAACATTTCCTGAAGTGGTCTGCCCCTACCTGCCCACTCAGTATTCACACTAACCAAACTACTTCTCTTGCGCTCTGGGTCTGAGAGCTACAAGGCAAGTACTGCCTCTAGTAAAACTAACGGGAGTAGAAGTATCCCTAGGTCTTCTGGTCTGGACTGAAGTGGCTTTTGCTAAGAGCAGTGTTATGTTTTTGATGTGAGGTGTCTCCCAAAAGCTCATGTGTGAGACAACACATGAAGGTTCAGAGGAGAAATGATTGGGTTAAGACTTTTACAATCCAATCAGTGATTTAATCTCCTGATAGGGATTAACTGAGTGGTAACTGAAGTGGTAGGTTGTGGCTAAGGGAGGTGGGAATTGGGGCGTGGGTATATGTGGGGTATATGTTTTGTATCTCAAAGGTGGAGTCTCTTTCTGCTTCCTGAGCACACAGTTCTTCCCTCTGCCACATACTCCACCATGGTGTTCAGTCTCATCTAAAGCCCCGAGAAATGGAGACCAAGAGCTGTAAAACCATGAGCCCTCAAATAAACTCTTCCTCCTCTATAATTGTGCTGGTCAGGTTCTTTAGTCACAGCAGCAAAAAAGCTAACTAAAAGAAGCAGCCTTTTGCCTGACATCCAGACAGGATTGGGCTTCTTCCATTGTAGATTGTGCTAGAATTCTGCATTTTCCCTTTTTAGAATTTACTCCAGGGGAATAAGTGGAAGTGCATTATCATTTATATTATTTGCTCACTGTATAGACAAGGGAAAAGAGATAAACAAATAGTATTAACACAAGGAAACATTTCTGGGTTAAAACCATGAAGAAACTTATTTGGTGTGTTTTGATCTAAAACCTCTAACAAGAAAGGAAAGAATAAGTAGAAACAAAGAAAGGGAGGGAAGGAAAGAGGAAGGGGAAAAGGAAGGAAAGAACTTGATGATTCATCTGTCAGAACAGTCAGGTAATACAGGTTAAGATGAGACTGCACACGAGTTCACACAACGTAACCACATCCAGTTTCCCTCTCTCTTTTCTGAACTCCTGTTTTCATACTTGGCTCCTTTCAATGGCCTTGCTAAATGGCTACATGCTCACTGATTATGCCCTATGGAGAATAAGAGAAAATCTGTTTCTCCAACAACTCAACTAAAATAGAACAGAGTCCTGTTGGCCCTGTCTTAACTGGGCATGCATACCCATCTCTAGCCAGTCAATGTGGCAGGGATTTGTGAACAAGCTCATTTGCTTAAGCCAATCAAGGCTCAATCTCAGAGCCAAGTATGAGCTTGTAACTCCCAAATATCATGACTGGAAAATAGGATTCTATTCAAAGAGCAAAATACTTAAGAATGGGTACTATGGAGACAAGAAACAAATATCTACAAAATTACCAATTAAATTTTATACTGGAAGCCACAAAAAGGTTTTCAGTGAGGAAATAGTAAAACCAGATTTAGTTTTGTAACTGGCATCAATGTAGAATAGTTAAGTATAAAGGGAAATTTCAAAGCAAACAATAAGATTTGATGACTGGATAGGCATGATAAGAAAGTATAAGAAGGAAGAAGACTGCTTTGAATTTTCTAGCTTTCATCAGTGAATAGATATCGTTGCAATACATTAAGATAAAATATACAGGAAAAGGAGCAGACTTTTAGGACTCCTGAAATATATTATTTTACATCCTGTAGGAAATAGCTTTTATGTAGGCAGAACTTCGGGAAATATTTGAGGAATGTGTTAATCACTACACAGGTGGGCTTAATGGTTTACCATCTCCCAAGAACATTTTAAAAATAACATTGAACTACAATGAATTTCCAACACAGTGCTTGAGCCTCTTTCCCCATTTTTTAGAGAAGGTACCAAAAAACACAGGATATCAAACACCTTGAACTACCTTCTAAGAGAGTAAAAGCTGAAACTCAAGTAGGGTATTTGACTAATTTCAGCACTAGTAGAAGCAGGGAAAAAAATTTTTTTTAAGACAGGTTCTTGATAAGTTGCTTAGGGTCTCCCTAGGTTACTGAGTCTGGCCTCGAATTTTTGATCCTCCTGAATCAGTTTCCTGAGTCGGGATTATAGGTGTGTGCCACTGTACTTGTAAAATCTTTCAAATCTTACTTGAAGTAGTACCAGCTAGAAAGTACATCAGTTAGTTTTGCTGCATTTAAAAAATACCCTATAATATAGTAGTTTAAATGACAACCAAATATTTATCTTATTATTCTATCAGTGTGTGACTTGGCAAGACATTGCTGATCTTGGTCCTGGAGAACAGATCTCAGCCAGGACTCAGCCAAGGTCAGCTGAAGTTCCTAGCTTCTCCTTAGCATGGTCTATCAATAGCCAACATACTAGCCCTAGTTTATACAAAGAGTGCAGTATATCTCCAAGAGGAGGAAGAAAGCAAATTTCAACGTTCAAGGGATTTTCAAATTTCTGTTTTGCAATTTTTCATTGGCCTAGTCAAGCCATGTAGCCAAAGTCAGAGTTAGTGAGAGTGGATACTACTGAATAAAACAGAAAAAAAGAATGCATAAATAAATAGGCTATTGCCACAGTCCACCCTCATGGCCAACAATTTGATCTACACAAAGTATTGACCATAGGACTGTTTCTAATTTTCAGACGGGAAACAAAGTTTTTATATTGAACCTTCATAAATTCTTAGAGTTCACAAAAAATAATAAAGTACTTCCTATTCTTTCCAGCACATAATTATTCTTAGACTCTTGTTGTGGAAAATTGAGCCAATGAGTTTTCACTGTTATCTCACTTAACATCACTGCATGAGACCTTACAATTATTCACAACTACATTCCCAGTAAAATTAATAAGACCCTTTTAAACTAAAAATTTTAATATAGAAATTCTAATTAGTATCAACTTAATTTAATTCCAATCTTAACATTATCATTGCTGTTCTCATTATTAATTTGCACTAACCAGTTTCAATCAATTCCCAACAGTGAATCTCTAACCAAAGGCTCATGATGGCCTATTCAACTTGCAAATTAACTATGCTTAAATTCTGGACAATAAAAAAAAAATCTGATAAAAACTACAAAGTTTGAGCACATCAATATCAATTTTAATGAAATCAAGAAAATATTAGATTAAGAAATTTAAAAATCCAACTTTTGTTTTTATCTATGAGAGTGAAACAGGGATGAGATTTACCACCTGAAATAACTTAAAAAAACAAATTACATGTAAGAGAGAATACATAATAGATAGGAGAATATACAATAGGCAGGACTGGACAGTGATCTTTGAGGGAAAGGAAACATAGTTTGAATACTGTATTTCCCACTTAGAGATTGGAGCATCTTCAGGGTGCAAAACAAGAAAGAAGAACCCCACTGGAGTCTGGAGTGCCTCTAACTGGAAGAGAGTTGAAATTTCAGGAAGGGCAAAGTGGCTTGAATATATAGGTCAAATTATCAGAGAGGAGAGAGATACAGGAATAAGACAGGAGGGGGAAAGAGAGATTGATTCAAAGATCTGCAAGCTCCTCCCAAGTCATGAGAAGACTACTGATCACAGCATGAACTTGATACCATTTGAAGAGCAACCAAAAGGAACAAGTGGAATAATCTTAGGAGCCCAAACAGAGCTTGAAGTAGTTTGTGTTCCCATCATCAAGAGTAAGAAAATTTTGTAATAAATATACAGGGAATTAGATAAGATACTCAGAAGAGCATTGCCTCAGTATTAGGGAAAATACTGCTAGATTAAAAGCTGCTTTGGTCCTGCCTAACAAACCTTGAGAACAAGTCATTTAAAAATTTTAAAAAAATTAATTTCTCCCCCTTAGGGGGTAGAGAGAGAAGAGGGGAGGGGAGGGGGAAGGGGGGATAGTAGAGGATAGGAAAGGCAGCAGAATACAACAGACACCAGAATGGCAATATGTAAATCAATGGTTGTGCAACTGATGTGATTCTGCAATCTGTATACGGGGTAAAAATGGGAGTTCATATCCCACTTGAATCAAAGTGTGAAATATGATATATCAAGAACTATGTAATGTTTTGAACAACCTACAATAAAAATTAATTAAAAATAAATAAATAAATAAAAATTTTTAAAAAAACTAATTATAAATAACTGCAACCCTGTCAATCTTATTTATTTTTTCGAAGAAAAAAGTTAATTTTTAGTTTTGTTAATTTTTTCAATAGTTTCTTTTGTTTCAATTTCATTGATTTCCGCTCTGATTTTAATTATTTCTTGCCTTCTGCTACATTTGCTGTTGTTTTGCTCTTCATTTTCTAGGGCTTTGAGATGAAGTGTGAGCTTATTTATTTGTTTGTTTTTTCTTTTTTTGAGAAATGACCTCCAGGCGATAAATTTCCCTCTTAAAACTGCTTTCATTGTGTCCCATAGATTCTGATATGTTGTGTCTGTATTTTCATTTATCTCTCAGAATGTTTTGATTTCCTCCTTTATGTCTTCTGTAACCTATTGATCATTCAGTAACATATTGTTCATTTTCCATGTGATGTAGGATTTTTCCTTCCTTCTTTTATCATTGATTTCCAGTTTCATTCCATTATGATCAGATAAAATGCATGGTATTATCTCCACCCCTTTATATTTACTGAGGGTTGCCCTATGGCATAATATATGGTCTATTTTTGAGAAGGATCCATGTGCTGCTGAGAAAAAAAGTGTAACTGCTTGATGATGGTTGATATATGCTATATATGTCAGTTAAGTCTAGGTTATTGATTGTGATATTGAGTTCTATAATTTCTTTATTCAACTTTTGTTTGGAGGATCTGTCCAATGGTAAGAGAGGTGTGTTGAAGTCACCCATAATTATTGTGTTGTGGTCAATTTGATTCTTGAACTTGAGGAGAATTTGTTTTATGAACGTCGCAGCACCATCGCACTCCAGTAAGATTAGCAGCCATTATGAAGTCAAACAACAAGTGCTGGCGAGGATGTGGGGAAAAGGGTACTCTTGTACATTGCTGGTGGGACTGCAAATTGGTGCGGCCAATTTGGAAAGCAGTATGGAGATTCCTGGGAAAGCTGGGAATGGAACCACCATTTGACCCAGCTATTGCCCTTCTTGGACTATTCCCTGAAGACCTTAAAAGAGCGTACTACAGAGATACTGCCACATCGATGTTCATAGCACTACAATTCACAATTGCTAGACTGTGGAACCAACCCAGATGCCCTTCAATAGATGAATGGATAAAAAAAAAATGTGGCATTTATATACCATGGAGTATTATGCAGCACTAAAAAATGACAAAATCATGGAATTTGCAGGGAAATGGATGGTACTAGAGCAGATTATGCTAAGTAAAGCTAGCCAATCCCTAAAAAACAAATACCAAATGTCTTCTTTGATATAATGAGAGCAACTAAGAACAGAGCAGGGAGAAAGAGCAGGAAGAAAAGATGAACATTAAACAGAGACATGAGGTGGGAGGGAAAGGGAGAGAAAAGGGAAATTGCATGGAAATGGAAGGAGACCCTCATTGTTATACAAAATTACATATAAGAGGTTGTGAGGGGAATTGGAAAATAAACAAGGAGAGAATTGAATTACAGTAGATGGGGTAGAGAGAGAAGATGGGAGGGGAGTGGAGGGGGGATAGTTGAGGATAGGAAAGGTAGCAGAATACAACAGTCACTAATATGGCATTGTGTAAAAATGTGGATGTGTAACCGATGTGATTCTGCAATCTGTATGTGGGGTAAAAATGGGAGTTCATAACCCACTTGAATCTAATGTATGAAATATGATATGTCAAGAGCTCTGTAATGTTTTGAACAACCAGTAATAAAAAAAAATACAGATAAAAAAAATTTAAAAAAATAACTGCAACCCTAAACAAAGACTATAAATATATAAATAAATGCAAAATACACAGTGCCCAAGAAGGTAAAATTCATAATGTCTTCATTTTGATAAAAAAATTAATAGGCAAGAAAATACTAACTTCAATGAGAAAGAAAATATCAATGGAAATAAGCAGAGGTTGTAGAATAAACAAATATAAATATTAAAAAATTAATTTGAATAAAATTCTATAGATTGTGCTGGGCACGGTGGTGCACATCTATAATCCTAGGGGCTCTGAAGGCTGAGGCAGGAGGATCTCAAGTTCAAAGCTGGCCTCAGCAACTTAATGAGCCCCTAAGCAACTTAGCAAGACCCAATCTCTAAATTAAAAATAAATAAGTAAAAGGACTGTGGATGTGACTCAGCGATTAAGCACCCCTGGGTTCAATCCCCAATAGCAACAACAACAACAAAATTACAGATTGTAAAGCTAGTAGATAAAGACATTAAAACTATTGTTATAACTAAAATCCATACTTTAAAGAAGATAAAGAAAAGCATGAGCCAGAAGGCTTTTTATCCTTGAGGTGTATGTCAGGCCAGGACTCTACCACTGAGCCACAGTCCAGCCCATCCAGCAGGCATTTTCATAGAATTTTTTTAAAATTTGCAAGTAAAAGAAAATGACTTACAATCACTAAAATGACTTGGGAAAGAACAAAAACTATTTGGAGGATTATACTATAATAATAAGATAGTGGAAAAGTGGTTTAAAGGTAGACAAATAGATCAATGAAATATAATTGAAATAAATCCATGTATATATTGTCAATTGACCTTTGACAAAGGTGCCAAGGCAATTAAATAGAAAAAGTTGATATTTTTAACAAAGGGCAATGGAAATATACAAAAAAATAAAATATAATAAACCTTGACCCTTATCTCATACCATATGCAAAAAAAAAAAAAAAAAAAGGAACCAGAATGAATCGTAGACTTAAATATAAGGGATAAATTTGTATGAGGAAAGGCTATATGAGAATCTTCATTTAAGAAAAATTTTAAAGACACAAAAAACATGACAAAAGAAAATATCAGTAAATTAGACTACATGAAATTAAACTACATTTCAAAACTATTATCATAACAAATGAAAAGCAACCCCAAATTTGTAAGAAACATTCAAAACATACATCCAGACGTAGAATATGTATCTAAAGGGCTGGGGATGTGGCTCAAGTGGTAGTGCGCTCGCCTGGCATGCGTGTGGCCCGGGTTCGATCCTCAGCACCACATACAAACAAAGATGTTGTGTCCGCCGAAAACTAAAAAATAAATATTAAAAATATTCTCTCTCTCTCTATCTCTTCCCCTCTCTCTTAAAAAAAAAAAGGAATTTGTATCTAAAAAATACCTAACAAATCCTTACCACTCAGTACTAATATTTGAAAACATTCTACACCAAAGAAGATATATGGATAACAAACAAGCATGTGAATGTTACAAGAGAAACGTGAATGAAAACCACAGTAAGATATTAGCACACACCCAGAAGAAAGGAAAAAATTAGAAAACAATGATCAGAACATGTGTTGGCAAGGATATGTAGCAATGCAGCATGCTGTTGGTGCAAATATAGAATGGTTGAATCCCTCTGGAAAACAGTTTGGTAGTTTCTTAAAAAGTTATATGTATCTAACTTACGTTGTAGTTATTCCATTTCCAGGTATTTATCTAACAGAGATAAATGCGTATGTTCACATAAATACTTGTACATGAATTTCTTTCCTGATAATAGCAAAAAGTAAATAAAAAATGGGAATAACACAAATGCCCACCCACAGGTAAATGGTGAAAGAAATTAGGGAATATCTATTTGACAAAATATTACTGGGCAGTGTAAAGAAACAAACAAGGTCATGATAATACAACAACAAAAACAAACTCAAAAGATTATCCTGGGTAAAAGAACAGACCAGACAGAAAAAATAAGAGTATGTACTATGTGATCCTACTTTTACAAACTCTAGAAAATGTAAGCTATGCGGACAGAAAGCAGATCAGTCATTGACTATGGACAGAAGGAAGAACAGGAGATGGAATACATAGGGACACAAGGAACTTTGGGGTTTGATGAACATATTCCTTATCTGGGTTGTAGTAACAATGTCACAAATTATACTTACATATCACAGCCCATGAAATTAAATTTTTGCAGTTTATTGTGAATCAATTATACTTTAAGAGAGGTGTAGGAAGGAAAAGAGCTAAGAGACAGTTTTAATTTTGTAACCAATACTCTACTGGAACTCAGATTATTACTGACCATTTCCGTTTTTCTTTTATCTAATACTGGGGATTGAACCCACAGGTGCTTTACCATAAGCTACAAGTCTATTTTGTCTATATTGTTTGTCCTTCACTTTGAGACCAATTTTCACTAAATTTCCCAAGCTGACCTCAAACTTGCTACCCTCCTGACTGAGTTTCCTAAATTGCTGGGATCACAGGTATGTGCCAGCACTCTAGGCATTACTTACAATTTATGAATTTTAGTTTCCTCATCTACAAAAGGGAAAGGTTAACTGGGCATGGTGGCCCATGCTTGGGATCAGAGTGTCTCAGGAAGCTGAGTCAGGAGGACCACAAATTTGAGGTCAGCTTCAGCAACCTAATGAGGTCCTGCTTCAAAATAAAAAACAAAACAGGGTACATTCCCCAGTACTGAGAGAGAGAAATTTGAATTAGATGACTTCTAAAGTTCTTTCAAGTTTAGAAATCTAATTCTCTTTTCTTTGTGTACCTATTATCTTAAACATAGTAGATTGTATAGTCATAAATTTTCGTGGTCTCTCCTTGTTCCCTCTCCCCTTAGAAGGGTTCATTTTAGGAAGGTTTTATTTACTGCTCAATGAAACTTTGGCTGGGCTGTATGATTTACATTGCTCTGTGAAATGTGCTTGCAAGAAAAATGAGAAGAAGCCCTAAAAGGATGGTTCTGCTCTGCCTGTGACACTCTTCTATGTGACCAGACCAGCAAGTCTTAGACAGGGGCTGCTCTTACAACTTGAGCTCCAAAATGCAAGATCTCTGATAAGCATAAATGTGAGCTAGAAAGGGATCCGTTTCTACAAGTGTCTAAGATTTGAGGAGCCTTTTGTGACTGTGGCATATCTTAGTTCAAAATGACTGATACAGAAATTAATATTTAAAATGAGACGACTCTACAATTATCAGTCCACACATATGTTGTACTTACTGGTTTGGGGGCTAATTGGGGAAACTGCTCTCAGAGGCTAAAAAGATATGATAAATGTTACACAAATGAGAAAATATTTGGGAAAACTGTCACCTGTGATAACACTGATATAAGTAGATTGGCATTAACAAATAAATTAAAAACCAGAATGTTAGCAAGCATGAGTTAGTTACATGTTTCATTTCTTCTACCTGACTATTTAGGTTCCTCAAGAGCCTGTAGTAAATGTTGTTCATTTCAGAGAAAAGTAATAAGTTGGGAGTGGAGAGACTTCTGCTGGTTTCCAAAAAGTATTTAAAAGAAATACAGAAAATTCAAAAATTTCAAGATTTGTGGGTTTGGGAAGATGGAACTGATACTTATATTCAATCACTGGAGAAGATCTTTGAGCAACAAAGAGTAACTATTAGTTGATCAAATCAACAATATGGTTGTAAAAATTGTTCTGTATTGTTTTCAGGATTCTCATCTCATTATTAACAAGTTTACTTGGGAAGTAAAACCCTTGACTGGATTATGTTCTCTGAGACCACAGCCATATCCACTGTGCCTAAGGTAAGTGCTAGGAATGGAGTACACCTTTGGTGGATTGTTGCCTAGCTGACTCCCTTCATGAGAGAGCAGGATAAATCCCTTCTTGCTCTCAACTGAAAGGTCTCCTCCACAGACTGCCTAGTTGCAAGCTCTCCTGCAGCCTTTCTTATAGTAAGGGTTTCTCCTCATATTTCAGTTAGCACATTTCATAGTGGGTTCTTCAGAATACTTATTTTGTGAAATGCTAATGTGTTAAGTAAAAATAGTTTTGTGCTCAAATTACTTTAGAAAGCATTCAGTTAAACAAAGTTAAGCTTTTTTTTTTTTTTTTTTTTTTTTTAAGTTCAGGACTTGTCAGGAATTTTAAAATGTTAATGGAAGTGCTGAATCCAAGTGGGACATGATTTGAAACATTTGTCATATTTTGATCACAGAACATTTTTCCCCATAGAGCATCTAGCACATTTCATATTCTGTGGAAAATACGTAAAATGTAATATTCCATTAAAAGCTATTCCAAAACTAACAAAAAACATTCAAAAAATATTAATATCTTTGCTTTAGGCCAACTTTACTTCCTTTCTCCCATGCGTGTGTGACTCCCCCATGGAACCAAGAATAGTTAAGAGAAATGATAACATATCTTAAATTTTGGCTTCCAGTTTTTCTCTCTATATTTTTTATACCATGAGGACTTAGATAATCAATACCTTCTTTGTTCCTCCATTGTGCCATGTTAATAGCTCAATTATAGTACTTCTTTCAGCTGTGAAACTGCCTTTTGTTGTCCCCAATGCAGCAAGATGTGGCCCTGGTTCAGCAGGAAGGAAGCCAATCATATCTGGTTGCTGGATCAGTGCCTGGCACACCAATGGAAAGCTATATATAAGCAAGGAGCCCTAAGAGAGTCCTGAACAAAATGTGGAAACATTGCTCATCTTTCTGCCTTCCTCTTCTTTACTGTTTGTGTCACTTTTCCAGCACTTTGAAGTTATGGTATGGCCGGTTGTTCATTTACTGTTTCCCTTAGCTCCCTGTCATTTATTCTCCTGAGTATTCTCCAGATATGCTCTGTGCTGGCAACTTCCTGCTTCTGCTTTGGTTGCTCCTTCCTCCAAACTGCTCCTTACCTATGCATCCGCAAGCCCGTTTATCCTTTGAGGTTCTATTGAAATATTCTCTTGTCTTTGATTTTTCAATTTTAAGTAAGCTTAAATATACACAGTGTTTTATGTATTCTTGTTTTTTACATGAAGCACATTTTTCCACATAGTAAATGTGGATCTCTTCTATCTGACAAGAAACTCCATGATTCTGCGTGATATAGTTTGTTCATCTTAGGCTCTTCATCTTCATATGTTCTTTCTCATTTAGAATGTGTTCCAGGAGACACTGGTATATATGAGACTTTCAATAAAAGCGTAACCCTCATATCCATATTGACTGGCTCTATCTTGGCAAAACACATGCTAGTACATATCCCTGGCACCTCTTTAACTCTTCCAGAATCAATTTGCAGTGTGCTATATTAATAATTAGTATCAATTGTTGAATGTTTAATTGAAACATTTATATGACGTATTCCGTAGCACATTGTGTACATTCTTATTCTACATATCACTTCTATTAAGTCTCTGCAGATATGCTGCCCTGAAGAAGTCTCCATTACTCCCTCAGAACCATGCACGCTGGTCTTTGTCTTTTCCAGTGCAAGATCTTCCTCCCAAGCCTGCAACTCTCTTGATCTCTTTTTTATGAGGAACACATTATCTTCATATGTTTTAATAGGGTACCCTGAAAACAATCTGCATGCAATCTCTCTCTGCAATTCTTCTTCTTCTGTTGTATCTTAAACCTGCTCCAATTAGAAAACTTTGATAACGTTATTCCACTTACACAAAAAAACTACTTCCATTAAGAAGCAAAATGACTTCCAAATAGCCAAACTCTTTAATCAATTTTGAGAGAAACTTTTGGCTATTAATCAGGCCTTCCTCCTTAATACTTGTTCACTCAACTTCCCAAACAGCCCGTTTTTATATTTTCCTCCTACTCTCCTCTTTGCTTCCTCTTAGTCTCATTTGGTGGTTTTACCTCAGCTGTGGGCAGCTCCATTCTTCTAGGTCACAGGCCACAAATCATAGAGACCTCAAGAAGTCATTTTTATATTTGCTTTTTGTCTTAGTTTAAAAGTTAGGATGTAATTAGGAGGCAATGTAGTTTTTATTCAAACTTTCTTTCTTGATAGTGATCACTTTTTAAAATTTACTTAATAACATTTTCTTTTGAGGGGTTGAGGTTTTCTATATTTTGTCTCTTTTTCCTTTAATTAATTGAACCAGAATCCTTTTCCCATCTGTCCTGTATTACCACTGATTTTCAGAGCAATGTCGCAGAGATGGAACAAGAAGAAGAATGTGGTCTTGGCTGGTGCTGATGTAGAAGAAACTGGAAAATTTGTGGCATGGCATTACTGTTTTCAATAATGGCTGTACTGCAGCGAGGTAGAGACTATCGTGTGAACATTCTCAGAGCTCCAACTCTGTCCACACTGCTGTCATCCTACACAACGTGAACTGCCACATCACAACTAGGTGGCCACATCTGAGTGAGTTTATAAACCATAAGACTAACTAGCTCGCATGCTGTATATATTGCTCATGTTGGTACATAAGTGTGTTCCATTCAGCATTGCATTTAAAGTAATGTTTCTCATTTCTGAACATGGAGAATCTTCTGGACACTATGCTTCCTGCTTTGCACACAGCTACCTTATTTAGTAAATGTATATTTACTAAAGATTAGTCAAAAGAGAATAATGTTATCCAGAGTCCTACTTTATGTAAGTGATAAATTTCATCCTATCGTATAGGATTTCTGACTCAATTCTCTTAAGGACTACATTGATTTCTCTTTTTGTTTGGATTTCCCCTCCTAAATATTCACTTTCATTCCTCCTATTCTTCCCAATCTCTAGTAACCACCATTCTGCTCTCAATTTTTACGAGATGACTTTTTCCTATATTTCACATATGAATGACATCATGTGATACTTCCTGCACCTGTTTTATTTCACTTAATATAATGGTCTTCAGTTCCATTTATGTTATCAGAAGGGACAGGATTTCATTTGGTATGACGGAATCATACTCCATTGCATATATTTGCCATTTTTTTCTTTATCCATCACTTGATGGACTCTTTAGGTATTCTGCTTTCTTTGCTATTGTGAACAATCTACAATAAACGTGGTAGTGCAGATTTCATTTTCTTTGGATATATTCCCAGTATTGGAAATGCTGGATCAGATACTGTTTTTAATTTTTGAGGAACCTCTATACTGTTTTCAATAATGGCTGTACTGCTTTACATTCCCACCTACAGTACGCAATTATATCCTTTCTCCACATTCTCACATGTACTTCTTGTCCTTAGTTCTTTTCTTAATAGCCACTCATGCTAGAGTTAGATCATATCTCTTGTGGTTTTGAGGTACAGTACTCTGATTATTAGTAATTTTAAACTTTTTTTTTCATAAACCTGTTCACCAATTATATGCCCTCTTTTGAATGCCTACTTAGGCCTATTACCCATTGTTTTAATTAGGTTACTTTTTTGTTGCTATTGAGCTTTTGGAAGTCCCTATATATTACAGATATTAACATTTTGTCTCAGTTCCATGCTTAGTCAAGTTAGGTCTGAGATTTGGTGACTATAATAGCTATTTAGTCAAATTTCTCCTGGTATATAGTTGTCTCTCTATTATGTGTCCTTGGTTAAAGGACATAGTATAAGTAGTTCAGACAAAATCCATTCACCCTAACATAGTGTTAAAAAAAGAAAAACTTTAGGACTCTACTGTTGGCAATCTAGTCACATTGTTTTTATAAGTGCACATGCACAACTGGAAAGTGAGGGTCTTGACAGACTATGAATTGTCCTATGTGATAAGTATCTGGGTGCCAAGAACTATGTCTGATTTATTGGTTTCTTCAGAATTGATAGTGACCTGTACAACTAAAATATTTAATAAATGCTCTTAAGTTGAATAATATCATTACATGCATGAGGGAAAATCATGTTAATTCTTTATGGAAATAAATTTAAATACAAGTACTAAGGGGACCTTAATTGAATCTTTATTTCAAACTGATATTAAAAGAAAATGATAGAGACTAGAAAATAAAAGGGATACGTATTCAAAACCCACTTATTTGTCAAAAATTATATGAGTCTGGATAAAAAAGCCAAACTGATCCTTAGTTTTCTATGAAATAAAAAATAATATTATCTCATGGAATTATAATTAGATAATAATAATAAAAAAATATAATTATAGTAATTATAAATATAATAATAATTATAATTATAATATATATTGCATATATATGATTTATAAAATCTCATATATATGTAATATAATCTATGTGTACTGTATAATGCAATACATAATATATAAGCTATATATATTTTATATATGCAATATATTGCATATGATATATGTAATATATAATTTCATATGTGTATAATGTATGTATCACTAGTTATCATTTCATGATGAGTCTTATTTTCTCTATTTTATATGAGATGAAATTTATTTATATATTTTGTATATCACATATATATTATGTTTATATTAGGTTTATATTAGCTTTTATGCAATAAAAACTAACCCTATAATCTCAGTGGCTTATTTAAAATGTATTTCTTGCTTGTCCCGTGAGGACTACAAGAAACTTGCTGATGCTCAGTTGCTCTGTTCTAGACTGTGGGTGGATGTATACCATATTTCATTTCATTAGAAGCCTAGGTTGAAGGACCTGCTGGCTCATGGAAGAGGGAAAAGTACAACAGGACAGGTAAAACATTATACTTTCTCTAAAAACTCAACACATTTTATTATCGAAAACTAGTCACGTGGCCAAGCCAAATCAGCATGGCAGGAAGCATACTCACTGAGAAATGTTATAATCCAGTGCTCTTATAATCTAGATCTTAAATGTCTCCCAAAGACTCATGTGTTGGGGGCTTGGTCTCAACATATGGGGAGGTGGTGGAACCCTTTGAAGACCAGGACTAGTGGCAGAAGTAGGATTACTGGCGGGTATCCTTGAATGGGAGTTTGGAACTCTAGCTTTTTGCTCTCTCTTGCTTCCTTGACACCCTGGATAAGCAACTGTGCTCCTTACACCCACTGTAAGGACATATCTTAAATTTGTATTTCTTTTCTACTAAAATAAAACCCAAACATCTATTGAATGTTAGGTACATTCAAATATTTTATCAGTGACTGAGAGTAAAGTTTAAAAGATTCAGATTCTGACCTCATGGAGCACATTATATCACAAAATATTTCCTAAAAATCTTATCAGTCTAGGCCTGTTGTAGTGGCACACGCTTGTAATCCCACTGGCTCAGGAGGCTGAGACAGGAGGATTGCAAGTTCAAAGCCAGTCTCAGCAAAAGTGAGGCACTAAGCAACTCAGTGAGACCCTGTCTATAAATAAAATACAAAATAGGGCTGGGAATGTGGCTGAGCAGTCAAATGCCCCTGAGTTCAATCTCACTACTCCCCTCAAAATAAAAAATCATACCAGTCTAGTACTATTTCTTTCTTACATATGTAATACCTTGCTAAATATGTAAATAGCATAATTTCCTGTATCAAATACCTATTAAAAAGTATGTTCTTCACTAATTTTCTAAATTTAACAGTTTTGCTTAAGTTCCTTGAATAAAATGTTGCCGAAAAATTGTCCCACATTAAAGATCAAAAAGCAATATCAAAGGTAAGGAATGAAGAGTCATTTTAGGCAGTACAATCTCCTTTCATTCCATATGTTTAATTATTCTCTTGTTAAAGGCTTTTAGGCACTATCTGTTAAATATAGTCAAATAAAAATAGTTGTGAGAGAGTCTTTTTTTCCTTATTTTCTGTTTATAACTTTTAGCCAAAACGTTGTTCATAAAATAGTTTTCTTATTTAACTTTGTAAAGAAAATGTATTTCTTAAAAAAAAAAAAAAAAAAACAGAAAGCTGACAGGATGTTACTGTTAATTGGAAATGTGGTAAGGTTTTCTGTGAATTGACTGTCTGGAAGCTGTGCTTAGCGCGGAAGTGCACATGTGTATTTATGCACACATGCAAAAACTTTTAGCAAAAGAAAAGAAAAAAGAAGTAGTTTTAGGCAGGTTTTGCATCAAATTACCCCATTTTATAGGTTGCTGTGGAAACAGATTAGCTCTCTGGAAGTGCAAAACCATGCTTGAGTCTAATGCAAAGAACAATCCATAGCATAAAAGAGAAGAACAGCTGGGAGCTGAGGTAGTGTGAGCTGACATGTCAGACAGTAGCCAGACAAAGTGAGCCAGGCACTGTCTGGGAAAAAAAGAGGGTGGGGGCTGGGGAAACAACTGAGCACTGTCACATAGAGTCACAACATGGCCCAGCTGTTCACTCTCATCATAACTAAGAAAATACAGAAAATTCCAGAGATGAAGATTAAGCTTTTCTGGGGGAATGAAAATTTCAAAATAAAAGGAATAGATGAGATGTCCAAAGTCACTGCCATTCAGAAGCTTTTGGCTAGAAAATGGAAGCAGAACTCTTTGTTCTGGACCCTATACACTCACTGTGCTTGTATCTGGGAGATAAATGCTGGGGGTCCTCTCTGTGTGTCTGGCACATTGTCTTTCTTTATTTGTGGCTTTGTGGGAAATCACTTACTCCAGGAAAGTCACCACTTAGTAATTCTCTTCTTCCACTGTCCCAAATGGGACAAAAATGCCTAGACTGAGATGGACTTGGGGGTGTCTCTGTCACATAGCATTATCTGGAGGAACTGCCTGGGAAGTGGGAGAACTGGAGTTGTCTAAGTCATTTTCTTTCTCTGAGTTGCTGGGTACTTGTTCGGGAAATGTGATTAACATTCCTCAAACGGGCTGGTGTCAGAGAATATGTTTTAGGGGTCAAAGAGATTAAAAGACACTATGTTCTGAAATCTTGAGGATTTGCAATCCCCTCTAGTATACTAAATGCTCTAAGAATTCCCAAAGAGGGAAAAGAGCTGTCAACTAAGCTCAATCCAATGTTCCCCTCATTATATGGCAGCAAAAGCCTTTTACCACTTAACACCTGTTAAGATCCCACAGTGATGTTGAAGCTTAGTGTTTACTTTGGGAAACATTGGATTAACTGTTTTTGAGGTCATTTTCAACTTTAAAATGTGCATTGTATGGTATATTTTCCAATCTTTATTTTGACATGGGGTCAAGGATGGAAGTTCAATCTTGTCTAGCACCTGGAAGGAAACAATTCAGTACTGCTGAAATCATCATTAAAACACAGAGGGTGACTTCTATTTCACATCAAACTGTGGGCAGGTAGTAACCACAGACAGATTATTTGAGAGAGTAGGTGTTCCCCTGGCCTCTAGAATATAATTTAAATGCAAGTCAAACTCTTATCCATAGGTTGCATCAGGATAATGTTGTTTGAAAATGGTGAAAACAGCAAACACTCTACCATTCCACAATTTAAAATTGAACTCACTAATTAACTGTGTGATTTTGTGAAATTATTTAAACCCAATTCCTTTTGTGTGGGGGTGGGTACTGGGAATTGAACTCAGGGGCACTCAACAACTGAGTCACATCCCCTATTTTGTATTTTATTTAGAGACAGTATCTCACTGAGTTTTTAGCACCTTGCCATTGCTGAGCCTGGCTTTGAACTCATGATCCTCCTGCCTCAGCCTCCCCAGAAGCTAGGATTATAGGCATGTGCCACCATGCCTGGCTCCCATTTCTTTTGCTATAAAGATTACCTTCATGTTCACTAACATAGCATCTGATACATAATAAGTGCTCAATAAAGGTTAAAAACAAAATTCAGTAATAGGAAATCAGGATAGGCTTCAGAAAAACCAAGAAACTTCTATGTTAAAAGAAAGAAATAAAACTTGCTAAAGTTAGGCCTTTTAATGATATCTGTCAGTTTGAATTAAGGAGGAGTGATATCAAAAGTTAACTGATATTTCAGATATAACTCTGGTTTCTTTAATTTTACCAGCCTTTACCCCAAATAGTTTTATTGGTGATGGTCTTTCCAAAACACAAATATTATCATGTATCTTGCTTACTTAAAGTCTTGCCATGTTCCCTTATTTTCTAAAAAGTGAAAGTTAACAAAGAGCACACTGATCACCACCTGTCATCGGTGACTTGTCACACTCCTGCATGTCTTTGAGCACAGCAAGCCCTAGTTTCTCCAGCTCACAGTGCACTACTTGAGCTATCCTAAAGGTACCATGATGTGTCCCAGGTCAATGCTTGCTTTCCATCACTTACTCCACAAGCCTTCTCAGTCCCCCATCCCCAACCCATCAACTTCCCACAGAGTTGGCTTTGTGCTCTGGGTGTCCTCACTAGACCTTCCTATTTGCCTGATGTGTCCCAGGGCCACACTGAAATGATTTGCTTTCTCTTCAGTACTTCCTTCTAGAAATTCCAATCAGTTGTATGTTTCCATAGTCTCACAGAAGGCCCTGGACAAACATCTGTTAAATGAAGGCAGGCGGAAATAGAAAACGTTTCTGGAAACGGTTTAACCCAACAAATGCCTCTGTGGCATGGATGAGAGGTTTCCCTCCAGCAAATGTTTTTATTGTAATAATAATGTTCATAGCAGAAGTCAAGGTTCTGAGTTTAAATCCAGGCTCCACATCTTCCTAGCTCTGAAAATGTGAGCAAATTTCTTCCCTCCTGTGAATAATCATACATACTTCAGTCCTTAGTACAGGGCCAAGCATAAGGTAAGTTCTTGTGTATTGTTAGTTGCACTCTTTGATATTATTTGTACAATTATGAAAAACATTCACTATATAAATTTATTTAATGTGCCTGGGGCAATGTGTTCATTATGTGACTCTAACCAAACTGCATTTCATGTTTTCATATGTAACAATAGCAGGAAGGAGAGAAGGGGAGACTTCCAAAGATTAAATATGATAATCTTTTTTTTTTCAATCTTTTTTTTTATTGGTTGTTCAAAACATTACAAAGCTCATGACATATCATCTTTCAAACATTTGATTCAAGTGGGTTATGAACTCCCATTTTTACCCCAATTACAAGTTGCAGAATCACATCGGTTACACATCCACATTTTTACATAATACCATATTAATGACTGTTGTATTCTGCTACCTTTCCTAACCCCTACTATCCTCACTCCCCTTCCCTCTCATCTTCCCTCTCTACCCCATCTGCTGTTGCTTAATTCTCTCCCTTGTTTTTTTTCCCCTTTCCCCTCACAAACTCTTATATGTAATTTTGTGAATATGAAATTACATTTAAACTATGGACAGCTATTGAACTATCAGTTAAAATTGCTTATCTTATTTAAACTCAATTCAAATAAAATTAAACCTTGAACCTAACTCTAGGTATGAAAGTTTAGTTAGAGACAAAGTAATATAAATGGTGTGAATTCACTAGAAATTGTAATTGTAAACGAAATTCTGAAATATCTTACCAGCCCAAGTATGCAATATGGGAGCCTTCACTACTTCTGTGGCCTTGAAACCATGTCTCCTCCCAGATGGCATACCAGATCTACAAAAAGCTTTGCAAAATCTGTCCTCTCTAAAATGGTGGTTAATTGAATAAAATGAATGAAGCTGACTGCCTCTGAAACAATCTGGTTCATATGTCTACTCACTGCTCAATACTTGAGCAATTTCACACCAAGCAACAGCAGGTTGAGGAACCAAACCCTGAAACTTCACTCACTTAGCAAAGGGCTGTGACCTTGGGGGAGCAACAAATAGTAGCCCATGTCTAACAAGACCTTTTTGGTTCTTATTGTTTCTTTTAGTAATGAGACTGCTCTGGAAAGATTCTCTTAGCAGGGAATCTGCTAAATAAATAGGAGAATGATTGAGATGATTTTTGTTTCCATTTTCTTGCAGATAAGTACAAGTATTTTGTCATCTAATATGCTAATTTCTGCATCAATACAGTATTTTATGAATCACAAATAGACATAAAATACATAGAGATGGAAACTGCATGTTTCTTTCAGAGGATACAAGGGATTGGTTTTATTATTTACACTAAATTAGAAGCACAACCATTTTCTCCAACTATAACCACAGACCATACTTTAAATTAGGAACTTTGAACTGAACATCCCCAAATGACAACTAGCAAGAAATCAAGAAGAGCTGAGTAAGGCATTCTGTCTAGTCTGAGGTGAGCTGTGAGAATCTCTGAGAGCCTTCCTCTGATCTCCAGCTTAGCTAACAAAGATGGGGGGCCATCAGGAACAATAAGGATTGCTGGTTAAATAGAAGGCATCCAATAAAATGGAATTTCAAATGAATGAGGAATAATCTTTTAGTATAATTTGGTGCCAAAGACATTACAAATTTGGGGTATATTGAAAATGTACTCAATTTTATCTGAAACTCAAATTTAATGGACAACTCTACTCCTTTTGTTTATATTTTTTATTTTTGTAGTGCTGGGGATCAAACGTAGGCCCCCATGCATGCTAAGCAAGCATGCTGCCACTGAGTGGCAATCCCAGCCCTCAATGTTTGTTTTTTTTTTTTAAAAAAAAAAACCTTTATTCAAATATAATTGCTATACAATAAAGTGGAAGATATTTGATGCACACAATTTAGTGAGTTTGGAGGTATGCATACACTCATGAAACCTGGATTCACATTAAGGTAGCAAATTCATCACCTCTAAAAGATTTTTTTTCCTGCCTTTTGTTTTTTCTTGAATTTTTATGTGTGCATTTGTGAGTGTATGCATGTGTTAAGAATACCTAATAATAGTCAGGCATGGTGGCATACGCCGGTAATCCTAGTAGTTCAGGAGTCTGAAACAGTAATATCCCAAGTTCTAAACCAGCCTTAGCAATTTAGTGAGGCCCTAAACAACTTAGATAGACTCTGTCTCTCTAAAGAAAAGGGCAAGCCTGTGAATGTGGTTCAGTGGTTAGGTGCCCCTGAGTTCAATCCCGAGAAAGAAAGAAAGATAGATGAGAGAGAGAGAGAGAGAGAGAGAGAGAGAGAGAGAGAGAGAGAGAGAGAAATGCAAACAGAATATTTAACAAGAAAACCTCTTGACAAAAATTTAAGCATATGATGTTTGACTGTTAACTATGGAAACAATGCTGTATAGCAGATCTCTAGAACATGTTCATCTTACACAACTGAATATTCAAGTCCTTTGAACAAATTCTCATTATTCCTCTATCCATCTTCCTTCTGCCTCTGGCAACAACCATTTTACTCTCCATTTTTAGGAGTTTGGCACTTTAGATGTCTCATGTAAAGAGGGTCATGCAGTGATTTTTCTTCTGTGACTAGTTTATTTCACTTAATATATAATGTTCCAGATTCATCTATGTTGTTCAGTTTTATTTGCCACATCTGAAAGTCCTAGTTAGAATCAATTTATGAGAAGGTCTCATCTGTCTTTTTACATAAATTAGCCACTGAAGCAAAAATGAAAGGTGAGACTTCAGACCCTGAGGTCCCAGTCAAGTGCCACTAACCCCACCTGCTATGTGTCACATGCAGAAAGATGAGCACTAGTGATGCCACAAAAGCACTTGTTATCCCCTCCATCTGACTCCACTTTTCCCATCTTCTCCTTAACTCTTATTTATGTAGGAAAAGAGAAGGAGAGGATTAATCATTTCAATCCAATGCCAAAATACCAAAATTATAAAGCAAACACTTAGAGCCACCTGTATATAGAGAAACTGTTTCAACATGTCCTTACCCATCTGTTTAGTCAGTTTCATGTCATTGTGACCAAAAGATCTTAAAAGAACAATTAGAAGAGGAAAAGTTTATTTGGTTCACAGTTTCAGAGGTCTCAGTCCAAAGATAGCTGACTACATTGCTCTGGACCCAAGGCATGGTAGAAGAGTATGGTGGAGGACATGGCAACAGGAATCAGAGATTCCACTCAGCAGGAACACAATTTGCCTTTGGTGACCTACTCCCTCTAGCCACACCCTACCTGTATGCAGTTATTGCCCAGTTAATCCCTATCAGTGGATTAATGTACTCATTAGATTAAAGCTATCATAACCCAACCATTTCACCTTAACAGAGCTTTGGAGGGCTATCTCAGATATAAACCATAACACCCTATTTTCTTTTGATTAATTCATTTTGGCATTTAGTGCAAGACCTTTCTCCCTATTATATACATCTCTGTGAGTCAAATTGGTGCCAGGGAAAAAACGAGGATCTGGGAATCAGACAAAGTGTTTTCACACTTACGGTCCAGAACATCTAAGTTTTATGAACCGTTTCTTAATATCATATTACAGGAATATTGTGAGGCTTAAATGGTATAATGTATATCCCAAATTTTGTTTGTTTGTATGCTTGCTTAGTGGTTCTCTTTCTCCTTCCATTTCTGAAATCTTAAGAGGTTTTGAAAGACTCAATATTTTATCCTTTTGCAATGTTATGTACACAGAAACAAGTCACTCCCTCCTCCCCTGTCCAACAGGCTTCCGCCCATGGTTCTCTCTGCAGGCCCAGGGTTACCTGCTTGGACATATTTTCTCTTCTTTCTTTCTCAGCTTAATGTTACCTTCAAATGTGTCTGCCCTATAATCCTCATCTTTGCGGTAGTATTCACTATAATTCCAAATATATGTGTATTAAAATAGTACTTAAATAGTCTGGCTTACGTATGCTTAGTGATTTTTGTAAAGAATACCTAAAATCATTAAAAATCATTCTCTGAATTTGGAAGTAAGGGTCAATGCTTCCTAAGGGTTACAAGGTTATAAATCTTATCAAATATTAAAATATAAGTATTCATTATGTTTATGATAAAAGACATTTTAACTGAGCATAAGAGTATTGAAGGGAAAGATCTCATAACCAACAGCAGATAGGAACGGACCTTGAATTTGCTCTTCTAGCTCTAAATATTGGGCTATACTCTGTGATGCTAGCTTTCTATTGATATGGTAATCTTACAATGGACAATAATGAGTATGCAAAAGTGGTTGCACTCTGTCTCTCCTAACACACCAATATTATTCACAGGAGCCATGTCCCATAGTGCATAAGATGGTGTCATATACGTACCAAACAATTAGCAAATGTGTATTGACTGATTGATTTCTATTAACAATAATTTTCATTGTCTTCCTGTCCTAGAAATAAACACCTGTAGTCAAGAAAATGTAAAATGTTCATTTTATTTATTTGTCTTTCAGCATATTTCCATACAGAGATTTTGGACTTTGTTATCAGGACTGTTTCAATTTTAACATCTCCTTCCACTATATCTAAATACCACTTGTACACACATAATAGACCCTGAAAGAGAAATGCTGCCTTAGAGATAATCTGTTTTGCACCTTGCCTAAAGCATGAATACCCTTAGATACTTGTCCAATGTCTGCCTAAAGAAGATTAGAGCCAGGAATGCTATTCGCCAAGGCCATTGGAAGATGGAAAATGTTTAGAATGTGCTCATTAAACTGAGTTGGAACCAGCCTGTTAGAGTCTGTAACAAGTCTGGAAGGCTCCTGACAAAATGCCAGAGGGCGTGGTTTGTGAAGTAACAAAAGTGAGCCATTAAGTGTGGAGATTCCTTATTGGATGACTGCTGTATCTATTTTATGTTAATTAGATAAGCTGTGTGGAATGTATAAATACCACTCCTGTCCTACAATAAACGGCTCCTACTCCTGCTGTATCAACATACACAAGTTGTTCGTCACCCACCCCCCACCCCCGTTAGTTTGCTGCAGCTGGAATGCGGCACCAGCCTCTCGAGTCCTCTTGTTGTTCATAGGTAAGCCTTCTGGACCAACAAAAATTCTCATCCCTTTTCTTTCAGAACTGCGTTGCAAGTGTTTTTAAGCTATATCAAGTCCTCCTAAATATTTTTTCTCTTCCCTTTGTTTTAATATTCTACAAAATTAAATCTCCTCCTCAACTTTTATTTCATCCAGATTTACCTTTATATCTTGCATCTGGTTTCCCAAAATAATATGTATACATTAATAAGAGCAAATTGATTAAAAAATACAGGATGTTTTAATACTGAAGAAGTCTACCTATGAATGCACAGAAGAAGTAGGGTAGCACCAGGATAGGATGGTTCTTCTTGGGTTATAACTTATACACAACAATCCTCTATTATTGAAAGGAAAGGGGTTGTTTGTTTGTTTATTTTTTTTCTTTTGGTTTTTGTTTTTGTGGACAGTAACCATCTCAGCTATAGTATGAAAGTAGGTCAGGATTGGCAAAGAAGTAACAAAGTGCTATATGTATGCAGATATGTGGAAGAAGAGAAAAATTGAAAATTGCACTTTGAACATTGAGTGAAAAAATTTGCCCATTCATAGGTTTTTTTTCTCTCTTGGCCCTGGCTGTACCAACATCTCTATCACCCTCATCTGAGATTTCCTACTCTGATTCGTTGAAGATTCACCTATCATTTTGTGTGCTTCTAACAAAGAAAAATACTGCTAATTATTCTGACACAGTGCTTTCATGGTATACAGACAATATTATATACCCCAATACTTTAGACTTTAAAATTTGAACAAAAATGCATCTTAGAATCACCATGTATATTATCAGCTGTCTTATACACACACATACATGCACACATACATATACACATATACTCTATATCCTATGTTTGCTTTGACTTCTTTTACTTTTTTCCTTCCTGCTTAGAATGTCCCTATATTATTCCTTTTATACAATATACCTATAGTTTATTTTAAAAAATCATTCTAGCAAATTGGGAATCTCCAGTTATAGCAAAATTATCTATTGAGTCTACAAACTAAGTTTTAAGAAGTATAATTTGAGGCCAGGATTTAGAGTATTTAAGTTTCCTTACCTTTTCACTGTTATATGTAAGGAATAATTTCCTGTGAAACTAATTTTATTTTATTTTATTTTACCAACCCCATCAATAAATACTTATTCAGAAAGATCTATGTGAAAAGGCACAATGTGTTATCATGGAAAATTATAAGAGTGAGCTTCAGAACTAAGAATGTTGCAGGGACTAGACAGGGCTGAATACAGGTCTCTAAGTGGTCAGAGGAAAATGCCCAAGTGCTCAGATGTGCAGCCCAAGTATGAATTGCCCTATTATTATAGTATAATTTTTTTAAAAAAAAAAACAAGATTTTCCAATTTTAATTAGTTGAAACAATTTGTAGAGAAAGCATCCTGATATATATTAGCAAAAGCTATGATCCAAAGTAAGCCACATGTTCAAATCAAGGGGAAAAGCTAAAAGGCATCATGCATAACATAGAAACCTAAGCAACACAAAAATCTAAGCAAAGAGACATGAAGACAGAAGAGACAACCCATATGGATAAGAATATAACCATACCCAGCACCTACTGAGGGAGACTAAAAACTAAAAACAAAGAAAAAAAACAAAAAACTATTTTTCCTGAATTATCTGTAATACCCAACTTCATGGGCATGGAATAAAATTTTAAAATTAGAAAATTCTCTTCTGCTTTTTAAAGAGAACAGAGAAGTGCACTTTAAATTCTCTGACTTTTCCTCTTGCAGATTCATGATTTATATGCCCAGCAATCAACATTTTTGCAAGGTCTACAGTTCAGCATTGTATCTTTTTGCACTAGAGGGCACAACTTCCAAAATGATCTTTGAAAGTCAGTGTGCGGATATGAGGAGAGACAAAAATTTTGGTTTCCATCAAGAAGCAATTCAGGAGTTTCCTGCTGCTTTCACTGGGACCTTTCTGAAAATTTCACTTCCCTGTGCTGCAGAGGTGCATTATTGGGGCAGCTGGGGGCTCAAGAGGCTTGTGGAACTTGAGCCCTGGCTTTTGAAGTTACTTCCTATGGGTCGAGTTTTCAGTTTGATTTTACTTTTAAGAGAGGCTATATGGAGGCATATTTTAACTCATTTACCAGAGGAAAATCAAATCACAAAGAAACAGAGGTACCCCAGAGGCCCTCAGGTATGCATGGAAGAGGGAGGAAAAGGAAGAGAGCAGAGAAGGAAAGAAAAGAGACTGTGGAACTTCAGCCTGCAAGAATACCCTATAAACCCTTAACCCCTTAAGCACCACAAGTGATTAAATGCACCTACTTTACATCTGCCTGAGAAAGTATGCAGATACACGAAAGAAAAAAAAACTGAAAATTGTGCTTTGAACATCATGAAGCACTCACTTGGAATCAGATTGGCTGATCTACTTAGTGTCTTTAGCATATATGGGTTCTCCTACAGAACTGCAGGAGAAAAGTAAAAGCAGCTATAAGGCAGAAACTTATGTGGCATTTCTCCTGAGGAAGTTGACTAAAGACAGCCTAAGAAAGTGGTGGATAATACCTGAAAGGACAGGTCTGCAGAAAAGGCAGTCTGCAGGGTTGTCTGTAGGGTTGCTGAAAGTTTGTTTGGATAGAGTTCTGATAATATGTGCTCAAAGCAATGATAACACATATGGAAGCCTCTAGAGGTATTTCCAAAAAATTTTGTCTTGGCTTTCAGAACCTACCCACACTTCATTTCAATGCCATTATCTTGGACGGGATTAAAAATATTAACGTAAGAGAGACATGATTCTTTGACAGGACCATTTACACAGCACCAAAATTCACTTCATTTTGTGTGCTTTCAGTTCATCCACTAACGATTTCAATATGCTCTTCCAAAAAAAAAAAAAAAAAAAAATTGAAAATGCTACTCAATATAATCGTATCACTCTTCCTTACTTTATAAACTTTTTTTCATTATTTTTCAAGTGATAGGGTAGCTAATGTAATTGTTTCAATAGATAATTAGGCAGAGAGTACAATAAGCATCTGGAAACTCAATACACCAGTGACAAAAGAATATGATGAAGGAAAACTAAACAATTGCCTGGCCAATGCAAGTATGCAGTAAAATTAAATTGTTAAATGGTCTTCTGCAAGAATAACAATCTGAAGACTTTGCATTTCTATGGCATCATTATCATCATTATTAAAATTTTTGTTACTGATTCTGATCCTATGAAGAGCCAAAGAAAATAATCAACTATCCGGGAGTAATTTGTTTCTCCATATGATGAGAATTAACTTTTATAGAGAACAGGGTCCCATTCTGAGCACTGAGAAAAGATCATCTCTGGGGAGTCCATTCTAATGGGAGTACAGCGAGAGAGTCAGCAACCAGGAAACAGGAAATTGAGACCAATCTTTAACCAAAGGAGTCTCAGTCTCCTACAGTTTACAGAAGCTTCCCCACACAGCCCCAACTTACGGGGAATTCCCAAGGTACCACAATCCCTGGGACTCCTAGTGGGCTGCATTACTCCAATATTTACTTCAGAGATTTTGGAAAGACTAATTTGTCAGGAGTAGAACAGTGGAAATAGCAAGGACTTCATATTCTTTGTAAGCTTCAGGCATAATATCTCAACAAAAGAGGGGGAAGCAAGGAGAAGCTTCTGATTTTGTTTCTTTTGTTTTGTTTTGTTTCACTTCCCTTACTTCCCCCAAGGACCTTTCAGAACCTTGATGCCCAGTGTATTTATGTACATGATCACCAAGTCAATGCAAGCTATATCAAAACCTTATCACTGACACAAACACTATCAAATCACCAGTCACAACTAACACAATCTAAAGGTTAAGAGCAATGGATTTCTTTTCTTTTCTTTTTATTAGTTGCTCATGACAATACAATGATCTTGACATATACATTTGAATCAAATGGGGTATAATTTCTTATTTTTCCAAGTGTACAGGTTTCAGAATCACATTGGTTATACTCAGCTGAGTCACCTTGGGCAAATCACTCAACAGTCCCAGCACTTCAGTTTTCTATTTTTTTTTTAATTATAGATGGACACAATATCCCTATTTTAACTATTTTTTAAATGTGGTGCTGAGGATTGAACTCAGTGCCCCAGGTATGCAAGGCGCGTGCCCTACTACTGAGCCACAACTCCAGCCCTTGGTTTTCTATTTTATGAATGAGGTGATGTTTAAATTCAATAGCACTGAGCATACCTTATGACCCAATGTAAACACCCAATAGATGGTAGCTTTTAATATTTTATGTTGTGTTAAGAAATCATGTGTAAATCCTTTCACCTTGGGAATTTGCCTCATCGGGCAAAATATTAGTGTATGAGATCTTTAAATTAGGCATGTCATAAGTGCTCATTGTTTAATCAAGGGTGTTTTGTTTATATTAACTTAAACCAACTTGTCTAGCTTCAGCAAAAAAAAAAAAAAAAAAAAAAAGAGTGGTGGCTTAGAGGTGTGGGATTTGCAGATAGTAGAATTGTTAGAATCTAAGTGGCTGGATATCTTGAGAATCATTGTCCAATAAAAGCACATTGTGAGCACACTTGTAACTTTAATTTTTCAAATATCCACATTAAAAAGTAAAATGAAATATGTGAAATTAATTTAACCCAACATATTAAAAGCATAATTTTGATGTGAATTAAACATAAAATATTAATATATTTTACATTATTGTTATGGTTTGGATGTGTTGTGTCCCTCAGAAGCTCAAGTTCAACATAAGAATACTCAGAATAGGATTATGAGAGCCTCAACGCAATCAGTGAATTATTTCCCTGATGGGGATTGACTGAGTAGTAACTGAAGGCAAGTAGGGTATGGCTGGAGGAGGAGGGACATTGGAGATGTGCCTTTGGGGTATATATTTCTTATATAGAGAGTGGAGTCTCTGATTCCTGATTATCACCTGAGTCTCTTGCCTCCACCATACTCCTCCATCATGATATTCTGCCTGGCTTCAAACCCTGAGGAATGGAGCCTGCAATCTATGTACTGAGGCTTCTGAATCTATGAACTGAGCCCCCAAATAAACTTTTCCTTCTACAAAATTGTTATTCTCAGGTCTTGTAGTAACAGCAGTGAAATTTTCGACTGAAACAATTTTTTCTTGTTTACTAAGCTTTTGAAATCTGGTGTATATTTTATACAAACCACACAATTCAATAGCCACAGTGGCAAGTGTCTACCATTTTGGAAAACAGCTCTGGAAACTCATGAAATCAAGAACTAGAGAGCTGTTTGTAACCAGATAGTAAGCTATCCACTTCATTCTCTTCTGGTCTCTACTCATATTCTTGTCTTTCCTGGGTAGACCAATATACTCTAACCTTGGCATGTTTATTTAAAATTGCTGACCTGGGCTGGAAATATAGCTCAGTTGGTAGAATGCTTGCCTTGCAAAAAAAAAGGCCAATGTTAAGGTCTGTAAACAAGTCAGATTGGCACCTGTTATTTTGCCAGAGAAATGTTAGAGTCTGTAAACAAGTCTGGATGGAGCCTGGCAAAATGCCAGAGGGAGTGGTTTGTGAAGTAACAAAAGCGAGCCATTAAGTGTGGAGATTCCTTATTGGTTGACTGCTGTATCTATTTTATGCTAATTAGATAAGCTGTGTAAAATGTATAAATATCGCTCAGATCCTACAATAAACGGCTCCTATTCCTGCTGTATCAACGTACACAAGTTATTCGTCACCCCCCGGTTATTTTGCCCAGCCAGCTGGGCTGCGGCAGCCCTGGGTTCAATCCCTAGCACCACAAAAAAAAAAAAAAAAAGAACTAAAATGGCTGACCTACTATGATTGATACAACTTGCCGTGCATCCACTCCATCTCCTACTAACCATGGAGAGTGAGAACAGGGGAAGGTGCGACTATCATAGTTAGCAGGGATTAAAATATCTAGATTAAAATCTGCAGTAAAGAAAAAGTTGAGCATTCTATGTGGTTTCCTCCAGGGCTAATATTTTCTTCAGACAATGATAACCCCCCTTCAAGAGTAATGATGAGATTGTTAGTGCTTGATTTTTCCTTTGTAGTAGTGGTCTGAACATACGAAATTAATATCTTGAACCAGGGATCAGAAAACTTCTTTTTAATGAGCCACAGAATAAATATGTTAAGCTTCCTGGTCCAAGAAACAAAACTGAGGATATTCTGTAGGTATTTAAACAATCATTTCAAACCCTAAGACCATTCTAAGCTCACAAACCAGGAAAAATAGGTGAAAGGCCAGATTTGCTCTCCAGACATAAATTGCAGAGCCCGATCCTACATAATTCCATCCTCATCATACTGTATACTAAATGATGGTCTCCAGGTTTAAATCTGGCTCTTTCTCTGCACCATGGAAGCGTATAACAGATCTTAATGTTAGCAGCATAATGAAGTTCAGCTTCACTCTTTAGAAATTAAAAAGGAACTGGGAGCAAAATGGTCCCCTTCACTAAGGGGGCCTTGCTACCTCCTGCTATTTCCAGGTTCCCTATGGTTTGGCCCTTTGAGGAACCATTTTTCTGACACTCACAGGAAAGGTCCACATTATAAGGGAACTAACCTCGTAGGGGGCACACTTTTGAAATGCCCAGTCACAGAGATCCTGACTCAGCCCCTGGGTGTGCTATTGTTATAACCTTCTCACTGGCAATTATTATCATGAGTCAGGAGTCAAGCTGCTTTCTGGGACAGATATGTTTTAAGAGTATATTCTATATTTAACACTATTACTTTAAGCACATAACCTCCCTAAGCCTGTGTTCCATATATAAAAATCAGAGTTTGATGCCTACCTCCTAGGATGACTATTAGGACAAAATTCCAGTGCAAGTAAATCTCTTAGCACTATGCTTGGAACATATTTAATCACTGAATATATAGTGGCAGTTAGTTAGGATCTCATGATGACAACATTAATGATGGTGACAGTGGTAGTAATGATTACAATTGAGAAGATCAAACCAAAGAGCCTCTTCTAATAACACATGAAGTCAACTTTAGAGAATCTCAGTTCCAAGTTATGTCAGTACACATAATTCTTGAGTTTACTGATACAATCCAGATTTACAAGTATTATATCAGTCTCCACTGCACATTTCTCATCACTCACATTTCAGATATTTTAGTGAGAAAAATTACACACACACACACACACACACACACACCCTCCCTCCCTCTATATGCACAGGCTCTTTGCTCAAACAAATTTGGGGAATACCAAGCTAAACAAAATTAAACATGTTTCCCAATGCTGACATTTAAAGAATTTTTGCTATGATAATGTATATTGTGAGTCTTTAAAAAGAAACTAAATAAGTTATTTTTTCACAAATTTATTTGACAAAGGCAATATTTTTTCTTCCTTTCATCTTGCTTTCTTTTTATCCCCCACTGCAAACCTTATAGTACCAGTTTTCTGTGGAACATGTTTTCAAAACAGTGATAATGGGTAATACTGATAACATACTAAGAACTATTATTTCATTTGACTCTCAAAATAACTCTATGACTTCGATACTATTCTAATATTCATTCACAAATGAGGAAACTGCTCAGGCCATTCAAGTTCCCCACACTCAGAGAACAGAACCTAGATTTTAACAGAGTAACTTAATCCCAGACCCTGCACACTTGATCCATGTGAAGTATGAAAACATTAAAAAAAAAAAAAAAAAAAAAAAAAAAAAAAACTGGTACACAGTATCCTGTAGTGCAAATTCACATCCGGGCATGAAATGCATGTTTCGCTCTCACTACCACATCTTCTCAGCCTGCTTCCCCTCCTTTGAATGGCCAGTTCCTCAACGTCCAGTTTTTGCAGGTGGAGGATCACTCCCCTTTGGTTCTGAGCCATTAGATTTAACAATATTGAATTCATGTTCTCAGAGTCAACAGCTTCTCTTTTCATTACTAGCCACCTGCTGAAGTGCTTATGATATGAGATCACATTCAGAGGCATACAGCCCTGCCATGAGACTCTAGCTCTACCCCCAACAACCATGAGGTCTTGAGCAAACTGTGGAACTTCTCAGACACTCAGTTTCTCCATCTAGAAGTCAAGAATAATAATAGTTTTGAGAAATGAATGGGTAATTTACATGTAAAATTTATGGTATTTAATAAGTTGATATTTGTTTATATCTTTGTATAGTGTCTGATATATTAAATAAGCATATCAATAAAATAGATAAGTACATAAAGTTTTGAACAGAACATACTAATCATTAAATTATATTAGAGATCATATTTTTATTGTTAGAATTTAGAAGGTCTTATGAAGTATAAGTATTTAAAAAATTTATAATTATCATTATACCTGTATCCCCAAATCTTTTATAACTTGGTTCATTACTTGTTTCCTTCACTTATTATTAGAGCAGGTGTGAACACAGAAGTGAAGAGAAGAAACCCCTAACTCCTAAAATAACCATTCAAACCCCTTATAAGTTTTTTTTGTTTTGTACTGGGGATTGAACCCCCCAGGGGCACTTAACCACTAAGCTGCATCCCCAGCCCTTCTTCCTTTTTGTTTTGAGAGTTAATGCATTTCTAAATTGCTGAGACTGGTCTCAAACTTGCAATCCTCCTAATTTAGCCTCCCACATTGCCAGAATTACAGACTTGCACCACCATGCCTGATAAATTTAGTATTTTTTTAAACAGGGTAATATTCTCTTCAGTTACATACCAAACTATATTTGTCCCCAGAATTCTCATAGTCCAGAAGTATAGAAGTAGTAGATCAGAAGACAGATGGCCATAAGAAGAAGTTAAAATACCCTGGAAGTAACAGTTGATAGCCTGACAATGAAAAAGAGTACAATAAAACCTCTGCTAATAGATCTTAGTGCAGCTGCCAATTGCCATTGTGTTCATCTTAAGTAACTGAGAAAGTATCTCATTATAATCTGTATTTTAGGAAAGCAGAAAGTTAAACAATGTAGAAATTTTTTTTTCTAATAAGAGTTGAAAAAGTGGTTAAATGGTAAAACATCAGTTATTTAAAGATTTTACCTTTATGACCTAAAATTCCTGCATAAATAGTGTTGCTGAATTTGATTTGAGTGATTACAGCTATGACTTTGAGGACACAGGTTTACAGTATAAATGATAACATTTCCTTATTAAATAAAATAGTAACTGAGTATTTAACCTGAGTAAGATCCTGTTTGGGTAGTATATTGAAAATAACAGGACATGCTTAAGCACAAACCAAATATCTGTCTTATAGGCAAGAGCTTAGCAGAAAGACTAAGTAAAATATATTTCTATCAGGGCAGTGAGGAGAACCATTCATTGAACATTGAAATTTTACCTTTTTATCAAGTTTCTATAACAATTAATTAAATTATTTTGTTAACATAAAATTTCTATGCAATTAATGAAGCAAATTTAACTTTAGAGTTTACAAGACTTTTTTATCTATTGTCTTTTATTTTTACATAATAATAAATAATAATACCTAAAATAATAACAACAAGAATAATGACCAAGTGTGGAAAACCATCTTAAAATTTTATAAAGATTGTCCCATTTATTACTTCAAAAAGTCCTGAAAAGATTACTTTATCTGAGGAGAAAGTGAGGCTTAAAGAGGTTAGGCAACCAGTCACCCAGGTACTAATTTGCAGAGAATACAATTCCAACCTAAGCACCATGTTCTGAAACACAATACACTGTTGCCTTCAAAAACTGTAATTGCTGGAGATTTGTTGTTATCATTTGCAGAAAATTAATTTCCAAGTAGTTAAGTCATTTCCAAGATTATTCCTCACAGGGAAGTCCAGGGTCAAGCCTTCTGACTGTTGTTCTGTGCACTGACCATACCTTCCCCATGTTTTTTTTTTTTTTTGTTTTGTTTTGTTTTTTTATTACTTTCCTAGTTCTAGGTAGTGCACTATGGTTCAAAATCATGGGCTCAAAAAGCCTCACACAAATAAATCTCCACAGTTCAACTGCACATTGCCACGCAAGGTTATCCTCTAGGTTTTATGGATAAAAACCACAAATAAACAAAAGTAGGGAAGCAACTGAGTTACAACTGGTCAAACAGTGGTCTTTGGGCTAAAAATCCTGACTCACATACTTTGAAGTTGTTATTCAAATGCCAGAAGCACATTCCTTCCCTATCCTTGATCCCTAATCATCTTTCCTGAGCCAGCAGCCTACATCAGTATCATTTACATAAGATTGGTTAAGAAGGTGTGCTTCTTTGGGGTGGGGGGCAGTATTCCACCTGTTTCATGCAAGCTATGCCACTTGGAAGGGACATTTACAACTTAAGGACCTGATTTGGAAGTACTAGGAAAAAAATAACATAATATAAAAAATAACCTCCTCTCTCCCTTTACAACAACAAATGTCTTCTCTGAACTCCTTGGTCAACTTTCCTGTGGTGTTGGTGGTCATTATGGCTGTGTAGGCTCTGGAATGCTTCACAGCCTGTTTTCTATTAGCCCAGAGATCCATATTAGAAGCAGACATAAGAGTCAGAAAAATGAAGGTGGCTGGGAAATATGTTCGCACTTCTGAAGAGGCATTTCTTCACCACTCTATAATTAAGACAAAAAAAAGAGGGTGTTCATTGAAAAGTTCACTGTGATAACCTTCAATGTTTAATTATGACATTCATCACCATTTGCCTTTGACAAAAGGAAATCCTGCCATAATTCTGAAGGCAACTAAATCCCAAGGTTATGTTAAACAATGCTTCTGGACTGGCTAAGAACAGCATGGACTCTGGCTCTGCTGGTTCATTAAAGTACTCCTCCTGCAGCTTAGCCACAGGAGCCCAGCACCACAGCATTAACAAGTAAGGTGGCCTGCCACCTTCCCCATGCACAGCTGTGCGTGATGTGTAATGAAGGAGCATACAGGGATCCCTATTCCTGGAAAGAGAATGCACATGCAAGATGGTCCCTGGTTTTCTTATATTCCACTCTACACAGTGGGTGTAGGAAAACACAAAATTATATCCCTAAAATATAATAATTTTCCTTCAAATAAACTTTGTTTTAAAGAAAACTTTGATGATTCACTGAATAAGAATTTTTCTTTTAAATTAAATCTAACATATACAATAGCTTTTTTATCATACTGGAATCAGTTACTGTGAATTCACAAGTTTCCTTCTGTTAATTTTTATTATCTGATTAATAAGTCACTTATTTTGACCTAATGAAGATGGATTTTCAGAAGAAAGTTACCCCCTAAATTGCAATTATTCCTCTTACGAAAAAAATTTAAGCTAGTCACATTTTGTTTTTAAGTTTTCCAAAGAACTTATAAAATATCTTGTTTTCAGGTTACTAGGATTTTCAAATTTTGAAGAATAGCCTGGTCATGTTTATATTGAGTATATATTCCACAAGAATTTAAATTTAGAGAATCAATTCATTTAATAAGGTTTCCAAAGTTTTATGGTAGTTAGAGTGGTTTTAAGCAAACTGAAGTTATTATGCAACATCTCAAGCTTGCAGTGGTGGCAAGGGCCACAGTTTATTTAATCTTTCTTGTATACATTCAGCCATGTGCAAGTACAGTCATATGTTTATTGTGTATTTTCAGTAATTAACATTTATTAGTAGCCTGTCTCTCACCCTGAAAGTGAAAATAAAAAAAATAGAACTCTATCCAAATTTCTTTTCCTACTCAAAACATAGATAATTATATTAAACAAAGAATGTTATCACAAAATGTTTACACCCACATTATAGACATGAAGACCCCATCTTAGATGAATTATAAAACCCCTAAATGTATGCCCTATGCACACAGAGGACTGGGCTTATTTTACTTACTCTCAGAAGACCCGAGTAAAAGTCAGCACACAGTGAAGTATGAGTTGAATGGAATTAAAGTCTTTTTACCTTTGCTATTCAGTCTAGATAATACACACATGCATGCATACACAGAATCAGATTTTTTCAGCCAGATGGATGCCTCGGGGCTGCTGTAAACCCTGCCCTTTCTGTCATCTATCATGTTTAGTATTTGCTTTAGTTGTCCATTACCTTCATACCCTTCTAATCATGTTTTTGTTGCTCAAATTAGCCAGAATTTGTACTGTATCCTCCTTCAAGGAATTCTAATGGAAATATTGCTTTTATTTTGGATTATCAGTCTCATAAATTGGTCCAATAAATTAAGTTATGCAGTAGTGCATTGCCAGAATGAGACGTGTGTGTATGCGTGGGTGCCAGTGGAGAAGTAGGGCCTGGTGTTTCGTTGTCTCACTCCCAAGTTCCATCCAAATGGTACTGCATTGCTTACAACCACTTGAGTATGAAGTGAGAAAACTTAGTAAATAATATCTACGTATGGGTTAGACATTTAGCGAAGTGCCATATGGCCACTCATTAATTGCTTATAATGATGTCTTAATTACAAATAATTGAAATAACCTGGCCTCTGAGCTTCTTAATTTATCCTCAAATCACTCCAGGCACTTTTCCTGGTTTCTCTCCCCCACCTAGCCATTTCTTCCTGGCCAGCATTCTAGCCAGACGAGGAAGAAGTAGTAGCCCAAACACTTCCCAATCTTCTATTTCTTCCCTTCTAAAGGAAGTAACCGTTCCCCCAGAGAAGTGTGTTCCACAGGAAGTCACTGAAGCCAGAGGCCAGTGTCCTTTGTGGGTGGAGAGCATATGCAGAGCAGCCACAGGGGCTAAGGCCCTTGTTTTGGACCACTGTAGTCTGTTAAGAAGCCATCAAATCTGTATTATGCCAGGAAGGTAACTATAGAGCCAGCTGTGTGCAGGAGGCTGGGTTTCCCTGAGTAACTGAATATTACTGTCAGTGTCAGGGCTTTTCAACAGTGGGTCACAACCCATTAGGGAGACTTAAAATCAGTTTAGTGGGTTGAAGCTAGCATTCTTAAAAGATGTTACTTAAATTTTTAGAACAAGATTCTGTTGCTCTTAGGGAAAAAATAATAATACTTGTTTCACACTTAACCAGCTATGTAGGTGTTGTAAACAAACAACATATACGAGATGTGCCATATTATCAATTTCATGACTGATGGTATGGCTCACAGACATGTGTTGCTAATGCTGCGTACCCTCTAGTGGCATCTTTTTCTTAAAAATTATTCTTGCTAGTTAAGTGCTAGACTCAGTTGTCCTACTGTGTTGTTGATGTAGTGAATGTGCTGTGAATATGTATATCTCATTTCAAATTGATAATCTTTGATATAATTATATACATTTTTGTGTCCTAGAGCAAGTATTGGATTGGCCTTTTCTAGGTATGGGTTGGTTTTACCTTTATTTTACCAATAAGGACACCAAGGAGGCTCCAGTAGTTGGATAACTGGTGAAAGTCACACAGCTACTAAGTAGGAGAGCTTACCTCTCTCTGTAAGCTCTTCTCATCACCACAGTAGACTGCAAGCACTAGTTCTTTCTGAAGCCTGTGGGGAAATTGATGTGTGTGGTGGGGGTCAAGTCTGTGACTCTGGAGACAGAGCACCCTGATGTATCCAACTATACAACACTGCTGCATTACTGCATACTGAGAAAATGATCTCTCCCCACTCCAGAGCAAAGTGGTGAAGGAACATGAGTTTCAGATGTGTCATTTTTCAGATGTTCTTCAGCTGCATTTTTTCAACCTCTTCAGAAAGAACTACCTTGTGTGGGGTAACCAAAATTTCATTTAGAAAGTTTTGTTGAAATTTGATCACTGTTATTTCTTGGTGCAGTCTTCATGAGTTCTAGCTCTATTGAATTTTTCTGATATCTTTTGTCTATTAACTCCTCAACTATTACATAAAACTATTCCATTTCTACTTTTAGTCACACTGTTTCCACTTATTAAAATTTCTATTTTTAATTTACCTACTAAAGGAACTTGTCTATTATAGCTTTAAAATGCCATGACTTAATGACACCTAATAGACAGAAAAAAATAAATCTAAACTATTAAAGAGACAGCTTTTAAAAATATATATATCATAAAATCATTCTCTGAGAATGCCGTAGAGAGCAAATTAGATAGATGGCTGGAGTTCAATAAAAACAACTTTGAAATGTATTGGGACTGGGTTATTACATGCTCCTTCTGCCTGCAGCCAGCATATTTCCTCTTTATTGTAAAGTATAAGTTCAAGCTACAAATACGTCCTATTGACCTCAACTTTGTTGCACTTCAGGGTCTTTCTGCCTTACCTGACAGCCCCCCACCTGCAATATCAGGGATTTGGTGAGGTTTTGTGATGATTCAGATGTATTTCCCACACAAACCAATTTTTTTTTAATGTTGAACAAGTGGATTTTACTTTATTATATTATCAAAATCCCAAAGCGGTAAGAAAACAGAAAACACAAACAAAAGGGCAATAAGGCAGAAACAGAATCAGTTGGGTCAGAAATGCAAGGAAAGTCAAGTTTGGGTTTTATTTGTTGGTAAAATTGTTCTGCTTCTCACCTGAACTCCTGCTTGCCTTTACTTGCTGATTCTTGCTTCCTATTCCCCTTTGCCTTCAGCATGGTTCCCGTATGCTACCCTTTTTTTCTTTCTCAATTTTACTGCTGAGGTTGAAAATATTACTGAGAGCTGAGTACTCTAGTTGGGACTAGAATTGCAATAATGAGATGGAAGCAGAGAATAACTCATTGAGTTTCTATTTCAAGATAAGCATTCATTCGTCATCATGGCTTTCCAAACTGTAAGACTGGGAAGACTATTAGCCACATGATGCTATGGTTAAAAAATGGAGAAACACTAATATGGGTAGCAATATAGAAAGATGAAAGCTTCATCTTTGGAAGCAGATAGACTAGGTTCAGTCATATCTCATTATGTACTAATAGTATGATTTTAGAAAGATTATATAACTTCTCCAAACCTCATTGGTAAAATAAGGAAAACAATAATATTTATACCATAGAAATATGTGAACATAAAGGGGGTTAACATTGTAAAATTTTTAAGAGACAATATGTTGTAAGCATACAAAAATGCTATTTTATTATAATTATATCACTACTATTACTATTATGCCAAGCCCAAGGTGAGAGATAATACGAGAATAAAGTAAGGTAGAATTGATCATGTCAGGAATCTCACTCTTGGAAGCAGGAGAGACATAATTACAGAAAAGAACAGAAAATTTGAGCTCAAGTAGTTTGTAGGTTTGTGGGCTGCAAGTCAAAAGATGTGGATAATGTAGAAAGCACTTGTGGGAGAGGACTTATAGAAAAAAAATCTCTGAAATCTTTTCCAGGTCATATGCTGATGGTTATAGTTTAGATGTGAAGTGTGCCCCCCAAAATTTCATGTTAGACAATGCAGAAATGTTTAGAGTTAAAATTATTAATTATGAATTATGGATAATCCATTTGATGGGTTAATAATTTTAATGGATTATTGGGTGGCAACTGTAGGCAGGTGGGGTATGACTAGAGGAAGTAGGTTCCCGGAGTCATGTCCTTGGGATGGCCCTTGGAGATTATATATCTTCTCCATAGCTCTCCCCCTCCCCCTCTTTTTCACTTTTTTTAAAAATTATTTTTATTTATTTATTAATTTTTGCATTACAAGTCTTAATAAACCATTATACCATAATTTATCATATTTCTGATTATATATAAGGCATGTTGACACCAAATTCACATTTTCATACATGTATCTTGTATAATGATGAGGGTCTCCTTTCACCATCCATGCTATTCCCCTTCTTCCTCCCTTTCCCTCCCACCCATATTCCCTATCTAGAGGTAAACTTCCTCTCTTGCTTTCCCTCCCAACCCCATTTTGAGTTACCCACCCCCTTATATCAGAGAAGACATTCGGCATTTATTTTTTGGGGATTGGCTAACTTCACTTAGCATAATCTTCTCTAATGCCATCCATTTCCCTGAAAATGCCATGATCTTATTCTTTTTTATTACTGAGTAATATTGCATTGTGTATAAATGCCACATTTTTTTATCCATTCATCCACTGAAGGACATCTAGGTTGGCTCCATAGTTTAGCTATTGTGAATTGTGCTGCTATAAACATTGATATGTCTGTGTCCCTATAATATGCTGTTTTTAGGTTCTTTGGGTATAGTCCCAGAAGAAGAATAGCTAGGTCAAATGGTGGTTCCATTCCCAGTTTTCCAAGGAATCTCCATATTACTTTCCAAATTGGCTGCACCAATTTTCAGTCCCACCAGCAGTGTTTGAGTGTACCTTTTTCCCTGCATCCTCACCAGCACTTGTTGTTGTTTGTCTTCACAATGACTGCCACTCTTACTGGATACCTTACTGGATCAAGATACCAATGAGATGATATCTTAGAGTAGTTTTAATTTGCATTTCTCTGATTGCTAGAGAAGATGAGCATTTTTTATATATTTGTTGATTGATTGTATATCCTCTTCTGGGAAGTGTCTGTTCAGGTACTTGGCCTATTTATTGACTGGATTATCATTATTTTTATGCTTTTTTAATCTTGTTGAGCTCTTTGAGATTAGAGCTCTATCTGATGTGTGAGGGGTAAAAATTTGTTCCCAGGATGTAGGCTCCCTATTCACCTCACATATTATTGCTCTTGTTGAGAAGAATTTTTTTAGTTTGAATCCATCCTATTTGTTGATTCTTGGTTTTAATTCTTGTGCTATAGGTGCCATACTAAGGAAGTTGGGGTCTAGCCACACATGATGGAGATTAAGGCCTACTTTTTCTTCTATTAGTCGCAGAGTCTCTGGTTTCATTCCTAGATCCTTGATCTATTTTGAGTTAACTTTTGTGCATGGTGAGGGATAGGGATTCAATTTCATTTTGATGCATATGGATTTTCAGTTTTCCCAGCACCATTTGTTGAAGATGCTATCCTTTCTCCAATGCATGCTTTTGGCACCTTTGTCTAATATAAGATAGTTGTAATTTTGTGGGTTAGTCTCTGTATCCTCTATTCTGTACCATTGGTCTACCAGCCTGTTTTGGTGCCAGTACCAGGCTGTTTTTATTACCAATGAGACGGTATCTTAGAGTAGTTTTAATTTGCATTTCTGTAGTATAGTTTAAGATCTGGTATAGTGATACCACCTGTTTCATTCTTCCTGGTTAGAATTGCTTTAGCTATTCTGGGTCTCTTATTTTTCCAGATGAATTTCATGATTGTTTTTTCTATTTCTATGAGGAATGCCATTGGCATTTTGATCAGAATTGCATTGATCCTGTATAGTGCTTTTGGTAATATGGTCATTTTAATAATATTAATTCTGCCTATCCATGAGCAAGGTAGATCTTTCCATCTTCTAAGGTCTTCTTCTATTTCTCTCTTTAGGGTTCTATAGTTTTCATTGTAAAGATCTTTTACCTCTTTTGTTAGGTTAATTCCCAAATATTTAATTTTTTGAGGATATTGTGAATGGGGTAGTTTTCTTCATTTCCTTTTCAGAGGATTTGTCACTAATATACAGAAATGCCTTTGATTTATGGGTGTTGATTTTATATCCTGCCACTTTACTGAATTCATTTACTAGTTCTAGAAGTTTCTTGGCAGAGGTTTTTTTGGGTCTTCTAGGTATAGAATCATATCATCACCAAATAGTGCTAGTTTAAGTTCTTCTTTTCCTATAGTTATTCCTTTAATTTCTTTCATCTATCTAATTGCTCTGTCCAGTGTTTCAAGAACTATGTTGAGTAAAAGTATCAAAGCCCTAGAAAAAGAAGAATAAATCAGTAGCAAATGCAGTAGAAGGCAAGAAATGATTAAAATCAGAGCTGAAATCAATGAAATCAAAACAAAAGAAACAATTGAAAGAATTGACAAAACTAAAAGTTGGTTCTTTGAAAAAATAAATAAGATTGATAGACCCTTACCCATTCTAACAAAGAGAAGAAGAGAGAGAACCCAAATTACTAACATACAGGATGAAAAAGACAATATCATAATAGACACTATAGAAATACAGAAGATAATTAGAAATTATTTTGAAACCTTATACTCTAATAAAATAGAAGATAGTGAAGGCATCGATAAATTCCTTAAGTCATATGATCTGCCCATATTCAGTCAGGAAGATATACACATCTTAAACAGACCAATATCAAGTGAGGAAATAGAAGAAGCCATCAAAAGATTACCAACCAAGAAAAGCCCAGGACTGGACGGATATACAGCTGAGTTTTACAAGACTTTTAAAGTAGAACTAATTCCAATATTCTACAGTCTATTAAGGGAAATAGAAAAAGAGGGAGTACTTCCAAATGCATTCTATAAGGCCAATATCACCCTGATTCCAAAACCAGATAAAGACACCTCAAAGAAAGAAAACTTCAGACTAATATCTCTAATGAATATAGATGTAAAAATCCTCAATAAAATTCTGGCAAATTGGATACAAAAACATATCAAACAGATCATGCACCATGATCAAGTGGGATTCATCCCTGGGATACAAGGTTGGTTCAACATACGGAAATCAATAAATGTAATTCATCACTTAAAAAATAAAAACCATATGATCATCTGGATAGATGCAGAAAAAGCATTTGACAAAATACAGCACCCCTTTATGTTCAAAACACTAAAAAAACTAGGGATAACCGGAACTTACCTCAACCTTGTAAAATCTATCTATGCTAAGCCTCAGGTCAGCATCATTCTAAATGGAGAAAAACTGAAGGCATTCCCTCTAAAATCTGGAACAAGACAGGGATGCCCTCTCTCATCCCTCTTTTTTTTTTTTTTTTTAACTTGTGGTCTGTCAGAAGCTAGCAGCTTTCCTGTGCTAGGGCCTTCTGCCATAATGTTCTGCAGGCTCAAAGCAATGGAGTCATCCCACCATGGACTAACTCTCTGAAACTGAACACAAATCATCATTTCTTACTCTCAGTTGTTTGTATCAGGTATTTTTGTCACAGCGCAGAAGAGGTGACTACCACACTGATTTTATGGACTTTGTCAGTTCACTAAGTTCAACAGATATAAAATTAAGGTACTGGTTTAATGTTGCTACAGTGAACCTTCCAAATTTCAGAGTATATTATGGCACAAAGTTTAGAATTAGAGTTAGTAAAGGTGTGGTTACTGCAAAGTCAAAAGGAGGAAGTCATTTGAGACATAAGGGAGATAAGTCACAGTATAGTAGAAGATGAGGAAACATGGGAGGAAGGAAAAGCGAAAGTAAAAGAGATCCAGAAATTTAAAAAAAAAAAAAAAAAAGAAAGAGTGCAATTTCCCTATGTTCTCTGATGGCAGAACATTGTAGCTTTATAGCAGGAATTATACAGCATGAGGATGCTAGGTATTTCCTTAAATGCCTGACCAATGTATGAGGATATTACTAATTACCCTCATAAAAGAGTTCTGTGAATGTTATATATGGTATTACCCATGGTCTCAGATTGACTCACAGATAAACACACCATAGCGCATGCACAAACACACACACACACACACTTCTGGAAAGTACACTATTTTGGTCCCTAATTAACCATCCCCACAGAATAATACTACATTGAATTACTTACATTAAAATTGTTAAAACTTAAAACTTCTAATTCAATTTTATGTATAAATATGTATAGGATTATAGTAATGAATTGACTGATTCTAAAAAAAGGTTTTAAAACACAATTAAAAATATCATTCCACAAAATATCCCTAAATAATCCTTTATTCCCTTAATAGGCTATAAGAAAACTATCTTCCTCAAACAGTCCAATTGCAATATTATCACACCAACGCCCTCAACAACCTGTATTCCCTTTTGACATCCTTTTCTCATATACACAAATAAAAATGTTAAACTTTTATCATTTTAGTTTGCATTACATTTTCTTAAAATTTTATATACACATACATAAACACTTATATATTTGTGCATATATGTGTGCATGCATTTTTAAGTCACTCAACATGCATGCACTCTTTCCTTGGCATCAGTTATATACATATATACAAATAAATCCCTCTTGAATTTATAGGTAATATGAAACAAACAACAAATCAAAGTGGAGCACATAAACCATGCTTAGGAAAATCAGTACATCATGTGAATATTAGCCAATATGATTAGTTCATTAATGGACACACAATCCAATCACAACCTGTGAGATCCAACAAGATCATTTCTTGAGCATTCAAACTTTAAAGAAAGACTAGAATTTTTCATGATTATTTTGCTTCTATGAAAGAAATTGTGCCATAAATTGTGGGCTACTCTGTAGGAAGCAGGCTTGAGAGACCATGCCAGAATTACCTGAATCTGTTTTCACCATTTGACACTTTCCATGAAACTTAAATGAGGACAGCTTTATTCCCAGACTTTTCAACATACTTCCTTTTTGTTCAATTAAAAAACAACAACAAAAAAAAGATAATGCTATATTGAAGAGATTACTACTGTGTATGTGTATGTATGTATGTGTGTGTATATATATATATATATATATATATATATATATATATATATATATTCCCAGTATAAATTAGATAAAAGAGAAACATTAATATCTTCTGATTAATCACTTTTTAAAAATAGGACAGTATACTGAAATCTCACATTAAACCTACACATATGCATGTACACACACACACAAGGAGCTGACTTAAAATAATCACAGTGTACTTCCAACTTTAAGTGTCAATGATATTTTATTATTTCTCACTAAGCCTTAAAATTGTCTGTTTTTTAAACTCATTTTTCATATATATTCCAATTTTTTTTCTTACTAATAAAAATTATAGCATTCTGAGACATTCAAACCATGTCACTTCTATCACATAAAACCCTCAGATTTTAGGAACCTGAATATTCAGTTCACACCCTCAGATTTTAGGAACCTAAATATTCAGTTCACATTTATTTCAGTGAAAGCTTTATTTATCTGGTTATGCTTCCTTTGATAAAAGGAATAGCTCAGACTATTTCAATGCAATTTTTTAAGAAGTAATTTTCAGGTGGATCACAGAGGATAAATTGACCCCAAAGGGAAAAGTGTTTATTTTGAGGATAATCATAAAACATGTTTCATTTACAGAGGGTTTTTTTTTTCTCCAAAATGTAGCATCTGCCTAAATAACACCTCTGGTGAATAAGCCTAGCTGATGCATACAAGTGTGTTTATGTATTATCACATACTTTTCCAGATTTGCAGGAGGGACCAGAACCCATTCTTGGCCTTCTTATTCTTAATCTATGCTTCTTTGTGAGTAACTTCATCAATTTTCACGGCTTCATATAATGTTGACTTGCAAATACATCTAATACATTTATCAAGTTCTCTTCTATCTTCCAAATTCAGCTCAGAAATTTCTGGTGTCCCAGAGGATGTAAGACTAAATCAATTCAAAGCTAAATTCATCACCATTCCAATAAACTCTCACTATGGATTGGAAAATATATTAGTCGGCTCAGGTTGCCAGAACAAAGTACCATAGACTAAGATGCTTACACAACAGAAATTTGTTTTCTCACTATTCTGGAAAGTGGAAGTCTGAGATCAAGGTATCAGCAATGCTGATTTTTTCCATACCTGTCTGTGTCCAAATATCCTCTTCTTCAAAGGACAGCAGTGATGTGGTGTTCCCTCTAATAATGTAATTTCAATGTAATCACCTCTTTGAACATATTTTCAGAGCTGGGCGAGGTGGTGCTCACCTGTAATCCCAGCGGCTTGGGAATCTGAGACAGGAAGATTGTGAGTTCAAAGCCAGCCTCAGAAAAGGTGATGTGCTAAATAAAATACAAAATAGGGCTGTCTCTAAATAAAATACAAAATAGGGCTGGAAATGTTGCTCAGTGGTTAAGCACCCCTGGATTCAATTCCCAGTACCAAAAAAAAAAAAAAAAAAAAAAGCAAAAACCATATCTTCAAATACAATCACACTCTGAGTCACTGAAAATTAGAACTTCATATTTGGGAATGACAAAATTTAACCTGTATTAGAAGTACAATTTACAACTTACCATACAATAAGAAGTACACATGGTTGTGTGTATAAAGCAATAGCATCTTCTTTGGATGCTACAGATTCTTTGTGAATCCAGTGCTCAGTAAACACTAACCATAATATTACCAACTACCTCAGGCTTAAGAAATCTCATACAGGGCTAGGAATGCAGCTCAGTAAGGTAGAGAGCTTTCGTGGACTGCCAGAGGCCCTAGATTTTATTCCCATCACTACAAAAATAAAATAAAATTAAATTAAATTAAAAAATCTTTATGTAGATTTTAAAACATGATAGTTCCCTCAAATGTCCATCCTATTATCTGGGCTTGTCCCTCTGCCTAATGCCCCAACCTTCTCCTTCAAACTTCATATTCTCACTGAGCTCATATTTATCACTTAACACATAGTTCAAACATTTACTTCCTCCCCTGGAATGCTGTTTCTCTTGATGAAGCAGTTCATCATTTTTTCCTTTCTAAACCTTTTGTCACTAGTATGCATATAGAGTGACTAATTTTGCCTTGTGGCATTGTGGTCATTAATACAAAAGCATAAATTCTCTTCTAAGCTCCAGCTCCTCAAAGGCAGAGCTTCTGATTTTCGTACCTTTACTAAACAAAATTTAGCAAAGTGCTCGGTGCACAGTAGCCATTCAGTTAGTATTTGTTAGATGAACACACATATAAGAGTAGTGATATTAAATCCATAATGCGTATAACAGCTTACACCTACAAAGTGCTTTTAGGTACACATTTTTCCTTCAAACAACTCAATAAGGAAGATGGGAAGACCAAGGAGCAGAGTGCAAAAGACAACCAATTGTGGCCTGCAGGGAAAACCTGATCTACTGTCCACTTCTGCATAGTTGCTTAGTGAACAATTTGTTTTCCTTGGGCTGGTAACAAAAACAAATAGACATAGATATAGTCTTCAGACCTAAATTTTTCTATTCTTAACATCTTACATTACTGTGGTACAAATGTCACAATTGATACAGGATTAACCAGAATCTATAGCCATGCATTGTTTAACAACAAGGATACACTCTTAGAAATGGATCATTAGACAATTCCGTCAGTGTGTGAACATTGTATAGTACACTTACACAAAAACAGATGGAATAGCCTACTCCACACTGAAGATATATGGTATAACCTATTGTTCCCAGGCTAGAAACCTGGGCACCATGCTACTGTATTGCATACTGTAGAATACTGTAACACAATGGTATTTATATATCTAGACATATCCAAACAGGTAGGTTAGTTTACTCCAGTGTCACCACAAACATGTAAGCAATGTGTTATGCTATGATATCACTAGTCAATTTGAAGCTTTTCAGCTCAATAGTAAGCTAATAGAACCACTGTTGTATATTCAGTCCATCATTGACTGGAAGGCCTTTATGCAACACATGACTATACTTTATTCTAACATTCTTAGTTCTTACTTAATGTCCTCCATGAGTTCCAGGATCCCATCCAGAATACTATATTATATTTAGTCAACATGTCTCCTTTGGCACCTCTTGGTTATAAAACATTCTCAGACTTTCCTTGATTTTAATGACCTTGATAGTATTGAGAAATTAATCAAGTATTTTGTATATAGAACTTCAATTTGAGCCTGACGATTTTCTCCTTGCTCGACAAGGTTTATGAGTTTTGTGGAGGAAGACTGTGGGCATTAACTGCTATTCTCATCACATCATATCAAGGGTACTGAAATGCTGTTACCATAACTTTTCACTGATGCTATCACCTGACTAAAGTGGCCTCTACATTATTAAAAGTTGAAAAAGATAGAAATACAAATAATATTTTGTGACATGAGACAATTATGTGAAATTTAAATTTCAGTGTTCACTAACAGATTTTGTTGGAACACACCCAAGCTAAGATTTTTTTAAATACAATCTGTGGCTAAATTGAAGTTATAATAGCAGAGATGAGTAATTGCAAAACAGACCCAAAGCCCACAAAACCAAAAATTATTTATAATCTAGTGGTATGGTTTGGATGTGAGATGTCCCCTAAAACTCACATGTGAGACACCACAGGAAGGTTCAGAGGAGAAATGATTGGTTGTGAAAGTCTTAACCCAATCAGTGAATTAATCCCCTGATACAAATTAACCAAGTCATAACTGATATGGCTGGAGGAGGTAGGAATTGGGGGTATGGCTTTGGGGTATATATTTGTGTCTGGCAAGTGGAGACTTCTCTCTGCTTGTTGACCACCATGATGAGAGCTGCTTCCCTCTGCCACACTCTTCTGTCATGATTTTCTACCTCATCTTGAGCTACAAGGAATGGAGCTGGCCTTCTATGGACTAAGACCTCTGAAACTATGAGCCCCTAAATAAACCTCCCCTATTCTATGATTATTCTGTTCCAGTCTTTCAGTCCTCGCAGCAAGAAAACTGACTAAAATGTCTAGTGACACAGTTTGGCAAGTGGGTGTTCCAGTTGTATACTTGTAGATGCTGCAGCAGGAAAAACACCACAGACTTTGAAACCAGAGTGACTCTGGGCTCTGGGTCATGATGACTATGAATCCTTGGGCGAATCACTCTTCTTCCACATGGTTGTTTCTTTATATATAAAATGGGGCTCATACATAACTTTCACTACAGAAGACTGGTTTAAAGATGAAGTGGCTGAAAGTATATAAAGTCACTGTCACTCAGGATGGAGTCAAGATATATGGGCTCAATTTTTTTACTACATCAAGTAGAATTTTAGGGAATAGAAATCTATTTGAAAAGTACTTTGGGAAAAAAAATAAAAGCAAAAATATCAAAGGGAAAAATGCAACCATCCTCTGATTATCTCTTGATTTGAATTATCTGTTTTTACTTTTTTCTATGAGTCCAGGTACTAGAGCAAATACCAGATTCCAAGCACAGAGGACAGAGAAATGAATGGTCTAAAGCTTCCGACTTCAGGAGTCATATACTTGGTTGGTTAGAGTATAAGATTAGAATTCATATTTCCAATGGATTATAAAACCCACAGGTAATATATAATAAGAAGTGAATTTCTTCCTGTGAGGCTTTCGGTTTCCTTAAGATGCTTACAATTTCTGCTGTCTTCATCACTTTTGCACTCCCTTCAAACTCTTCCTGAAGCTTGATGGAATTGCACATACCCATGCTCTTGAGTACTCTCATCTTTACTCCCAAAAATTCTTGGGGAAAAGCCCCAGAATGACCTAGAAGCTAGCTTTTAGAGTATGCCTTAGAGAGTTTTTTAAATTTATTTTCAGGATCCCCTCTTGGTGTTCATGATACCACCACTAAGACATCCCTAGTGCGTCACTCGGTTGGTACAGGCACAACATTTCCAGATAATGTTTCAAGAATTAACAATAATTTGGAAAATAAAATATTATAAGCAGTCAACAAAAATTCAAATTATATAATTTAAACAACAAAAGGGAATTATGAATTTTTAATATAAAATATCTACAGTGCCCGATTCTTAAGAATGTGCTCAGTTCCATCTCTGTTGAATCCCAGTATAAACAGAATAGCTCTTGCACATAGTAGTAACTCAGTAAACATTTATCAAATGATAACCTATACAGTATACAGGGAGGAAAGACTTGTAATACCAAGGGATAACTATGTTAATTATTTTATTCCCTTCTTTTTCTTTCTCTGAATATTGACAGTGCCTGTTGTGTAGAATGTCGGATGCTATGTGATAGAAGGTAATGATTAACAATATAGAACCAGGCCTAGTCTTTACAAAAATGACAGCCCACTGGAGAAACAGGCAATTATAAAAGCATTTACGATACAGCTTGGTAAATATCTTTATAGGAATTATACACTACTAAAGGAAATCCACCTAATCCAGACTTGGAAGCCAGGAAAAGCTTCTCAGGATGGAACTTCACTGAAACATTAAGGATGAGCAGGAAAATAACCTGAATATAAGTTTGGACCTGACAAGGTCCAGTTTCTTCATGGAATAATGATTAGACCTACTATATGGATCAAAGATAATTAAAATGAGTTGCTGTCTATTCTTATTTCTCAAATAATAGGAACATGGTCTAATTCATTATGCATCATGAATTTCTCAAAACACACTACAGTCTTCCTTCCAGTTCTGAATCCTATACTAACCAAGAGCTATATAAATGTCAAAAAGGGAAAGGAAAAACCAAAAGCTCTCACTGATTCTATATTTATGTATCTCAAATTGCATTCCACTATCTAAGATGACTGGAATTCCAAGAGGTTGCACTTTCTATCCCAGCCATGATTGCTTGCTCCAGTACATCCAAGACTTTGTTCTTGCCTAGAAAAAAATTTGTATTAAATTCTGAGAAGTAGAGTGTTCCTCTCTTCTTGAAAGAACACTTTTAATTAATAATATTTTCAATGTTACAAATTTTTTGTTTGTTTGTTTTGATTTTTGTTACCAGGAATTAAACCCAGGGACGGTTTATCACTGAGCCACATCCCAGCCCTTTTTATTTTATTTTATTTTTTTTTAATTTTTGGGACAAGGTCTTACTAAGTTGCTTAAAGCTTTACTAAGTTGCTGAAGATGGCCTTGAACTTGTGATTTTCCTGCCTCAGCCTCCCATGTTTTAGGACAAGAGTAAGTTTTTCAAACAAATGGTGATAGCCATAGGAGTAGTAATTCAGGCAGAGGGATAATTCGGGACCATGTAAAATAGTTTGTTACTATGAGAGCATGGTGGGTACAACATAGAGGGACAAGAGAAGATATGAAGAACACACAAACAAAGTTCCTGCCATATAAACCCTACAAAATCTTCTAAAATCTTTACATACTGTCATCAATGAACAGCACTAGAGAGGAAAATTATTCCACTGCTCTCAACTGACAACCATCAGCCTTCTTCAAAAATTTGGTTCTTTGCCTTCTAACTTAACCTCATCCGTGAAAAATGTAAAGACAATATTTAAAAAGTTGATAAAAATTTAACAATCATTGCTAACATCATACACAATGGTGAAAAGTTGAAAGTTTTTCCACAAAGATTAGAAACAAGAGGAAGATTCCCATTCTCACCACTTCTGTCAAAAATAGTATTGGCAGACCTAGCTAGACCACTTATGTAAGACAAAGAAATGAAAGGCACCTAAATTCTGAAAAGAAGAAATTAAACTATCACACTATTTACAGATGATGTGACTTTATACATAGAAACCAGAAAGATCCTACTTAAAAACCTGTTAGCACTAAAAAGCAAAATCAGTGAGGTTGCAGGAATATGAAACCAACATACAAAAGAGGGTAGATATTTTTATATACTAACAACAAATTATCCACAAAGAAATCAAGAAAACAATCCCGAGCATACACATCTAAGTAACTTTTGAACAAGGGCAGCACAAAGACATCAAGGGAAAGGATCATTCCATAAATGATGCTGGGAAAACTTGATATACACAAGCAATATAAAACAGGAAGTGAAATGCTTATCTTACACATCCACAGAAATCAATTCAAAATGGATTAAAAACTTATATGTAAGATTCAAAAACAAAACTCCTCAAAGAAAAATGGTTTTGGCAATGATTTTTTGGCTAAGACTCTCAAAATACAGAAACAAAAGCAAAATTAAAGAGCTGGGACCACATTAAACTAAAGAAGCTTCAGTACATCAAAGGAAACTATTAACCAAATAAAAAGGCAGCTCACCAATTGAGAGGCATATATCTGATAAGGGTTTGATGTTCCAAATATATAACACACTCACATAACTCAATAGCAGACAAAGGGAATAATCCATTTTTTTAAATGGGCAAAGGAGGTTAGTAGTCATTCCTCTAACAAAGACACACAAATAGCCAACATGGCCAGGAAAGGTGAGCATGCCTATACTCCCAGCCAACTTGGGAGATAGAGGCAGGAGCCGCTCAAGTTTAAGGCCAGACTCAGCAACTTAGGGAGAACCTATCTCAAAATAAAGGAATAAAAGGACTTGGGATGTGGCTCAGTGGTAACCCAACCCTGAGTTTATTCCCCAATACCTCCCCCCGACACACACACATTAAGTAAGTATATAAAAGGTGCTCATCATCACAAAATATTAGAAAAATTCAATTGAAATGAAATGAGTGATTATCTTATACCTGTTTAGGATGGCTTTTATCCAAAGGGCAAAAAAATTAGTGTTGATGAAAGTGTATAGAAAAGGAAATTGATAGTTATAGATTGGCACAGGCACTTTGGGAAACAATATGCAAGTTCCTAAGGAAATAAACACAGAACTACCAATGACAAAGTCATCTGCCTTCTGGATACATACCCAAATAAAATGAAATAACTTTCTTGAAGAAATACCTGCACTCACATGTTCATTGCAGTGTTATTTACAATAGCTAAGATATGGAAACAGCCAAAATGTCCACCAAGGGATGAATGGATAAAGAAACTGGGGCAAATATAATAGACTATTATTCAGCCTTAAGAAAGAGGAGATTCTATTATTTGTTACAACATTGATGAACCTAGAGGACACTATGAGAAGTGAAACAAACCAGGCACAGAAGAAAAAATATTGCATGACCTCAAATATATATAGAATCTTACAAAGTGAGCATAAAATAGTGGCTACCAGAGTAGGGTGGGAAAAGATGGGAAGGTGCAGATCAAAGAATCAAAGTTGTATTTATATAGGTGAATAAGTTCAGAGATCTACTGCAAAACACAAGGACTACCAATAATAGTATTATATTATATGCTTGTGATTTTCTAAGTTAATCAGTATTTAGGTACTCTTACCTCCTTTCCTCACACACACATAAAATAAGGTAACTTTGTGAGACATTTGGTGTGATAATTTACTTAACAGTAGTAATTTCTTCACTATGCATATACATCAAGGTAACTACATAAAATATTATATCATGTACTTTATGCAATAAAAAATTTAATAACTAAATACTCTGTCAGTCACTGGACAGGATAATATTTTGGCCTATTGTGATGAGAAGTCTTAACCCTGTATGACTTCCTTCTCTTTTCTCTGTGTTGCTCACATTCTTCTCTGCCACATTCCCCTACACCACATTCTGTATTAGAGGAAATTGCACTTTTCTCCTCTATTCCAAATTGTTTACAAGGAAATTTCATTTCAAGTGACAACAGAAGAGAATATGATTCACAAATAAACTGAGCAAAATTAACTCAAATATGAGATTAGTCATAAAGTAACTTAAGGAGAGTACATGGAAATGTAAGAGCACTTCTCAATTGACAGTGCTCCGATTTCAGTAATGCCCCTCTATGGTGTCTCCTTTACCTTTCCTATACATCATATGCCTCCACTTAAGCTCCCTCACCCATGTGCCTGTTCAGTGGCCCTGTGTGTAGAGGCTGTGTTAGAACTGACTTACCCTTATCAGGTCTCTTAAATTTAGTTTTATTTCCTACAAAATGCAAATAATAACAACTACCTTTGTTATCAAAGTAGAATGAATTAAAAGTTGTGTTATAATTAATAACTGTAGCATATAAAATATCTGAACAGAAGTTACTAACAAATTAATACTCAAGATATGTAACTCACTTCTCATACTCTTTGACTGGATAGAGAAGCAAATTTAAATTTCCTTCTCTGATTCTTGGGAAAAAGGAAAAACTCTTTTTCTTGACCTTCAGCATGGGCAACTAGGGGTGGTCTAAATGGATTAAGTGCTATGGAAATGCTTGATCTTCCATGGGCAAATTGTCATCACACTTTTAAGAACTATATTGTTCTGAAAGACTGCTTTTCCCCTCCATTGTCAATTCTGAGTACTTGTGGCCCTCAGGAAAGGATACACATCTGTGGAGAAATTTCCATCTATCCATTCAACTTACCAATAATGAAATTATGAGGAGAAACTGGCTGGAACGTTATAGAGGCAAAGATCTACTCTAGTTTCTAAAAGTCCAGTCAGACATCCCAGGATTCTCTAACCCACTTTGTACAGTATCACAATTCAGGTCACCTAATGCTGTATTATGGAACAAATACAGGATAAAAATCTTCATAGCATTTCATGACTGAGACTTTGATAGCAGACACTATGGAAGTTTATCTCAAGCAGAAAAGATAGTGTGAACAACGGTCTGGCTAGGCCTTGTATGTATACAATTATCTGAACACAATTTTTATACTAACACAACTTTAATGCATGTTACAGGTGAGCTAATGTTCACATGGAGGAGCAAAGGAAACAGAATAATGATTGCAGAAAAAGAAAAAATGTAGGAATACCACTGTTGAATTTTAATACTTACTATCAAGCTATAACAACTAAATCAAGACAAGTCAGAAAAGTTTTAGTATTAGTGAAGAGATAAATGCAAAAGCAATGGAAGAAAATATAGCATCCACAAATACAATCACATGAAATTTTTTTGTCAAGGTCATTTTAACCTTGACAAAACACTCAATTATTTCTCTTCAAGAAATACTCCTAGAGCCAGGAGTGCTAACACATGCCTTAAATCCCAACAGCTCAGAAGGCTGAGACAGAATGTTTACAAGTCCAAAGCCAGTCTGAGCAACTTATTAAGGCCCTCAGCAATTTAGCAAGACCCTGTCTCAAATTAAAATATAAAAATGGCTGGGTATATGGCTCAGTGGTTAACTGCACCTGGATTCAATCCCATGCACTAAAAAATAAAAACTACTGGGACAGTTAATTGGTCATCCATATTTTAAAAATGAACTTTCACCTAAACCTTACAAATTTTATAAAGGTTAATTCTAAATACATCATGTTCCTAAATGTAATATATCAAACTATACTTCTTTTACAATAAAGAATATAGGTGAAAATCTTTAAGAACTAAAGTAAAGCAAAGAGTTTTTTTTTTTTATGACACCTAAATTTAAATCCTTAGAAAAATTCATGAGAAAAACTGTTTGAGCTGGGATGGTGGCTTAGCAGTAGAGCGCTCACCTAGGATGTACGAGGCCCTGGGTTCCATCCTTAGCACCACAAAAAATAAATAAATAATTTAAAGATAATGTATCCAACTACAATTAAAAAATAAATAATACAGAAAAAGAGAAAAACTGAACTTTATCAAAAATGAATAACTTTTAGTTTGCCAAAGAAAAACTTTAAAAAGAATGGCAAGATACAAACAGGGTAAAAATACTTGCAAATCAGATATCCAACAATAGACTTTGTCCAGAATATATAAAGAACTCTCAACACTCATTATAAGAAAACAGCCTAATATCAAATGGGCAAAGTCCCAAACATTTTACCAACAAGCATATAAAAATGGCAAATATGCACATGGAAATTTTAATATTATTAACCATTAGGAAATGTATATCTACACACTGTTGTCATCACAATATACTTATTATGATGAATAAAATAAAATTATTGACAATACCAAATACTGACAAGAATGCAGAACAACTAGAAATCTTTATTGTTGTTGAGAATGTGAAATGATACTACCAAAATGTTGAATGACATTTTGATAGGTAATTTAATGTGTCAACTTGGCTCAGCAGCAGCGCTCACATATTTGGTGGGCCAAATATTATTCTAGACACTTTTGTGAAAACTTTTTTTTGGTGAAATTGACATTTAAATTGGCAGGTGTTTTCAGAGGCCCATAAAACAAATCAGATTCGCCTCCACAGTGTGGATGAACTTCACTTAGTTAACAGAACAAAGTCAGACCTCCCCAGAACAAAAGGAATTTGGTTTGCTGGCAGCCTTTGGATTTGCACTGCAGCTCCTTCCTGCATCCTCATCCATCCTGCTGACCTGTCTCATCAGGCTGTGGATGTACACGTCTCCTACAATCATGGATTACTATATGATCAAGCAATAATAATAAAATCAGTATAATTCTGGCGTAAGAATAGACAATCTGGAAAGAATAGAATGGCTACAAGTGAACTCACGTGTATAAATGAATTTGTGTGTAAAAATGGAGCCCTCTTAAGTTGAGGCAGAAAAGGACTACCTACCCAGAAAGTGGCTAGAAACAGTGGATTACCTTTTTTGTGAGAAAATATAAATTAATTAAATTTTTGTTCCATACAACATATTAAATTCCAACTGAATAAAAGATCTTAAATGTGAAATTAAAAACATGAAAGTTCTGAAAAATGAAATCTCAGAGAAATTCTATCATTATCCTGTAGAGGGAAATACTTTCTAGAAATCTAGGATATAAGGTGAATTTTTTATGTCAGGAAAAAAGAAGATGGTAATGAAGAAAGAAACCGAGGGAGGGATGATATACAAGGGAGAGCTACAGTGTGGAACACATGGAGAGACAGAGGAGTGGAGGGAAACTGGACAAAATACGAGCAGAGCAACTTGCATAACATTACAAAGAGCTAAAGATTGTTGATACATGAAGTCCTCCTCAAAAATTGGAAATCAACACAGCACCTTGTAAAAAACCACACAGAATATAAACAGTTATTTTATACAAAAGGAAATAGAAAAAACATTTAAGTGATAAATTTTTTATCGCACTTATGACAAAAAATTGCAAATGAAAATTAATTGCATTCATACATAATTTTTACCTATCAAAAGGTCAGGGATATGAAGTTTAATAAATATACTCTTCTAGGTTCTGAAGAAACTACAACCCTTATAAGTAGCTAGCAAAAACATGCATTGCCTATGAAGGACAGTTTGATAATACCTACCAAAGCTACATAAACCTACATTTTGACCTAGAAATTTGACTTTTGCAAATATTTTGTGCAGATATTCATTCACATACATGTACACATGTGAAGTATAGTTTGCAATATCAAATAAATGGAATGAATCATGTTGTCTCGCTGGGACTAGTTCAGTTCATTATAAAACATTGTTATAATGGAATATTATGAGAAATTCTTCACACACTGGTGAAGAACAATTTCCAAGATATATCATCAAAGTAACCAAAAAAAAAAGAGAGAGAAAAATGAAGTACAGAATACCATCTCCAATATGCCATTATTTTATGAGTAAAAGTAGAGAAAATTATTTTGTTCTTGTAAAGGCATAAAGCAAAATAAGAATATATAATAAACTAAAAATGGTAGTTCTCCTAGTGACAGTAGGATGGGGACTTGGAAGATCAGTGACAGAATGAGAGAAAAATATTCACCATATATTCTTTTATATTTTAAAAATAGCTGAAAAGATGAATGGATTGTTAAAAGACAAATGAAAAGAAATGAGTACATTTTTCAAACTTTCCCTAAATGAGCTGAGTGATTTAGCTGCTCATTTACCCAAATCACTGATATTTTTAAGATGAGATGTATGTACTCTTATAGACAGGAAAAATCAAATTGTCATGGACATCAGCCTATCGTTCTCAAAGTCACAATTTGAAGCCTTAAACTATGAGACTATACTCTCTAAAAATTGTTTACATTTTCATACAACCACATACTTGTACTTTTGCTGAGACTTTGATTCTAAACTTTGTTCCTAAGCAACAAGAATTAACAGGAGTTCCTGCATGGTCATTGGTGAATAGCTTTACGTATATGAATAATGCAAGACCGGGAACCATTGCTCTGTTCATCTCATGCTTCCACTAGCCAGCTTCTGGTGTTAGCTGTCACTTCTAAGGACCACAGGACAACAAGGATCATGTACTCAGGACTTCCTGACTAATGCCATGGAGAATCTCGACATTTAGTATAATGTACTTTGAAATAATAGGAAGTTTCTGTTTGGTAACAGCTTGAGTTTGAAACTTCTTTTTTTAATGAAGTTTATTGAGATGTATCTCAGGAGCTGTCTTCTTGGATGACCGAAAATGTCCTGGGTCACAGAGACAAAAATTTATTTTAATATATCACAGACATTTGCTGATACTTTGGTGCCATGGCTCATAATGAGCAGCTGTTTGCAGTAGCACTGTATGCAATCCTAATGGGCTCTTATAGGGTTTCAGAGCTCATTGTCAAGTGGATATTTGTGAGTATGGATATTAAAATATAAGACTTACCTGCCTTTAAAACTTTTGAAAAAAAATAATTTTCTTCATCCTTGACAAAACAGTGGGCTTGCCAACAGTAAGTATGGATTCATTTTTGAACAATACAATGGAGATGTGCAGGCTGGCTCTTCCAACATTGTGTTAGTAGGAAAAGATTCTTTGTATGTTTAGACCAATTGTCCCAGTTCCTACACCATTATTAGTCTGCATGTATAGAAAGCCCTTAGATGAGTGAATGTGGTAAAATCAAAAGAGGAGAGGCTCTAGAGGAAGAAACAGCTCTGTTTGAATACCAGCTTTATGCCTAGTAACACTGGAATCCATGAACAAATTACCAATGGGCTCCAATAAAGGATTAATGACAGTAATGCCTTATAGGATAGTTTCTGGGATAAGAAGACTATATTTTTAAAAGGCTGTCACATCAAGGTCCTCAAAACAATATATATTAATGTTATTTTATTAAGGGCCATAACTTGTGGATCCCAGCTTTTCTGAAGCAGTTCAAGTATGGAAATGGTTCATAAAAATATAAAAATCATTCCTTTCCTCAGACCAATAACTCTTTCTCTTAAGTAGTTATATGATATCCTATGACAGATTCTGGATGGGTTATCTAATTTTCTTTAGGTAACCAGTTTTGTGATATGAAATATAAACAAATGCCATTTTTATTCAAGATTCTTTTATAAAATAAATACCCCATTAGTTTCCTTTAAATGATATACCATTTTACGCAATTCAATAGCTATCCATTGAGTGTCATCTCATCACACATTATGTCCGTGGTTAACAAGACAAACATTATCCTTGCCCTTGTGGAACCTACAGTTTAGTAGAGTTTATATAAATTAATTATCAGGTAATTAAAAATGCCATGTTACATGATGCATTAGAGAATATAGAATACCCAGGCCTAGGTAGGTCACAGGGAAATCATTAAGTAAGGCTAGATACAGAGGTCTAAATGATAACAACTGGACTCTGAAGATCTGTAAGGTCTGTTCACAACATGACTCTCCAGGTTATTCATTCTTTTTGCTATATTAGTCAGGGTTCATAGGAGGAACAGAATGAACAGGACGTATAATTATAAAAGGAGGACTTATTAGGTTGGCCTACACAACCAGAAGCTGGATAGTTCACAATGGCAATCTGTAGGCTGGGAAGCTGGAAGAACCAGTAGCTGCTCAGTCCAAGAGGCTGAAGCCTCAGAACCAGAAGGATCAATGGTGTGACCCTACTCCAAGATCAAAGACTTCTGGAGAATTTGCTTTAGAAGAGTGAAGAAGTGAGATATACTCAGATGATTGCAGCAACAATCAAGAACTGGTTGAAGACATTGTAAAAGCTATCTAGTCTAAGCCACAGTCCAACATCATTCTAAATGGAGAAAAATTAAAAGCATTTCCTCTAAAAACTGGAAGAAGACAGGAATGCCCTCTTTCACCACTTCTATTTAACAAACATAGTTCTTGAAACACTGGCCAGAGCAATTAGAAAGACAAAAGAAATTAAAGGGATACACATAGGAAAAGAAGAACTCAAATTTTTCAATATTTTCCAATTATATGATTCTATACCTAGAAGATCCAAAAAAAATTCCACCAGAAAACTTCTAGAACTAGTATATAAATTTAGCAAAGTAGCAGGATACAAAATAAACACACACAAATCAAAGGCATTTCTGTATATAAGGGACGAATCCTTTGAAAGGGAAATAAGGATAACTATCAAATTTATGATAGCCTCAAAAAAAAAATTCTTGGGAATCAACCTAACAAAAGAGATAAAAGACCTCTACAATGAAAACTACAGAACACTTAAGAAATAAATTTAAAAAGACCTTAGAATATGGGAAGATCTCACTTGTTCTTAGATATGCAGAATTAATATTGTCAGAATGACCATACTACCAAAAGCACTATACAGATTTAATGCAATTCCAGTAAAAATCTCAATAACACTCCTCATAGAAATAGAAAAAGCAATCATGAAATTCATCTGGAAAAATAAGAGACCCAGAATAGCTAAAGCAATCAATCCTTAGCAGGAAGAGTGAAGCAAGTGGCATCACTGTACCAGACCTTAAGCTATACTACAGAGCAGTAGTAACAAAAACAGCATGATGTTGGCACCAAAACAGACTGGTAGACCAATGGTACAGAATAAAGGACACAGAGACTAACCCACATAATTACAGTTATCTTATATTAGACAAAGAAAACAAAAACATACATTGGAGAAAAGATAACCTCTTCAACAAATGATGCTGATGAAACTGAAAATCTATATGCAACAAAATAAAATTAAACCCTTCTCTCTCACCATATAAAAACTCAACTCAAAGTGGATCAAGGACCTAGGAATTAAACCACAGACTCTGCACCTAATAGAAGAAAAAGTATGCCCCAATCATCATCATATTAGATTAGGCACCGAGTTCCTTAAAAAGACACCTATAGCAGAAGAATTAAAATCAAGAAACATAAATGTGATGGATTCAAACTAAAAGCAAAAAGAAACAATCAGTAAGGTGAATAGAGAGCCTACAGCTTGGGAGCAAATTTTTACCACTGGCACATCAGATAGAGCACTAATCTATAAAGAACTCAAAAAGCTAAACACCAAAATAACAAATAACCCAATCAATAAATGAGCCAAGGACCTGAACAGACATTTCTCAGAAGATGATATACAATCAATCAACAAATATATGAAAAAATGTTCAACATCTCTAGCTATTAGAGAAATGCAAATCAAAACTACTCTAAGATTTCATCTCACTCCAGTCAGAATGGCAGCTATTATGAAGACAAACAACAATAAGTGTTGGTGAGGATGTGTGGGGAAAGGCACATTCATACATTGTTAATGGGACTGCAAAATGGTGCAGCCAATATGGAAAGAAGTATGAAGATTCTTTGGAAAACTGGGAATGAAACCATCATTTGACCTAGCTATCCCACTCCTTGATCTATACCCAAAGAACTTAAAAACAACAAACTACAGGGACACAGCCACATCAATGCTTATTGCAGCACAATTCACAATAGCTGAACTGTGGAACCAACCTAGATGCCCATCAATAGATGAACTGATAAAGAAAATGTGGTATATATACACAATGTAATATTACTCAGCAATAAAACAGAATAAAATCATGACATTTGCAGGATGAAGTTGGAGAATATAATGCTAAGTGAAGTTAGCCAATCCCATAAAACCAAATGCCCTATGTTTTCTCTGATATAAGGAGGCTGATTCATAGTGGGGTTGGGAGGGGAAGCTTGGAGAGAATAGAGGAACTATAGATAGGGCAAAGCGGAGGGAGGGGAAAATAAGGGGCAAGGGGTGTAAAAACGATGGTGCAACGAGATGTATATCATTAACCTATGTATGTGTAGAACGACACAAATAGTATGAATATACTTTGTATACAACCAGATATGAAAAATTGTGTTCTATATGTGTAATATGAACTGTAATGTGTTCTGCTGCCATATATAACAAATTAGAATAAAAAAATAAAATTAAAAAAGAACCAGTTGAAGAATCGAGCTTGTATCTGCTATTGCTTCCTTGTTCTTACAACTTTTATCCCATCCAAGCCAACATCCTATTGGTTGGTGCTGTCCATGCTTAGGGATAATTTCCATTTCAGTTGGCTATCCCACACGTCAATCATTCCTAGACACACCCTCATCAACACACCCATTCTCCCCTTAATACTTGGTATCTCTTAATCCAATCAAGTTGACAATTCAAATTAATCATTACACTTGGCATTCAACCCTCTCTTTCTATTCCTTCCATGGGTTCACTTATTTGAATATCCTATGTCACATTCCTGGGATATATTTGCAGGAAATTTGATAAAACAGGAGAAGATCATATTGAGCGAAATAAAGCCAAACTCAAACAGACAAGTATCATGTGTTCTCTATCATATATGCAACTTAGGGAAATAAAGATGACTTAGAACTAGAAAAGGAGGCCTGTTAGATAAAGAAAACAGAATCAGGGGAAGGGAAAAGAAAGGAAAGAGAAGCTAACAGGAAGTATGATAGGATCAAGGTATGTTCCATGCATGTACAAAATTGTCACAATGAAACCCATTATTTTGTACAATTCAGATGCACAAATAATTATAATAAAAATAAAAAACAAAATCACTTTAGGAGGCAAAACAGCTATAACATCTATAGTGTATTTAGTTTTCTGTAAGTCTCTCAGTAGCATCATTGCACATGATTGTAATGAGTTTGTTTTGGGGATCTACACAGCAATAAAAGAAATTGCAACTGTCAGTAGTACTCATTGGATGCACAGAACCCAGTCTTGAGCAACTCCTTCACATGATGATTGCCAGATTGCACCTATCACTCTCTCATCTATATCTGATAATCTCATGCAAATAGAGGCAAATCTTCTGAAATGAAGATGTAGTACTGGACCTTAATATTTCCTGAACTTGTTAAAAATAAACAGTTGTACAGCAAATATTTGCTCCATACACTGCATCTTGGTATGGAGCTTTACAATTCCCATCAGTTCAACAAATACCTTCTAATAATTTACTGTTCCAGGCCTGGAGATCACTGACAATCAAGAAAGATATGATTTCTTCTCTCAAGGTCAAGTAGGAGGAATAGGCAACTGCAACAAAATCATACTGCATTGTAAGTGCTCTTATAGACTGGTACACAGTGCAGTGGGAGCCAGTGACATTCTTTCTTTAATAAGTAGTCCAAATGACCTAGAATTTTACAGTGTGGACAGACAGACAGGGTCTGAGTGTTGCCTGAATGTTTCCCAGCTTTGCAATCAGGGGCATATCACTCAACCCCTCTATGTTTTGTTTTTTTTCTCTATAAAATAGAAATTAAGAAATGTCTGCATCATAGGATGAAGGTGAGGAATAAATGAAAGATTACACAAACAGCATATAGCATGGGGCATGACCCACAGAGCGTGCTCGATGAATGTTGACTAATTTAGATTTTATTATTTATAATCCGAACACTTATTATTCACCCAATCACACCAAACAGCTTTCAGGTTCTTTTTTTTTTCTTTTTTTTTTATTGGTTATTCAAAACATTACAAAGATTGCAGAATCACATCGGTTACACATCCACATTTTGACATAATACCATAATAGTAACTGTTGTATTCTGCTCTTTCAGGTTCTTAACATGCTTTGTTTGCCTGCTAGGTTCACAGTGCTTTTCTACTTTAGTTGCCATTTCTAACTATATATATATTAAAATCCTACCTATCCACATTAGTATCCTGTGGCTGCTGTAATAAATTCCTCAAGCTGAGTATCTTAAAAGCAATAAGAATTTATTTTCTTAATTCTGGAAGCCAGAAGCATGACATCCAGATATTCACAGAACTGCACTCCTAGTGAAGCGTCCAAAAGAAAACTTGTTTTTGCCTTTTCCAGTTTATCTCCACATTTCACGACTTATATCCTTGTCTCTCCAATGTCTACCTCTGTGGCCACAGTCCCCATGCTCTGTTATTAAATATCTCTTTGTTTCATTCTTATAAATATGCTTTAGAGTTAGTGGGGCCTACTATACTAATCCAGGACAATCTCTTTCTCTCAGTATCTTTCACTTAATCATATCTTTTTTCATAGTAAGTAATATCTACTCTTTAATTATTTAAGGTAATATTGATATGTCCAAGTGTGAATCCATGGATCCTCTCTTTTGGAACCAGCATTCAGTCCACAAAACTATCCCTTAAGAACCAAACAAATACCACTTCCGTTGGTGAAGTGTTCCCTTGTAACCTCCAGCTCACAGCAGTTTTCTGGCAACCTGAGGCTCCATAGTACTTTAACTTTACATCTCTTAATAACTTATTATTCTGTAACTTTTTGAAACAGTAGTTTTTTTCTGAAATTCATTTTCCTTGCCAAACTGCCTCTTGAAAAGATAGCTAAACAAAAAGAATCTTAAACTTCTATCCAAACTGAAGATGGTATATTTCTTTAAGTAGTTTCACTTTATGGACCATAAAGTTTCTACCTTGTATGCCTATGATGGCTACCACACGCTTCAGCATATATAGGAATCTTCATTTAATGGATGGATTGCAAGGTAGAAGAACCCAAGTATTTTTGATGTTTTACACCCTTTCTAAAAGCAGTTTTGCTTATTAAGCAATTAGAAGCAAATATATTTTTCCAAAATATTGAAAGAGTGTTCTAATTAAGAAACAGTTAAACAGAATAGATTTCTAACATTACAGTGTCATCTTTAGAAATGTGGAATCATTTCTCCACTTATCCTCCAGAGCAGGGATAATTCACTGGTACAGAATTTTCTCTTCCTGTCATGGAAGGTGGAAGACACACATTCTTTCTCCCAGTGGCTAGAGTCTGTTTTCCTTCTTGTACATTGCCAAATAATACTCTAATCATTAGCTTAAACTAAGAGAAGGCTACTTAGTAGTCAGCTGGACACAACCAGATGAGGAAATCTGCCATACTACCCTGTCAGCTTCTAATTTTCTATGATCGTGCTGAAGCCTGGAAGGTAAAATGTAGTTACAAAGTATTGCTAAAAAGGTGTCCTTGGCTGGACCACCATTTCATAAAGTGTAAGTAGTGACTGATTTGACAGATGAAGCCACCAGCCAATTGAAGCCTGATATAAAATTGTGTACAGTTCTGACATTAGACTTAGGCTGCTCTCTAACTTGGCCTTTGGACTGAAGAATCTGAATAAACATGGGATTATGGTATAGTGGTCCAGCTTCATTTTCACTCCATCAGTCTCTTTAGTTAAAACTAAGTACACTGATCCATACCTATATTCTGACCCAATCTTCCTGACAGTTGAGGGGTTATCTGAAAACTTCCCAGTCTTTGAGTTTGACCTTTTAGACATGTTGAACTTCCAGAGGGAATGTGGAGGTACCAAAGAAGGAAGCCTCACTCAAACTCAAGGAGGAGGTCATAGACCTCTGGGAGCTTGAAATTAGAGCATATTACTAGGAATATCAGGAAAGGGGGCAGGAATAACCAAAATACAGAAACAGTTTGGTTTTCCTCTAGGACACAGGGGCCTATCCATGAGGATGTCAGAGCCCATGAAAGAGCTGCCGCATTATCTCCAGCCTCCCCTCACAGCTGTACACAGGATGCACAACACCTCTCCCTGTGCTGTTTCATTGTGGTTTTTCAATATGTCATGTGCTGGTCTCTACTATACTATATGATTTAATATGTTTTTAATCAGCTTTTTCACTGCTGTAACTAAAGGACCCAACCAGAACAACAGTAAAAGAGGAAAAGTTTATTTGGGGACTCACTATATCAGAGTTCTCAGTCCATAGAGAGCAGGCTCCATTTCTTGGGGCTTGAGGTGAGGCAAAGCACCTTGTCAGAGGGTGTGGCAGAGGAAAGCAGCTCACATGATGATCAGGAATCAGAGAAACTCTACTCACCAGATTCAAGTATATACCCTATAGCCACACCCCCAATGAACCACTTCCTCCAGCCACACCCCATTTGCCTCTAGTTACCACTCATTTAATCCCATCTGAGATTAATTCAATGATTAGGTTCAGGCCATGACCCAATAATTTATCCTCCAAATCTTTTTGCACTGTCTCACACATGAGCTTTTGGAGGACACCTCATATCCAAACCATAACAATATGAAACCATTTTTTTTCCTATATTGGAGGTATTTAGAAACAAGTGAATGCAAACAGAAAGAAATAGAAGTAACACAAATATCTTTCCAAATATAAACAAACAAACTAAAGAAAAGCTAGATCAATTTTGTAGAAAAAAGAAATGCCTTGGTTCAAAAGTACAGGGATATAGTTCAACTTTACAACTAAATGTGGGTCCTTAAATAAATCACGCTTGTTCCCCATTATTTATGTCTTCTTTCCTCTTTTAACAAATATTTTTAAGTGTTTGATATGGGCCAGGAACTTGACTAAAAAACATCCTAAAATTTCACTTTTTCTGGAGATCTCCCTGTGCACCAGGAAAGATACTGGGTCTCTTGGAAGAATCATATCATTTGACAACATAACAGCTTAAGTAGACCAGTGCTACAGCCACCCAGTTTTACAGACGGGCAAGTCAGTATTAAAAAGTTTCAGTGGTAAGCTGTGAAACCCTAATTTAAATTAGACTCTTAAGCTCCAGGAGCCTGATACTAATACAATTGACTACTTGCCAGGAGCCCAGATATAGACCATTGCTACCCTGATTAATATAATAATTAGGAAAAAATATAAGAGAAAAGCAGAGCAAAAGAGCAGATTTTCAAAAGCATATTTTGTTAACTTTAAAGAGGAGAGATTAGTAACAAGACATAGTGAAAAAATGAAGGAGGAAAAAGAAAACTTGTGAAGATGAGATTGTCTGAGAATCTAATTATAAATTCTACTCTAGAATGTTAAATATTCCTTCCATATGCATAGTGATTGCCCATTTATTACTTAGGTCTATGAGCAACCCCAGGACCAGCAAGAAATCTGAAATATTCTTGATTATATCACATCCCTGAATGAGCAACATAGTCATAAGAACACAACACTAAAATTGTACTCTGGCCTTGAAAGGATGAAATGTTTGACAGTGTTGCTTTAAATATGTGACAGGTGTATGTTCAAGGTTTGCATCAGAATATTTGTACTTTTCAGTGGGAACAGATGGGCATCAGTTTAATATGATAATGAACCCAGTCATAGCAGCCAACAATAAAGAATAGAAAGAAAAGAAGCTAAGTCCCACTGAAGCACAGGAGATGGAGGGCAGTAGGGCTAAGGGAAAGCTGCATTCATTGTCCACATTTCTCTCTCCAACCTGTTTGTTGAAAATGTAAAGTTAGTTTTAATGTACAAAGCAGAAATGTTCTTTCTTTTAAATAAAACTCCTCATTAAGGACCAATATGAACCTTACCTCCACACTGCTGCCTTCTCTGTGTAAAGTGCTTTGTGCATTCCATTAAAGCACTTATATCAATCATTGCATTTAATTCTACATTTACAACTGGCCTCCCCAGATGGATTCTGAACCCCTGACACACGGATGCCATAGTAAAAAGAATATGTGTGTTGAAGCAGAAGAATCATCCAAGGTCAGAACTCCAAAGTGGTAGAGCTAAGTTAATTAACCTTTTGAGCCTTCTTTTCCTCATTTGCCAATTGAAAGTGATAATAATGTCTACTTATTAGTGTTCATGTGAGGAGGGATTAAGAGAATACATGGAAAATGTTCACACAATCCTCGTCACTCAACACAGATGAAATCAGAAATTGTTTTTCAGTGTTCTCATGCCACTAATGCCAAGTACCACAGGTTATACATGCCAAATTAAAATACTGGTTATTAACTAGAAAAATATCATTTTTCCATGGCTGATTGATCAATATAAGAAAACTATACAAAACCCACCAAAAATTATTATCTGTGCAAAACAAATTGAGAATTCATGAAAACAATCCTAAAAGTTTTCCCATGTCTTAGTGGTACTGTTGTCTGTGTCAAGGACACTGAATATGAATCCAGATCATCTCTTCAAACCTGCAATGCACTCAAAACAATCTTTCTCCACCCCCAGAGTCTCTAATTAAGGTCAGCACTCAGTAGCTAGTGCCTCAGGCTCTAGACTGCTCTGGAGTAGCCCTGTGACTTTAAGCAAATTATTCAGTTTCTACATATCTAAAGGAGTAATAATAAAACTACTTTATAAGAACCTCATAAGGATTAAATTTGAAAATATGAATAAAGTAACTCTGTAAAATATACTATAAATGTAAATTTTTCTCCCTCCTTCTCACCTTCTTCACACTTCTCATAAGCTGTCTTGATTAAAAAAGACTAGAATGATAGATTCAGCCACATCAAGGTGTCAATAACTAGCGCCGAAATTTTTGTCTCTTCTGGTCTCAGCCTTTTTGGTTCGAGTTTTCCCACAGCTGGGACCACTTAATTCTCACATGCAGGTTCCGACCTGCTCTAGCCTGTGAGAGTGCTCCTTTTTCATGCCCTGCTTTCTGTCCAATATAGGAGAGAGGATGTGGGGGAGAAAATAAACCACTCACAAATCTACCTATCCATCTACTCATGCCATCACTTAGAAAATATTTAATGAACAGAACATGTGCCAGGCTCTGAGCTAAGTGCTAGAGACACAAAGACAAAAGAAAGCAAAATAAAATAAATAGACATAATAATTGTTCTATGCCCTCAAGTTGCTCACAATTTAGTCAGGAGGCAGAAACCTAAACAGATCCCTGCAATGAGGCAAGATGAATGCAAGGCAAGAGGCAGGCATAAGCCATGACAGGGAGATGCTGGATTTGTGCCTGTGTCATAAAAAGAAAGAAGAGCTCATCAGTCTCCATATTAAGTGCCAGCTCTGGTTTCTGAACTCCATCTCATTAATTTTCCTGGCACGCCAGGGCCTCTAGGACAGGAGTCCTCATTTGCTGTAGTCAACTGGTCTCCCAGAAATCCAAGTCCTCTTCTCATTTTGAAGCCAATTATTAAGGACTACAGCATGTTAGCAGACTACTTGATGTCCTTAGTGTTACCTTGATTTCTGCCTTCCCAGGTGACCTATGAAACTGTTGGACTGATGGGTGGTCTCTGCAGCTGTCTCTGAGTTCCTTGGAACTGCATGCATGGTCTCCTGCCAGATTAGAATTTCTTTCCTAATAAGTCCTGTTCATCCTCCCCCGCCCCTCCCTCCAGTCACATTTCAACACCTGATCCTTGTGTATGCTGAAGTCTGAGGAGTACCCATCAAGAAGGTTAAGTGGCACATCTACTTTTAAGTGGGGGACAAAAGCTCTTTAATATTTTTTTTCCTGGCTTTTATTTTGCTGTACTGGTGGTAGGTGGAATTTGGATCAATAATTCCTGACCACTGCTGTGTACCAGACACTGATAGACACTGGGGATATAATGAAGAGAAGAGGTATAGCTTGTAGGACTCCCTGAAATCATATCAATGAACCATACCCTAAAATATCTCTTCACAAACTCTATATGTGGAGGGAATGCTTTTCTGTAGTGTCTTCTGGTTTTAAAAAACGCTTGTTCACAGAAGTCTCAGTATCTGAAAGTAATAAAATTAAATTAGTGCCAATAGTTGGGCAGATTACTTTCCTTTCTTAATTAGCTCTGACTCAAATTTTCTTCAGAGAGACATACATACAACATAATTACTTTTTAATTTTTTTTTTTTAAGAATCGTGGTCATAGTTAAAAGTAAAAACACAATTCCAGGTGCTATGTTACCTGCAAATGTGAATTAAAGACCATTTCTACCCTAAGTAGCCCAGAGTACAGAAAGAAAACACAGTATATAGTTATGAGAAAATATGTTTTGGAGTGCTGTATGTTTAAGTGATTGGTTGATTCTATATCTTAAAGAAGACTTTACATATGCCTAGGATGTAACCTGTAAAAATGAGTTTCACATTGAATTGGAATCATAGACCCCTAGTCACACCAACCAAATTATTAGATCGACAATGTTATGGGCATATTTCATTAACAAAGCATCTTTAAAGAGAAGAGCACTGTAAGACATTCACATATCAGTTGTAAAAGAGAGAATCATGCAGATACATAGTAAGTACTTCTTTTATATATATATATATATATATATATATATATATAAACCTTTGGCTGAGCATTATGCTATAATTCTTAAACATAAGAAGTATAAATAATTTTCACAACTTCCCTATAAATTTGACTTTACTATTTTTCTCAGTTTTCAAATGCTGAAACAATTTCAGAGATAATTCTTAATTTGCTAGATCAAGGGCCAGGAAATGACAAAACTGTCATATTAACACAAGTCTCTCACTCCACACCCCAAATCATGCCTGCTTTCCTATTCCACCTTAATTAACCTTTTTTTTTTCTCCTCTGAGTTTTGTCTTCTGTTTAGTTTTCATTTGGGTCTGTTTGGTGTTGGGTAGGATTTTTCTGAGTCCTACACAGTCACATTGATTGCATCCTCACTCATGCCAGGCGCTCCTCTAGGGATATTGATGGAAACGCCTCCACCCCTAGAGAACTTTAATCTTTAAAACCTCTTCCTGCATCCTGTGATTAAAAACATGATCCTATTCATCATAACATGTTCCATAGCCTGCCTTTCCCTTAAAATATTACACACATAGAGAATATGTACTTATACCAAACACTCAGGCTTTTGATCTCAGGGGACACAGTCTACTAGTGAGGAAAAAAGATTTCAAGCAAGCACAAAATTATTACAATGATGGAGAAATGAAGGGGGTGTTATGCAAACTCAGTTGGATGAGAGAGGTCAGAGAAGGCCTCATGTAAGAGGAGGCACCTGCCCAGAACCCAGAAAGTTGAGTAGAAACAAGGCGACTATAGGATAGATTGTAAGGACATTCCAGGTGGAAAGATGTTTCTGCTTGAAATTGAAAGGAGGCAGAACCTCACTTAGATCAACATGAATTTTCCTCATTACACAAACATCAAGCATGAGGTTAAGCTAGAACACTGGTGTTAGCATTAAGCAGATCTGATTTCAATATTGGCACCCTGGGAAACTCAATGCCCTCACTTACAAAATGGTATAATATCTATTGTGGGGAATGAAAGAAATGATGTAGATCCACAGAGTTTAACAAAGGTGAGCATTATTCTTGTTGCTATTAGCACGTCTATAGTACAGGATGACAGGTAGACCTGTCCAATTACCCTCTGATTGGTTTCAAGTCATAAAATACTATTGCAGAATCCACCCCATAGTCTCTGAGGAGGATATGGATCAGCGCTGTTTATGGTATGAGTCATAATTCTCCTGTGATCAGGCCAGACACATCTATGAACAACACATAAGGAGAAAGCAGCAAAAACATCCACTTTTGCTTTGTTTTCTAAGAATGGTGATGGCTTCAGCTTCCTTCCTTCCTCTCAGTGAGCTCGAGCAGAACAAAAGCAGAATTTATTTCATTGTACTGCCAACACTTCATTTAATTTCCCTGGAATAATTCTCAGGGTGTATCCTTCGCTCTTTCTTATTTGTCAGTCCTTTCCCAGTGCAGCTTAGGAGATCTTAGAGGAGATGTGCTGAATCAATATTTGAGCTTTATGTGGGTCCAGGAAAAGCTCTGAATACACAGCACTGAGCTGCAGGGGCCCAAAGCTGCCTGAAAGCTGTCCTGTCCAATTGTGTTAGCTTCTGACCTGGTGGTAAGGCCTGAGCTGCAAAGCCTACTTCTCTGTGTTTTTCCCAGAGGAGTTTCAGACAAGTAGCTTTTAGAGGTTGTGAAATGGACATTCTCTGCTATCATCCCCTTGCCCCAAGGAGACCTGGAATTGTATTTTTAGTCACCAACTCTGAAATAGGAGTCAGTGGGCCTGAGGTCTATCTAGTGTTCTCTTTGCTGTGACTATAAGCAACTTATTGACTTCTGTGGTGGCTGTTTCCCTTTAAAATATGGTCTGATTGAGCTAGTCAGTCTCCAAAGTTCCTTCTAGTTCTATATTATTTAGGAAAACCAGCATGCGCTTCTCCAGTATTTTAATAGCAGGACATTCATTCAGTTAGTCATTCAATCATTCAGTAAACATTTATTGCAGTTTACTCACGCTGGCCACTCTGCAAGTACAAAAATCAAAGATGTTTTCTGAAAACAAAACTGTTTCATGTTCTTTGCACTTCATGAGTCTTAATTAAAGGCAACTCCTGTCAGCCCTCTCAACACAATTCAGGCTTCAAGAGTTGGGTGCAAAAATGAGCATTGCATTTAAAGGATCATGAAAATAAAGCTGAAAATGTTTTGATGTGAGCACCCCGAGGAAACTCATTGAGATACAAAGAAGACTGGACCACATAGAGAACTTAGGACCTATGACCAAGAAAAATAAGACTTGGAGTAAGGGAGTGGAATTTACATATATATACTTTCTACAATTAATAGAAGGGTCATCATATGAAAGAAAATTTAAATGTGTTCTAGTTTCATGAGATAAAATTATGACCAGTGACTGGAAGTTGTAAGAAAATAGATTTTGGCTCAGTATAAAACAATAAAAGCTCACAATTATATATACAACAGAATAGGATGCTCAGGAGGTAGTGAATTCCATCACTTGAAGAGTTGAGTAGAAGGATGATAAGGCTGGAAGAGCATATTTATCTGTAGTGAATACCTAGACAATCCATGTTCAATGTGTGAGCAAGGAATGGCTAAAACAATCTATGTATCCCAGATCACATATTTATAGGGCAACAAAAATTATCTATAAGATTCCCTTTTTCTGAGAATCTAGAATTTTATGGATCTATGATTCTACTAGATGTTTGTAGGCCAAACCAAGTGATTTGAAGAGCCTACAAAAGGTTCCTATCATAAGAGAACTTTTCCACAGGCAAAGACCTCACTATCTGAATGTATGTGATGAGAAATGAAAATTATGTCATAGAATGTCTTTCATAGAGGTTAAGAGATAATATGTAGGAAATACCTAATACTATAAGAATGAATGAGATAATTCATGCCAGGTACTTAGCATAATACCTGATAGGTATGTACTGCAGGTTGGGCAATAAGAGTTGATGATTTTATTCTCTAAAGTCCTCTTAAGATGAAAAGCACATTAACACCAACCTGGCTTGAATCAACTGGACTTGAGCTACCTATCTGAATACTTCCAGACAAGGAAACTGTCCACACTATTAGACCCAAATGAAAATTCCAGGAGCTTGCGCTTGTATGAGAGAAATAAGAAAAATACAGATAAGTTACCCCAGCATTTTTCAAATCTTGAGTGGACTGAATCAACTAGTTATAATCTAAAAATGTCTCTCAAACCTCATTCTTCTCTTTTTGTGGTTCCACTCCCCTTAGGACATATAAAAAAATGCAGGTGAAAGCAATAAAAGTAGGAGTCAGAGAGAGGCAGTAGGATCAAAACTAAATGCAGAAACCTGAGGTGAGTTGCCAGGAGGTGGGAATATAGCTGTAGACATTATAAACATGTCCTTGCTAAGGAAGGACAGAGGAAGAGTGCTGGCTCAAACTATTATCAGACCTTCCATTCAGCACCCCTTGCTATTTCAGTCCATTCTCCACACCAGAATGGTCCTCCAAGAAAACAAAGGTGTTTATGCTTACTTAGTAACTTAAGTGGGGACTGGGGATGTGGCTCATGGTAGAGCTCTAGCCTGACACATGTGTTTGAGGCCCTGAGTGTTTGATTCTCAGCACTGAAAAAATAAAAAATAAAAATAAAACAAAAAAAGAAAAACTCCTTCAGTATGCTTAACAAGACTACAAGATGTAGTCCAAGTGCCTTGGTTTGGACAAGACCAGGTCCACCTCCTAGACTTCACCCACCCTCTTCAATACTGTCATCTGGTACTTATGTCATCTGGAGCTGTTCACCATCCCCAGACTTTTCTGTATTACTGCTTTTACATGTGCCAGTCTGTGCACTGAAAACCATGTTCCTTCCCCATTGATCTTCCTCCCCATGGTAAACCCACAAATCCACCTCCCTCCTTAAGTCTTCTTTAATTAGTATATCACTATCACACTTAGGAAGCCATTCTCCCATATCTCCCCCGAATGACCCCAATGCCCAATCTCAAAAGGCTTCATTTTTCTCAGAGCACTTTTCTTCACATCTTTAAAACATTTTTAGAAAGAGTGAAGTCAAAGACTTAGTCCCCAGGTAAATAGTAAAGTCTTCAGATAGGAGCATTTATCATCATATCCCAAGTGTCTGGCACCTAGTAGTCACACTATTGATATTTGCAAAAGAATGACAGAACAACCGTTTAACCTGAACCCCTCAGAAGCAAAGTTCTTTATAAACAAAATGTGAGTGCCTGCATACCTGCCATAATTCATAATCTCTCTTATTTGTGCCTTCCCTGTTCTCTACCTTTTTTATGTTCTTTATACATGTGTAGGTTTATTCCAACCACACCAGGTACTTATTCATCTCTTTTTATTTAATTTCTCCCTCCATAGATCTGCTGTGTGTGTGGACATCTCAGCTATAGTGCCTCATGTTCATAAATACCTGTGGATGGTTTTACTGTGCAGACATGTTCAAAATTTTAATGGAAACTGTTTAAAGAACCTGCTTAATAAGCTGCATCACTGGCTCACACTCAAAAGGGACAGAGATGTGTCAGTCAATAACAACATATAATGCATTCAAATACAGATTAAAACCCCTAAAAGTAAAATAAACTTCATTTAGACTTAATAAAATTTAGTGCATCTTCTAGAGTGCAAAATATTTTCAAAGGTGGACACCTTCAGAAAGAGCTTCTCTGACAGGACAATGTCCCTCTGGAGGTTTGCTGTTGGGATACAGGATCGGTTGTGACTTTGTTCTCATCATTTCATGATTTAATGTGCTTAAACTGACAGCTTTATTTCTGGATTTTTCAAACAGGCAGCAACATTTCCACAAAGGGAGGAAAAGGCACAGACACATCTGAGGCCTGAAGGAGAGCATGGGGCTCCAGCACGTCACCTCCTAATTGCAAACTCATGTTAATGAGAGAAGCAGGGCAGACACTGGGGTGGGTGGAAGAAAGGGGTGCTTGTACACCATTCAGAGCAGCCTTGCTCTCACCTCATTGTGAAGGGGAGCTGTCGCTGGCTTCCTTTAACACACGGCCCGGATGAGCTGACATGTGGATTCCCTATTAACTGTTGCTGCCTGTGATTTCTATGATTTAAGAGAGGAGCTGACTATGTTTTTCACCACATTAATAGCAATGAAACATATGATGAAGTGCCATGCTCTTTCCAGGACCAGCTGTACTTCTAGCCAGACCCTGCAGATTGAGAGCCCTCTAGGCTTCATATTATTCCAACAATGCCCCTCCCTATGGTCAACCAGTGTTGCATTGTAGTGGCTTTGGGCTGCCTGGAAGCACAGAGTCCTACCTGTTCCACACTGGTGCCTGGGTAGAGAGATAAGTACAGGCTCCACAAGCCACTAGTGGATTTTGCAGGAAGACAGAACTACTGCAATTCCTTGCCTCACTGACTATTTCTCCTTGATGTTAGTTTGTTCAGGAAGCTTTGTGGATATGGTAGCTTCTTCATATCACTTCTGAGACTTCAGAAGAATATGATTGCAGTTTTTAGAAAAATCCAAGGCTTATATTAGATATGTCAGTAGCACACCCATGCATAACATTAGTCCAGTGAAAAAAAAGAGAAAAGATTAGAAAAGATTTTTGCAAGAATTGTGGTTTTCCAAATTTCCTCTTATTTCTGGTGAATAATCATCCCTTTGGACTACTGCATGTTGCCATGAATGAGTCCTATGGGAGATTTCTTCCCCACACCTGGCTATTTTTTTTTCTTTAGTTTTTTTTTTTTTTTAAATGAGGTGGACAACTATGTACACTCGTGTATGTGAGTGTAAGCACACATATACCAACATGACCTTCTGTGTATATTTATTTCTTTATCGGTGCTAGAAAGTTCAAAATATTTCCAAAAGGCTGTATCACTTTCACCAGCACATTTCTATGGTCTGGAATTACATGATAGCACCCTGTATTTCAGCGCCCACAGCCTGGGTGTAACCATGAGGGTTACTCAGACATTCAACATTTGTCACCCACAGACAAGTTTATTGTTGTGTTATGCTTATCACTGTAAATCCTGAATAAAGACAGGAGTGTCTACACAGTTCAGTCCATATTTCTTGAACTTTTGGTTCCACATTAATGTGAAAGATCAGTATAACATTTCAATGGAAAGGTGGTATGAGTTTTTTTGTTTTATTCTAATGAAATATTACAAACTGAATTATTTAAACAGAAATCTATTTTCTTATAGTCACGGGAACTATAAGTTCAGGAGCAAAGTTTTGGCAGCTTTAATTTCCCTGAGGGCTCTCTCGCTGCTGTGCAGATGACACCTTCTCTCTGTGTCCTCACCTGGCTTTTGTGTATCCTCTTCTAAGGAGAACTCCAGTCATATTGGATTCTGAGCCACACCCCTCATTCTAAATCAGGTATCTCTTTAAAGACCTATTTCCAAATAGAGCTCACTTTGAGGTACTGGGGGTTGTAATTCAACATGAAGTTGGGGGGAACACAATTCAGCTCACAGCAGTGAGTCTTTTAGTAAAAACAAAATGGTATTCAACTTGGGCAACTGGCTTCTGGCAGCTCTGTATTTTGACAATGATATGCTTCTTTAAGTCATTCTAATGATGCCTGGTTTAGAGTAATAGTCACTGTCCTTGGTTCATAAAGAAAACAAAAGAATATATTTATATTCTATTTTGGTAAGGGAAATTTTCCAAGTGGCATTCTTTAAATGAGACCTTTGGAAAGCATTGCATGTGACTAAAATAATAAGAGATGCAGGTCTTTCCTAGAATAAAATTTAAGAAGCTCTCAGAGCCACATGTTTCTACTCACTGAAATTTCTGTTTGCTTCTTTATTCCCAAATCAACAGTGGTTATATAGAAAATAAGATTTTAACAACTCTTTCTGCCACTTGACCAAGTATCCTTCAGACATTCAAGGTTAGATATATGCAGGATTCTTGAACAACTCACAAAGACCCCTTTGAATCCTTCATTACTCTAAGATGTTTTTCTCCACTGCACTGCCTCAATAACAATACTAATTATTGTTATTAATGTTGCAATGATGAAAACAAAAGCAAAGCTGCTATTATTAAGTTACAGGCATTTTCCTAAGAGCTTTATATTTATTATCCCAATTGATTCTCATAGCAGCTCTATGTAATGAAGACCATCATTATTCCCATTAAGAGAATGAGAAAATTAGCTCAGTTCAGGACCAAGTTATGGAGTACTTGTTTTCTCATTGGTCCTGAATCTGCCCATTTCCTGACATCCAGCCCATTGGTCCTCCATCCTACTTGATTATATGGATCTGGTGTTCATCTATCACATGGTATAATTTATGTCTGCTCAGAACTTATACCCTATTAACCCAATCCAGCCCAGAGTCTTGGCTGGCCCTCTGGGTTGGCACCACATTTACCTGTCCCATCTCCACACTCACAGATATATGAATGATAGATGTATTTCATTATCTCAGAACTAATAGCCGTGACTTGTACATTTTGCATCATTTCATGTCATCTTCCATATTATGAAATATTCTCTCACTCTGACTTATTTATTTCTTTCCATATATTTATTAGTGCATTATAGATGTACATAATTGTGAAATTTGTTGTTATATTTTTGTATAGGCACACAATAAAACAATATAATTTGACTACTATCATTCCCCAGTATTTCCCTTTCCCTCTTTTCCTCCCTTCCCCAGGTCCCTTTCCTTTACTGTTCTTTTGATTTTCATGAGATCCCCTTCACCACCTTTCTTTTCCCTTTTTCTCTCTAGCTTTCAGAATTTTATTGTTTTAACGCATTTTTCTCTCACACAATACTCCCATAGCTATAAATCAATGTTGAGCAGCACAAACTGAAACATTTTCAGTTAAGGTATGCTTTCTGAGGCCTTTGTAGCACACAAGGCTGGGAGAAGAAGGAAGCAGGAGATTGTGGTTGATCAAATATATTCCCACAAAAAAACACTATATTCACTATGTTCTAGACACTTTTCTAGGTGCTTATGTTAATTTAGTCCTTGCAATGACCCAAGCACAGGTGGATATAATGCCATGTTGCAAATGAAGAAACCAAGACATAGTAGAGTTAATAACTTGCTGACGGTCCCCACTGTGGTTGGTAGAACTTAGACTGAACCAAAACAGTGTATCTGTGGAGCTTGTATATTTACTACCTGATCCATAGAAATGGCTACGACATGCTCACTACTTTTCTGCTTGGGGAACTTCATACATAGTAAGACATGGGAGAACTATTCTTGAATCAGAATTTATAATTTGTGTTCACAAATCTATTCAGGACCCTGGAAAATACTGGCAAATAGTACTCTTATGAGATTACAGTCTGTGTGAAATACATCTAAGCAGCAGTGAATACTAGGGAGAGATGAAGGGCCCTGCTTGTTACTGTTATAAGCACAACAACACAAAAAATAAGGCATGGGAAGTATTTCACTCTATCTTTTACCAAACTCCATGTATTTAAACAGCATTGACTTACTTTCAATAATATATACCAAATAATTTTCTGTAAATTAAATGTTTCATATCTAAATATCTACTCAGATGTCATTATAGGGAAGAAATCAATCTAACAGTTATTTAAAACATACAAAATAGATAAATAAAAGGCAGTCATAATATTATTACCTATCATTTTACATAGTGCCAAGGGGAAGCTCAGATCTTACTGATGGTATACATATATGTGAAAGTTTGTTATTTTCTTTCTTTACCCTTCTCTTCCTGGATATTTACTGAATGAATACAATGTGCCTAGCAGCATTTTTAAAATTCAGAGAGAATTCAGAATAAATCCCTGTTTCTTCAAACATTTCTTTCTACAATAAAAATAACCAACAAACAACATCAGGTGTTCTCAAGGAAAAAAAAAAAACATGGTAAGGAGGTAGACAGCAGAGTGGATGGGAGGAGAACTTTCTCTGTGCCCTGAAGATCCATCCTCAATAATTGTTCACACACATTGTCCAGTCTGTGCTTTGCCAGGGGAAGGTAGGTGATCTCTAAGCATAAAAATAGTGAGCATGTCATTGCCATTTCTATAGGTCAGGTGGTAAACACATAAGCTCCACAGACACACTGCTTAGGCTCAGTCCAAATTCTATGGTGGGACCCGTGGGCAAGTTATTAATTCTTCTGTGCCTTGGTTTCTTCATCTGCAACATGGCATTATATCCATCTGCAATTGGGTCATTACAAGGACTAAATTAATTAACATAAGCATCTACAGGGGATGGGAGGGTGGAGAAAGGGGTATTTGTGTTTCTTTTCTCCATCTGTTCCCTGCAAGGCCAATAGGTTGGAGAATGGGCCTTAGTGCTTTGCACTCAAGACTCCTTCTCAACTTGGGTAACTCAGACCCCGACTAAAGAGGAGTGGAATATAATCTCAGGTGGGGAAGTTAAGGAGTTCTTTCTGAGGCACTGGCATTTTTCCTTTGAAACAGAGGATTCCAAGCCAGAAAACAAGTACACATTTTTAGTAACCTGTTTTCTCATAGGGCTATTTGATGTCATTCAAGAAGGTTTTGGAAATTTTAATCAGTTTTTGTTGTTGTTGCTTCTAGATTCCTAAGATATGATCACCAGAGAAGATCCATCAGAGAAGCAAGGAAAATGAGTGAGCTAGGGCATGCAACTGATCAGCAAGGAAAGGGACACTGGACATTGGCTAGAAGAGTAGTTCAAGATGGTGTGAGAATGCAGAAAAGGGAAGGAGGAACTTGTGAGCAGAAGTGTCATCCTCTCTGAGGCCCAGGGCCAAACGCTCCATGCCTAAATTTGTGGACAACAGAGAATTGCCATGTAAGTGATCTGTCTAATCTGCACAGACAGCTACTTTTTGTTACCCTCACTTTAAGCTATTTTTAAATTTAATTTTCAAAAAAAAATGCTATTTAAAAACAAAAATATTAAATATTTTGAAGCTATATATATTTTCCTTTAAATTCCTTTTGCTTTAGTTTCTCTTTTTCCTTAATTTTTATGGCTGGAAGAATAAAATTAATTCAACATGGTTGCTCACAGAGACATTTCCCAGGTCCCACTAGGCATACTGTATACATTTATTCAAACTTGGGTCTAGAGAATAAGAATCTCAACTAAATAATTTATTATATTTGATGTAAATTCATCTAGATTGTTTTGCTTTTCTGGAAAAAAATGCTATTCATGCTCTTAAACAGTTTGAAATATTTGTAGCACCATATTTTTGGAATATCTTTATCATTTCACAACTCTGTTTAGACAAACACAAATTGGAGTTCAGTATCTCAGTGTATGACTCTGAAAATATGCTCATTTGGCAACACTATTTAAGCCTTATGGACTTCACCTGGAGCAAAACAAATTGAACTTTCTAGGTTGAAGGAGAAAATATATTTTTCATATTACTGTTATCAGACCTGGCGTCAGCGAGCCCTTCACTTCAGAATGGGCCCTCCCTCATATGACCAATCATCTCTGGTTTCTTTGAAATTTTAAAATACATGTTTTGCTGGATTCTGATATGGCAAGAGCTCTTTATTTTCCTTAAATAACCACTTTGAAAGAATGAGCTTGCAATTTTAAAACTAGCACTTATTATTTCAGACCATTCTAACATGACTCACAGATTGAAGGCTTGCCACTCACTCATTTTTTTGGCTAGCATGAACAATTCCTCCAGAAAAGCTACAGAAATGTTTATACATGCTATGTTAACTGTGGGCTCTTCTGAGGACTGACTTGAAATTAAATGATTTATTCCCTTTTTTTAAAGCTCAAATTCCTATAAATTAAGGCAAAAATAGAAATTGTATTTATAGAGTAAACTAGGGTTTACTCTAAGAACTCTGCAGCAAAAAAAACTCTTTGCCACATTTCACAGTAAGTAAAATATTGTTAACAAATGTGCCAGTGTTTCTCTGGGCAGTTTATACTTTATTTGAGAGTCGTCATGTAAGCAAGTAATCACAGAAAATGTGGCTCTGCTTAGCTTAGACTTTAGAGCTGGTAGGGACCTTAAAAATTATTTGTGTAAACTCCTTATTTTATTGATAGGAATGCCCAGAGCTTGAGCAGAAAAGTGAGTTAGCCAAGAATGGTTTCATCACTTCTGAATTCATACAGAGATGCCCAGAAGCTTCTCTCCCTCCTCCTGCAGTGTTCCTCTGAAATTTCCAGGCGGCTAACTGAAGTAGGCCAAATCAGCAAGAGTTACTGACAACATGGGAAATCTTCAGTGACCAGTAAAAGAGAGGAACCTATCCAGGGCAATTTTCTAAGAAATTAACATCTATACATTGTCTCACCAAACGTTAACCATAAGTTTTAGTCTCCTCCTGCATGTATCGAATCCTCTGCTTGACACATCAACCATAAACCAGCTTGTGCTTTGCCCTCTGCAGGGCAAGCAGTCACTGCACTAGACTACTCATCCACAGGAACATACAGAGGCTAAAGTCCTTCACCCTTGAAGTCTATGATCACCACCACTCACCAAGCCTTTTCCTCTGGTATAGGGAAGTATCACATCACCTACTGAAAAGAGTACCACTGTCGAGTCTTGCAGAGGATTTTATTTATTTCCCATGCTATGCAACTCCCCAAATGGGGTTTCTTAATCATTTATACAAATCATATAAGCCTGAGGAATCCTAGATACATTACTACTTGGAAAACCTCCTGGGAAATCTGTTTTTTTAAATGGGTAGTTTAGCTAGATGACCTTGATTAACAACTCTAACGTTTTTAGTTATAGGATTAAGAAGAATACTCATCCTTCCTCATTTATGTCAATTCTTCATAATTTGTAAAGGAAGATTTGGTCAGTTGGCAGAATGTACAGTCTCTCTGGCTATTATGAGCAGTCACCCCTGAATTTATAACCAGGGGCCATTTTTCATATTTCAATAACTATCAGTTCTACAGGGTACATATATACTGTGGCATTTTCTTAAAGAAGGTACTTTTCCAAATCCATGCCCTTGGATATGTTTTAATGCTTCCATTGTGTTTTGACATTTTCATGTCTTCATTAGTGAATTTCAGCAAATCTCTTCTCCTTGAAACCACTGCCTGTCCCTAACACCTCTTTCATAGAGCCATTTGCTCAGTGAAGGATTAGGGTAATTTTTTATTACTCTCAACAATAAAATAATGTGGTGTCTTTCTTTGTCTGACCCATGAAGGCATCCATTATTCTTATGTACCCTCTCATCATGTTGGTAGTTCAAGTTGGTTTAATTTAATTCAGTTCACTGGATTACAGAATGTTAACCCTATAGTAATAAGTGCTGATAAAGTGCCAACCGCACAGGCAGGGTACTGCCCTCCTCATTGGCCTTCATGAAGCTTCACTTTCAGGGTTTTCCTTTCCTCTCCCCTTAGTTGAAGACTGTGACACTGTGCTGGCCTTCAAAGGACAATCATTGTACACAATCAGTATGCAAAGTAACTACTTTTTTTAAAATAAGTGACATTTTCAAGAGTTCCAGGGTAAAACAGATAGCACTTGCTCCAGAGGAGACATCAGGGCAAATGGAAAGTCCATAGAGAATTATTAGAACCATGTTCTGGTTGATGCCAAAGTTCTCATTCTAATACCTGACTGTATACAGGTTCCTGCATCTGGACTCCAGATTCCCTGGGGTGGCCATTGTGAAAGCCTATCAGTAATCCCTGAGATCCAAGATGACCCTCTGTACTGACCAGTCTTTTCTTCCAAAGGGTCTGTGAGCCTCATAAATGATTATTAATACCTAACCTCAACCTTGTTTCTTCTCTTTCACCTCTACTTAGGCCTCTAAATTCCACACAATCCAGGCTCTATTCACTGCAACTACACTTATGAGTTAAAGTACCTTACTCTCAATGTTGTAAGGGTGTTGAGGCAGGAGAAAAGAAAACTGCAAAATATATTCAATTACAGAGATGATTATCTAGGATCCTTTTAATGCCTTATTTGAAATAAATATGAGGTCCTATAAAAACTAGGGTTCTGATTCATTTCTTTGCCATACCTAATAATGTAGACAGAAAGTCATAAATGCTCTGTTAGGCTTGGGGAATTGATACAGCTGCCAGGCCTATGACTCGTAGTCAAGTAGGCTTTCTTAGTGGCACTTTATAACGAACCCCCACTACACACAGAAGATTTTTGTTTTTTCTTTTTGTTGTTGTTTTGTTTTGGTGCTGGAGGTTGAGCACAGGGCACTATACCAGAATTACATTTTCAGCCATTTATTTATTCTGAGATAGCATCACTAAGTTGACACCTTGAATTTGCAATCCTCCTGTCTCAGCCTCACAAATTGCTGGAATTCAGGCATGTCCCACTGTGCCTAAGGCACATGTAAGGCCTTTAAGAACCTCTGTGGGAAGACAATTCCAGAGTATTTTTTGTTAATCCCTCTTTTGTTCCTGCCAGCAGGGATGTGGAGGCTTTTCCACATCTGCAGTAAACCTGCCAACTGTAGGTTCAGCCCCTTTCCAGAGATTTTACTATGACTCCTCATTTTTTCCTCTCCCACAGGAACTTAATTATCTGGTTTTTTACATTTTCACCTTTGTGGGTAAACAGGGACTCTGAGGAAGATAGTATAATTACTGATCCTCTTCTTCATCTTGATTTCTGAACAGATTAAGAAACCAGTGAAGGGGCTGGGGATGTGGCTCAAGCGGTAGTGTGCTCGCCTGGCATGCATGCAGCCCGGGTTCGATCCTCAGCACCACATACAAACAAAGATGTTGTGTCCACCGATAACTAAAAAATAAATAATAAAATTCTCTCTCTCTCTCTCTCTCTCTCTCTCAAAAAAAAAAAAAAAGAAAAAAAGAAAAAAGAAAAGAAACCAGTGAACAATGGTGGTCAGAAGATCCATTTATGACCGATAGCTGCTAAGGAGAGAATGTGGCCTAGTATGCAAGCTCAACAGGCCTCTTAACACTAAACCCCAAATGAGTCAGACTTACTCCTCTCTCTTCCAAGTTCCAGGCTCCCACCAGTAAGATTTGAGGAATCTTGTAATGAACCCCTACCCCTGTGGGCATTTGTTCCCAAGAGGAGTTGCTGAGCTGAGCTTTATTTTCAAGCATTCTGATCAGATTAGGCACTGGTCCCCCACAAGGTGCTGAGTGCATGAAGGAGTGGAAAGAAGTCAAAAGTATTTAGGAAGAACCTCTCTTAATATAGACCAGAGGTTAGGAAGAGGCAATCTTTACTTAAAAATTGACCAGCAGCCAATTCTACTGACATAAATTGCATCTTTTTGTATCTTTAAACTCTTCATCTAGAGTTACTGGCCTAACCCTTTCTTGGCCTACTTAGCCATTCTAGGAGCTGTCCCTGCCATTTCTGGAATAGGTGCAACCATGGCTAATGGTTGTTTCGCCTGCAATAATGTTTATATTTAAACATTCCTGGATAATTATGCTGGTTGGTCAACCAAACCAGGCTGGATAGGTTTCCCACAGGAACCTCTGTGGGAATTGCCTGGAGACTAGATTATTCACTGCAGGAGCCTGAAAGTCAATTAATAGTCATGGTGGAGTCCAGCGCCTCTTACTTAGTGTGTGGAACCCTGCCTCCACTGAGCCATTAACTTGTTTAGAGCTATGTCATTGTCCTAATTGCCACAGTGGCACTAACTCTACTCCTCAGTTGAGAAAACCTGTGCACCAGTGCCCCATTTGGCACACTCACACCTTCATTGTCTTCTGGAGAGCTTGGTGGCAGGGCCATGGTGTGCAGTTCCTGGGAATAGTGGAATAAGTAAAGGTTGTTCTGGCATTCTTGTCAACGTAACCAGCCTGTGCCAGGTGAACATTTGAGACTCGTTATTAATCATAGCCGTGTGTGGATTGGATTGTAAAACATTTTTGAGGGCAGAAAGGAACTTTACTACTTCACTGTTTCCTTTTTTCTCAAATGTTTCTCACATGGGAAAGTTCAGAATGTCCCAGAAGGAAGACGGGTTTAGAATGTAAGCCTGGGAGTAGAGTTCAAATCTCTCAGTGTTTTGTTGTTGTTGTTGTTGTTGTTTGGGGGAGGGGTATGAGGGACATATTTTTTCACCTCTCTCTTAGCTTTCTCTTCTGCAAAATAAACATAATAATGATCTATGTATTCCCAGAGAGGTGTAAATGGTATATATAAGTAAAGTACTTGGAGCATTAATTGACACATGGTGCCATAAGTTTGTTGGACCAAATAAACTCTGTTATGACAATCTACCACAAAACAAAAACTGTAATGTTCATATACATCCTTTTGATGTTTTATAAGGCAAAAAAAATTTGTCCAAGAACATTATGTTTTTAAGAATAGACTTTACACTAAATGCCTGAGTCATAATTTATCTTTTGCCCTTTCCTGTGCACTAATTTTAGCTCTCCTTTGATAGCACTAGACTAAAATGGTGCTATTCCATAGGAGAACAGAGAGAGAAGGCAGGTCAAGTTGAGGTTTCTAAGAAGAGTATTAAGAAAGTAAGATCCTCTATATTAAGAACCTGGTGTATATTGGTGTTCACATCCACCCAACTAAAAAGAAACTAAGCTGTAATATGTGTGCTTCCAAACCATTTACTCCACAGAACCATTTCCTGGTTTAGTTAATAGGTATCAGATTTTAAAAACCTGATGGAGGACTCATAAACTTAAACACAATTTTAAATGTGCTCAATGACAATCTCTTCCTTGACTAATTCTTCTATGTAGTAGATATAGAGGAATACCAGGACAATAGAGCATAGCTACAACTTACTTCTTTTATTTCTACCTTTTTAATATTGACTTTGACATCTATGTACCAACTGATGTCCCTGTCACTGTTGTACCCCTTTGTTCCATCCAAATATAGACTACAACTCTGCTTTGATACATAGCAAGTGCTTTTGGATTAATATATATATTTTACTTGTAGGCTACATATGTTGAGATGATGCCCTAACAGCAATCTTCATACATCCATGGTATCTCCTCATTGCCTTTTGTTTGTTGAAACTAACGTGTGACATACAAGAGCTTTTATGATCTGGCCTCTTTCTCTCTGATTCCTCATCTGTAATCACACTTTATGTTCAACTCAGGCTGGGCTATTTGAAATTTCCCCCAATGCATTATTATTTGAATCTGCTTTTGCCTTGTCTTGGGATATTTTCCCCATGTTCTTTGCTTCCCATTTTCTTACTTCCTTAGTCTTAATACTGAAGTAAGCCTTCTCTGAACTCTCAAAATATACACTTGCTTTCTTCAAGCTTTTTGTTAACTTTTCTGGTGGCATTTATCAGGCTCTACCTTCTCCTAATCCACCTATCTCCACTAGAACATGAACAGTTTGTTATAGTCCCATTTTTATCTCAGGACCTGCAACTGTGTCAATAAAAGTGTGTTTAATAAATAAATCAAATGACCAAACAACAGGATCACCGATCTAAAACTGGAAATTATTGGGGAAAACTGGGAGAAAACTATATGTGCATTACAAAGCCCATATTGCAAGAGGGTTCACCTAGATCATTCCCCTAACATCTTCACCATTCCACACCAAGTGCTTTCTGGGGAACTTATACACCACTCACAATTTTGTGAAAAAAAAAAAAAAAGCAAAGTCAACCAGCATGGAAATGAAAAGTGTTCGTTGAATGAAATTTGAAGCAAACATCCAGGAGAAGACATTTTTAAATCATGGTCTTTATATTAGACTGTGTAGCTAATTTTATATCTAAATAATAGACTCTATATATTCTCTGAGAAGAAATTAATTAGGTAATTATTATTGAGTGTCTGCTCTGTGCCAAAAAGTATTAGACAATGAGTTTATGAAGGTGAACAATGCTAGGTAAAATTCTCTGGACTTCAATTCCCTCACCTTAAAATGAAACATTTTAAATTATCTAACTCATAGAAATTTCCCACATAATAATGGCTGCTGTATAGTCAGCATTTAGAATGCTAGTTTTGGTGAGATGGTGAGGAAGATGATTGTAGTGCTACTGATTTCACCACCACAGGTACCTTGCCAATTCAGAGGAATAACAAATACTGAATTACATTCTTTGGTAGGAAAGCACCATGAATCTCATGAAGGGGAAATAAAAAGGGACCCCAGTGTGATGAGGGGAGTAATCAATTCTCTCTAGGAATGGCATGAGGACGTAGAACTAGTTCTGAAGTCTTCAATTTTAATAAAATCTGTTAATTAGGTTGAGTTCTGGATATATTTAAAACAATTTTTAATGGTTCACTTATTAAAAGGGGAATCATCTGTCTAATTATTTTCATGGCATCTATCACTAGTATCTTTCTTCTTGGACACATGCATTCACTTTTAGACAATACATATATGCCAAGAGAATTACATTGTCTGTCAAGCTTGGAAAAACTTACAATACACGCTTTGCTAGGAAAATCATAGAAGTTGGAGCTCTGAGAGTTTGACAACTGTCCTAAACTGGAATCGTAAATCCTCATAGCAACATTTTAAAGGTACCTTTTAACCAATAGTATTCAGAGGGCACCAGACTCCATGTTGCTCTCTTGATCTTAAGGTAAGGACTGGTGTAACAGAGTTTATGCCTAAGGAATGTGTCTCCTGGTACTGCAGAAAACAGGTGATTTCATCTTCAGCAGATAGGAGAAGTGTTATGATCCAAACACATCTCCCTTTTTTAGGAATACAGCTAGACTTATGAAGCTACGTAGGCCTTGATAAACCTATGTTGCCTTCACCCTTCCTCTTGGGGCTCCTCAGTATCTAAAGTTTGCTCAATTGTTGCTCTTATATTTTTATGATGAAAAGCCATTAAAAAACCATAGCAAATAAACTAGCCAGAGATTAATATCAATAGCAACAATATAACAAACAGACAGAAAAATTACAGCTGAAATCCACCATAAACAGGCAAAACTGAGCTCCAAAGAATACTTCACTATTCAGCTCAGCCACAGGAGGACCATCAAACTGGCTTTCCTGGACAGGCACAGCAACTCGTTGATCAACTCTGTCACTTTGGACAGAGTTAGTAAAGGAAAATAGATCTCGCTTCTTCCATCTGGCTTTAGAAAGCAAGGAAGGTAGCAAAAAGTAAGGAAGGAGACATGATGTGTAGATGGTAAAGCAAGCAGACACACTTGGAAAATTACAGGGAAATCTCAGATGAACCTTCCAGGAGGTGCTCAGCATAATCCATCACTCATTGAACACTGAACTCTTCAGTACCCCCAAAGCCTACATATAGGTGATGCAACTTACAGGCAAATAAAACACTATATACAAACTTTGTTGGTGGTGGATATTCATCTCTTTTACTCCTGGAAATATATATTATATTGAAAGTGTTGATAGTGGTATCCAGTGCATTTTGGGATTCATACAGGCATAAAGCTTAAGGAAAGACATTTAAATGGAAACCTAAAGACCTAAGTAAGGTTTTGATAGGCAGAATAGGAAGTAAATGGATATTTCAGAAGAAATAGTACAAATATGATGACACAGTGTATTGAATGGGTACTTAGGTAGAAGACCAGTAAGTTTGAGAGTTGGTATTTGGAAGGGAAAAGTGGAAGGTGAGAGCAGAAAAGAAGGGTAATGAATATCATGTTGAAACCTTGTTTTGTTTTTCTTTTGAACTTGATTTTTGATTTTTGTTTGTTTGTTTGGGGGCATTGTTTTTTCTTACTCACGCAGTGGTAGCAGCTCAAAGTTAGAGCAAGGGCATGATATATTTTAGGAAGATATGTTCATCAGTCTGAAAAAGCAATTACAAGAGACATAGAAGGTAGATCACTTCACATGTTATTTTGATAGCCCTGAGAGAGTGATTAAAAATAAAATAGAATCAGTTATTTACTGAATATGGTATTTGGAGAAGAAAGTTTTAGATCTATGCTTCTCAGTCTTGAATGACTGCTCTTGGAGATTCTGATCAGGATAAGGCATGTAATTCTGCATTTCTAACTAGACCCCAGGGGATACAGTGCTGCTGGTCCATGAATCCTACTTTGAATAGCAAGACTTGGGACAAGCCCAGGTATCCCATTCTTGTGAGACTGACTATGTGGTATTTCATTAAATATGTTTAGATCAGGGGAAGATGCTCCCTACTACTGGGTACAATGTGAGGGACCACAGCCATTTCAAGGCTAAACCTGGAGCTAAAGAATTAGAAATCACTGTAGAAGAAGTAAAAGACAAAAGCTAAGGAGGTGAGATTTCTTGGCTAGTAATATTGATGGAAAAGCAGTCAAATAGTATATTACTGAAAATCTGGAACATCATGGATTTTTAAAAGTTATTTTTCTCCCTTTCACTCCCTAGTACTACCCTCTTCCCTCAGCTCTGTGGTATTGGGGATTAAAATGGAGCAAATCATGTTCTACATGTTTATGAATATTTCAAAATGAATCCCACAATTATGCAAAACTATAGAACACCAATAAAACATAAATAAAAAGAAGATCATATAGTCTTTATATTTAAAAAATTAATTATTTTTGAAGGAACAAATCAATGTGTCCATATTTAAAAAGGAAGTGGAAGAAAAGGAGAGAGAACAAAAGCAGAGAGTGAGAAGGAGCAGTCAAGATGATCAGAAGACAGCGGAGTCAGAGAAGAAGGAAGAGAGTCTTGCTGAAGAGGAAAAGGGATTTTCAGTAAGGACGCATGTCACTGAGAGTGCATGGTCTTCTAAGGTGTGGAAGAGGAGCACAAGACCCTCCAGGACAAAGAGACTCATTCCCTCACCTGCTGAGGAAATTGCCTGTGCTCACTCTCAGTGAAGTCCTGTCCAGAAATGTACCTTTCTCAGAAAAGAACCATCTCACTCAGGTTTAGACTGTCTTTCTAGAAGCAACTCAAATCCAGGGACTGACTTAAGTGAGAATAGGAGGACTCAGCTTTTACCCCAGGTTGAAAGAGTATCGTCACCCAAAATGATCCCATGGAATCAGCTGAGGTCTTTGTTCTTACTGCCTAATGGTTCAAATCCTGTCCTGCCCAGCCCTGCTTCCTTCACTCCCTCACATTGGTGTTCCTGAGATCACTCCCCAGTAAAATTCCATCTCAGAATCTTTCCCAGAAACCTGACCTAACACAGATGTTGTGTTCATTTCTAGAGATTAAATTTCAAAAATTGTTTATATTTGAGGCTGCATCTCCCCAGTCCCTTTTCTAAACTGAGATTGCACTTCTCTACCTCAATTGTCCTTTGTATTTCTGCTGCTTAAATTGTACTAGTAGGTGCTGCCACACCATCTGTGTGGAACTGTCCAGCAAATTTGGGGTGCATTTTTTTTTTTTGCTCCAGTGAGGTCACATTCCCAGCTGTTGTGTCATGTCTCCCACGTCTTGTCTCATTCTCCCTCACTCCTTATTTTGCAGAGAGCTGTTTAAGGTACAATCTCCCTCCTTCCTTATTTCTATTATCCACCTGCTGTTGCAGAGAACTGACATTATCTTACGTACTCTTTAAAATGGAAGAACATGGAGCTCCCTAATTAAATTTGCAGATCAAGCTAAAATGAAAGGCATAGCAAAATCACTAAGGACAGGCAAGCAACATAAAGTGGCTTCAGAACTTAGAAATATGAGCAGGAAATGACCAAATGAGCTGTAGCATGGAGACCTGAAAGCTAATACATCTGGAGGAAAGGAACCTGAAACACAGCTATTTAATTTTCCAGGGAGAAACCTGGAAAGCAATAAGACTAGCAAGAATAGGGGGGAAAGACAGGAAGTTGATATTAGACACTTCAACATAAGCTTACGGTACACTGAAACTGAACAAAAACAAGGTGCATTTCTTGGCTGCATTTAAAATGCATTACCACACATGGCTGCGATGTGATCCCTTTATGTAGCTGCCATATGGGAGACCTTGTTGGTTTTCAGGCGCTTTGGTAAGAGAGTGAAATATACAAAGAGGAGGGGCAATTGGAAGACAGACACAGAAACAATTAATGAATGGTAGTGATTGAATTACAAGAAAACAGGGCAGAATTGGTGCAGGCCATCCCATCTAGTGCCAAGGGGGAGAGGGGATGAAGCTGGGAACAGCGTGCACCTGAGTGAGGAAAAGTCTGCACTGGGCTTTTGCTTGTCAATGTGGGATTCAAGCTGGGAGAGCAAAGGGCGGTTTTGAGTAGTTGGCAAGTACATCCAAATGGGCAGCAACTGTGACATGGTCATCTATAAGGAGTTGTGAAAGAAGACACAGGTGCAGAATAGACTCTGAAACAGTCCTTCATAGCATGAGGCTGAGCCGAAGACTAGTTTCAACATCTGACAAGGTTGCATCATCCTGCAGGATGGAATTGGTTAGTTCAGATAACAACTGGGCTAGGTTCTTTGTTCCAGCTGATTCAGGGAAAATAGTTAAATGAGTAAAACGTGTGTTCAAAAGTAGAACGGATATTCCACTAGCTATGCTCATTAAGACCTGGGACCGGGTCTTACTCTGTATCTCAGGTGTCTGGTGCAATAGAAGTGTTTACTAAATGTTTTCTAAATTAATTAATGATGGGAAAGTGAGAAAAATTATCCCTGTGGCGATGTTCTGGCAGACCACAGGTCCAGCATTTCTTGGGCTCTTTGGGAAATTTCCCAAAGGATTTCCACTCAAGAAAGAGATCCATGACTCTATGCTTGTCCTTGAATCACAGTATCTTTTTCAAGAATAGAAAACTGCTTAACATGGGGTTAGGCAGGTTCTTATATTTAAAATTTGTTAACTCCTTTCTTTTTATAGAACAAATGTGAAATAGAAGACCCTGACAGGAAGTGTTCATTAATTTATTAAACAAATGTTTGGATACTATATAGTTTATCAGTTAAGAACATGAGCCTACAGGCCAGATGTACAGATTTCAAATTTTGGGCTCTTATACTTCCTAATTATATGTATCCTTTGGTAAGTTATTTGACCTCCCTATGCTTAATTTCTTCATTTGCAAAAATAAGGACAATAATAATTCCTGACGAACGAATCTGATGTGAGAATTAAATTAAATAAACCATGTAAATACTTTAGGAGAAAGCTGATTAATACTAAGTCATGTGTGTTTGTGTGCATGCATGTGTGTGTGTGTGTGTGTGTGTGTGTGTGTGTGAGACTAGAGGGTTTTACTCCTGCCACAAGATGTGGTCCAGAGCAGAAAGGAAGTGGGGAGGAACTCACTGACCTCTTTCTCCACTTCCTCCAATCTCTAGCTACTGTTAGCCAAACCCAACTGCAATCCTGGCAGCAAAGAAGGATGTGTGATGCTATGAGCTATCTATGTCCCCAGGACACAAAATAGGACAGAGAAAAGCAGAGGATGGAGCTGTATGTGCCAAGAGGGAGAGATGAAAGGGAAATGAAAGAACACAAACATTCAAAATTGCTACATAAAGAAGAAAATACAATATTAGCCAAGTGCAATACTAACTTTAGAGTGTTCACACATCTTCAGGCCTGAGCCAGTGACCAGTTCAAATTCTTCCATGCAAAGGAGTCACAAATATAAACTCTGAAAGTAGACGCTGCCTATTGTTTCCTTCCTTTTTTTTCCTCTTTCTTTCTTCCTTTCTTTATTTTACTTTATTTTTTCACCCAAAGGAAAGGAGGGGGAAACCATGGCTACAGAGGGTGATTTAATATCCTGTTTCCTCTAAAGGGAAATAGATACTTCTTCATTTTAAGAGTTTTACTGCTTGGGACTAGAGAGAAGCATGCAGGGGACAACACAAAATAACTAACACAGAAAGTTATAAAGCTTGCAGTTCTTACTGCCATGGCCATGAGCCAATGGAGCCTGAATCTCTTGAGGCTATAAATGGAAAGCCCAACGACATTTGCCCTTTGCTTCTGTTCTCTTTGTACACTTCTCTGATTCTACCTAGAGTCATTCAAGGATCCCCCTCCCTTCCAACCTAAGTCAACACATACCTCTACGTTTATAGAGACAGTTTGACCAGCAGATACCCACCTCACCTGACCACAGAGCTGAAAACCTACCAATTCAGGTAAAAAGTTTTCACAGTTCTCGCTGGGTCCTTAGCCCATTCCACTATATCACCATGCATATCTGAATCATATTTCACCAAGCCCCAAACACTAAGCAGCTGTGAAGGTTCAGATCACACAGTCTCTGAGGAGCTCCTGGTTCCCATGGAATGAGATTTGCCTCATCATTCTCACAGCCTGCCTCTACTTTGCTTTCTTATCATATCAGAGGCCTGGGATGCCTGCGTGCACAATAAATCAATGGCATTTTAAGTTTTCCCTGTGGCTTCAATTACTATGCATCTTGGTACAGCTTGCTGTGCTGATCACGTTTGTGACTTCACCTAAATTCTTAATGCTCTATCTCAGTGCAAAGAAATGGGATTTTTTATGAAAATGTAACTTTTAGGTTAACCCAACAGACAATTGCCAGTATTCTATGAAAAGAATAAAACTGCCCTCCTAGAATTTAGCTTTGATATGGTCTACGACCTATATTACAAACTCTGTGGAGATCCAGACCATATCTGCCTTGAGTACAACTACGTTTAATAGAATACCTGGTACATAAATTAGTGCTTAAATATATTTGTTGAATATTGAACAACAATTTACTTTGCACATGGCATTTTCTAAGCACCATTCCTGTTTGTGCCACTTTTAGCACACCCTTATATGCACACATGCACACACACACACACACACACACACACTTCACATTCCTATATGTTGGATTCTCTCAGTGCTATTCAAAGTCATGCATAGCTCAAGGTAGCTAAAAGGATTATCAACCTAAGAAAGCAGAAAATAGTTCTTTGAAAACACAAGACAAAGTTTACCATTGACAATGGTCTTAGGAATTAAACACCTCTTACACACTCTGCCTCTGCTCTGCAAATCTAAAGGTGGATTTCTGTTTCCTGAGATACCTTTCCCATCTGTTTTCTCTCTATATTTAAAGAAAGGTACTCAGTTTGGTCTCTTCTTCCACGACTACCTTTTTGCTTCCTCAGGTTTTTAATAGAGTAGGAATTCCCTTCCCAAAGAATCCAGACTCCCACAATTGTATTAGAAATACCAGAGTAATCTTCAGTATGTGTTGTTACAATTTTCTCCATAATAAGGCCTTTCCAGTGTCTTTTACCCAATCCTACATTAAGGCTCATTTGATGCTTATCGTACCAATTCCTTCCCAACCCCACTCCAACCCTGCTCATGGTATTTATAGACCTTAGGAGGTGATTGTCTCCTTTGATTACTTATTTATTTTATAACTAGATTATTAACTTCATGAGGACAACTCTAAGCATCTTTATGTTTCCTCATGCACATATGTTACCTCCAATTTCAAAAAGTTAGCTCCTTTTGGTCTCAGAACTGCTGTTTTTTTCCACTTGTGATCTATCAAAATAAATGTTATTTGGATGAAGAATATGATTTTAGCCAGGTTTTATGCAGCTATGACCAAAAGACCTGAAGAGAATAATTAGAGGAGTAAAAGTTGATTTTGGAGCTCATGGTTTCAGAATTCTCAGTCCATAGAAGGCTGGCTCCATTCCTTGGATCTCAATATTAGGCCGAACATCATGGAAGAAGAATGTGGGGAGGAAATTGGTCAGGACATTGAACCAATGAGCCTAGAGAGCCAGAGCTCTGCTCCACCAGGGCAAAATATAAATGCCAAGGGCATACCCCCAGGGACCCACTTCCTCCAGCCATATCCTATCTTGCTTACCACCAAGTTAATCCCTATCAGGGGATTAATTTGCTGATTAGGTCAAGCTTCTTTTAACCCAATCATTTCATATCTAAACTTTCTTGCATTGTTTCACACTTTTTGGGAGACACCTAATCTACACCAAAACAACTATAAAAATAGAGCAACAAAACAGTTGATTTGAACCCCTGGAAATAAAATGCTGTAGGTTAAATACTATTTGAATCCTGTGAACCAGAATTCCTCTAAGGGTTCTTCCCCAACTTTCTCAGTTATTACCCATTTTGACCAGACTCACCTTATTTGCAAAGAAAACAGTCCCTATTTCCAAGCAGCACTAGAACAGCAGCTGAATGAATGAGCAGAGATGGCTAAAGAAAATGAATATGGTGAGATGGCTAAAGATAATTAGTAATATGCTCATCTTATGACCCATGAGGAGGGGGTGAAGATACTTGATACTATGAAAGAATAGGAAAGACAAAACTTATGCTTACACATGGCTTAACATCTAAACATATTTAATATGCATAGTTACAGCTGATCTTGATAATATCTCTAAAGCAGACAGGATAGTTATTAACTCCAATTAACAGATAAAGACACTGAGGTTCAATGTTTTACCTACCTAAGATTGCACATAGCTATAAATGGTAGAGTCAATTCTCAAAACTAGGATAGAGAGAAAAAGAGGGAAGGAGTAAACTTAGGAGGAATAACTTTAATGTTCTATAGCATAATTGAGTAATTTTAGTTGGCAGCATTTAATGATATATTTCAAAATAGTTCACAGAGAAGAATTTGAATGTTACTAATACAGATAAACGTTCAAGGTGTTGAATATATTATTACCTTTATTTTATTTTTTTAAAAGAGAGAGTGAGAGAGGAGAGAGAGAGAGAGAGAATTTTAATATTTATTTTTTAGTTATCAGCGGACACAACATCTTTGTTTTGTATGTGGAGCTGAGGATCAAACCTGGGCCGCACGCATGCCAGGCGAGCATGCTACCGCTTTAGCCACATCCCCAGCCCCTTACCTTTATTTTATTACTACAAATTTTACGTATAGAAATATCACACTGTATTCCATAAACTTGTGTAACTATTATGTATAAATTATTTTTAAAAAAAAATTAAAAAATATCACACACACTTCCAACCTTTATGGAAGTGTTGAGGGAGGCAGTAAGATTTTTCCAAGAAATTCTACTTCCTGAGTAATGTAAGTGAGCAAGGAGAGTGGATATCACAGAAATATCCCTCTAGGGAAGAAAAGACAAAATCTTATTCTGAATTTTAATATCAGGCCTCTGAGATTCACATTTAGGATTTCAGTGCCATTTAAAACCAGAAACATTTCCACCTGATCGCTTCTGCTTTTCACCTGATCTGGGAGTACTCTAGATAAACAAAAGCTGCTGTAGAACAATGCTGCACACAGCATTAACTAAAGTGAAGGCACCCACTGGAGAGAATTCCTATTTTATCCCAGATCTCAGCAGCAGAAGCCAACTAACCACTCTTTTATCTTTAATACCCTCATGACATGTGTATGCTTCTACAAAGTAACTGCTTATTCATGTACTTTCCTTATGTAAGATCTTGAAGAATTTCCAATTTAAACCTATATAATTTCCAATTCTGCAACTAAGTAATGTAAAATGTTTACTTGTTTGCCTTTACTATGTTATTATATCTTTTTTTGCCACAATGGGGATTTCTTGTAAGAGAAAATTATACATACATATTTCCTATGAAGATACATTTTAATAAATCATAACAATTTTCAATCCTGGATTATTCATAGTTGTATAGGGAATACATAGACTCCTTTAATCAGAAAAAAAATAACCTACGTAGCAATGTATGCATGCATTTTGTTGCCTAGGGTAATAGCTCATACAGACTTCAGATCTACATAGCCATATAGGTTGCTAGGTCTGAGACTTTAACACTCTCCTTCACATTGTGCAAAATTTCTAGCAATCTAAAGACAGATTTGTGCATAGATAGGAGATAAGGATCAAAAACTTTCTATACTGTCAAAAAAATGTGTTTGCTGATCTCAAAGGCAAAACATTTGGAAGTTACTAGGACATTGATTCAGGTAATAAATTGTACAAAAAAGAAAGAAGAGACTGTAGATTCAAAATTTATGGAGAAATTGCTAGATATTTGGGAGCTTGGGTAGAACACCTTAGATTAATATTTAAAATTATCTTTGAATAGCTAAAAGCTCATGGGAGAATATACCAAAATAACAATTCAAAAGACTAAGGCTGTACAGCAGGATAGAATTTGAAATAGACCATCTTGTGATTCCTCTACCACTTATTCATCCATTTCTATGGAAAAGAAACAGGATAAATAGATACTTGAGCACAGGAAAGCTCAGAATAGATGCCAAAAACTAAACCAGTACATTTCAGAGAAAAGGTTGTGTATGGAAAGAGACATGGGAGTCAAACCACCTCTAAGCCACCCTTAGTTCAAAAGTTTGCTAGAACACACAAAACTCGGAACATTTTTGTACTCATGATTTCAGCTTATTACAATAAAGGGACAGAGATTAAAATCAGCAAAGTTAGAAAGCATGTAGAATAGAATCTATTAAAGACTATGTACAAGCTGCTATTATATGGCGGGAACAGAACTTAATTCTCCTAAACATAATATGTGACAACAGGTGTGGAGTATCACCAACCAGAGAAGTACATACAAGCCTGACACCCACCCACAGTTTCTATATTAGTATTCAGTCACTGTAGACATGGAGCATCTCCCTGACTGACCTTAGTTAGTCAGCCATGGCCCAGGCAGCCACCATAAACACATCATTAGCATAAGATGTCTAGTATGTCCAAAGGTTCTCAGATACACATGGACACTCTAATCAGTCAGGATATTCTGAAGTCTTAGATGCTGTTTCCAAGTAGATATCACAGGGCTAGTACTTTTTCTTGAATGTTCAGGATCTGAAACCCTGACCTGATTAGTTAGTCCTACACTGCACAGGGACTGATCAATGGAGGGTTTCATGGGAATCCTTGAATGAATAATAGGACAGGAATTAAGAACTTATTCCAGCAGCAGGGTTTATGATGGATTAGAAGAGAACAGGGGAAACTGGGGTACCAGTTACAAACTTGTTATATTCATCCAAATAAGATAATGAGGTCCTGAAACAGGATAAGGACAAAGGAGCATTTATAAGCATAAGAATTATGTGATGAGGTCTATATAAAGTTTAATCAAACAACTATGTACAGAGCTGTACTAAACCATCAAGGCCAGGAAGTCTGAAACCTAACACAAAAGCTTACCAGCCAAGAAAGCCCTGTGAATTCCTGCCATCAACCATTACCCATGTATAGAGGTGATCCTTACATTTGGTGAGAGGATTTGATAGCTGATCTCTTGAAATGATTTCCAAGAAATCTATCTAAAATAACATTGTACTAAAAACAAATGTGGTAAGATTATAACATATAATAATAATTCAATATTTTTCCAGATTATTTTCTTTTTTTCATTTGGCCCTTCTCCCCATTCTAGCAAGGGAAAAGGGAGAGAGAGATGGAAATTTGTCCTTGATTTCTATGCATCAAAATCTTAGGCACTTGGGGGAAAAAAACAAAGAGTATATAGCACAAAAAAACAAACTGAGCAAAAATATGAGAATGAGTCACCATACCCTGACCTTCAGCCTCAGGGTATTCTAATAAAGAGAAATGAAAGGGCAGCCACAGGGTGGTTTGTGTGTCTTGAAGGCAAGCCTAAGATGAGCTCTGGGAGGCAGTGCATGCTGCAGAGGAGCACCTGGCCTCATCCTGGGCTTGTCTTCAGGAAGCATGACTCTGGAGGAGAAATTACTTCATGGCACATAGATAGGCAAGGCTTTTGACAACTTTGCAGACTCCTAGAGTGTAGTAGAATGACTCATGTTCCCAGGAATGACTGGAATATGCCAAAGTTGCTAGTGGCAATATATGAAGGGCCATTCAACTGGAAACAACAGTCTCCTCCAGAGACTCATGTACTAAGTACTTGTCAAGACAACAGGGGTCTCAGAGGATGCCTACATGATTACATAACAAAAAGGAACAGTAGGATCCACATTATAGTGCTTTATTCCAAAATAAACTTCTTGAGAGGTAATGGAATTCAAGAGAAATGTTAGAATGTGAGCCATGGATTGACTGACATTAATTTTCTATTACCTCCCAACAGAATGGGCATTAAAAAATTGTGAAGAAAAAAGTCAAGATGTATGTTTTACACATATTATGAGTTCAAACCTATACGAATGATGTGGCTTCCAGCCTATGACTTATGGCTTACCTGGTTTTCAAATGTGATCCTATAATAAGTGCCCTGTGCCTGCCTGCCTTCTTCACATTGAAATAATCCTTGTCCATTTGTCTGTGTTTAACTGAGATGAGATTCCTGAGAAATTGGGAAATTCAATAGATAGATAGGTAGGTAGGTAGATATATAGATAGATAGATAGATAGATAGATAGATAGATAGACAGATCAGGGAGGAAACCCAGAGGCACTCAATCCCTGAGCCATATCCCAAGACCTTTTTTATTTATTTTTTTTTATTTTGAGAAAAGGTCTCACTCAGTACCTTAGGGCTCTTTAAATTGCAGAAGATGTGAAATTGGATTTGAAGATGAGATCCTCCTGTCTCAGCCTTCTGAACCACTGGAAGTCTAATATATTTTTACCTCTCCCCTTGTGTCCAATACAGTGACTGAAACACCAAAGGCCTTAGTAAATTTGAATAATGAGTAAATATTTTCTTGGAAATAAATGGCGAATGTGAAAAACTGAGTTTGAGGAAGGCAACCAACAACTCTATCTACTGTGTAAAGTTATCTGATTTCTGCCAATTTGCCAGTCACTCTTTTTGATGCATTTTGGTAAATTTTGTGACTGCATCAATCAACAAGTTGTTCTAGATTTGTGTGGACATAATTACCATGGAATGAAAAGATGAATCTGACCAAAAAGGAATTTTCATTTTTATGATGTAGGAAATACATGCTGGGAAGAAAATGCCCTCTTTCTACCAGAGAATATGGAACATATCCCTGTGTTACCAGGAGTCTCACCTTTGCAGGGAGATATTTCCATCTTCCTCCCCTGTATTTTTCAGCTTCTCAGAAGTTTGCAGAATGAAAGACTTCAGACAAACATAAATGTTTCACTGTGGCTCCATTTTCAGACAGGAGCTTCAGAGCATGTGTTTTAATCTGAGAAGAAACATGGCAGAAGCTAAGAGAAGAAAATAAATGCCCTAACCTTGTTAAAACAAAGCAGTGTCCAATCTTCCTTGGAGGAGTGACACTCTACAAAAGAAATGGCTCAGAGCTTCTTTGCCATCTTGCAGAGTGCTGAAGGCAAATGTACACTTCCTAAGTTAAATATTTGTTTTTCCCCTTGGAACCTATATTTAACTTTGATTTCTAATCAAACTAACCGCCTGTGGAATGACAAAAAATCATTATTGTGTGAAAGGCATTTCATTTAGTGGCATGAACCTGGGAGAGAAGAGTGAACAGTTATGTGAAAACCACAGGCTCAGGTTTAGGGCAGGTTTTCTGAGCATATCTTGGAGGTCTGGGATTTATTAATGTATGTATAATGCCTCCGTAATTTGTTAGGTGGGTATTCAGCTGAAAAAATTAAATACTGCCACAGAATTTTATTTAAGAATGAATCTGTTCTGATCAGGAAAGAATTGATGTGTGCATGTCAGAGAATTTTAAGCAAAGCTTAAATCGGGCATTCTCAATCTTCCTTTATGAGAGTTTAAGGCCCTCCCAAGCTGTCCTTTCATGACTACACATCAAAGTTCCCTCTGGGGACATGTGCCTTCTTGCTTCATCTCCAAAACTCTACCCTTAAGTTTCAGAACCCTGATATAGGAGTTGATTTCTCCTGACCAAGAAAAGAAGGTGCAGTTATAAAGCACATTCTTGGGACACCATACTTTTTTTTTTTTTTTTTTTTTTTTTAGTTTTATTGATTTTTTTTTAAATACACCAATAAAAAATAAAAATAAAAAAATAAATACACAACAGCAGAATGCATTGCAGTTCTTATTACACATATAGAGTATAATTTTTCATATCTTTGTATAGAGAGAATGTTCAGGCCAATTCACGTCCTTATACATGTACTTTGTTTGCATTACAATTCTTATTACACATATATACTATAATTTTTCATATCTGTTTATATATGAAGTATGTTGACACCCAATTCAAGTCTTCAAACATGTTCTTTGGATAATGATGTCCATCACATTCCATTGCCCTTGCTAATCCCGTGCCCCTTCACTTTCTCTCCCACCACTCTTCCCTATCTGAAATTCATCTAATCCCCCCATTCTCCCCCTCCCTACCCCACTATGAGTCAGCCTCCTTATATCAGAGAAAACATTTGGCATTTGTTTTGTTGGGATTGGCTAACTTCACTCAGCATTATCTTCTCCAATGCCATCCATTTATCTGCAAATGCCATGATTTTATTCTCTTTTAATGCTGACGAAAATTCCATTATGTATATTAGTCACATTTGTTTTACCCATTCATCCACTGAAGGGCACCTAGATTGGCTCCATAGTTTAGCTATTGTGAATTATGCTGCTATAAACATTGATGTGGCTGTGTCCCTGTAGTATGTTGTTTTTAAGTCCTTTGGGTATAGTCCAAGGAGGGGGACAGCTGTGTCAAATGGTGGTTCCATTCCCATATTTCCAAGGAATCTCCATACTGCTTTCCATATTTGTTATACCAATTTGCAGACCCACCAGCAATGTATGAGTTTACCTTTTCCCCCACATCCTCACCAACACTTATTGTTGTCTGTCTTCATAATACCTGCCATTCTGACTGGAGTGAGATGACGTCTTAGAGTAGTTTTGATTTGCATTTCTCTGATTGCTAGAGATGATGAGCATTTTTTCATATATTTGTTGATTGACTCCTATAGCGCAAGAATTAAAACCAAGAATCAATAAATGGGATGGAATCAAACTAAAAAGTTTCTTCTCAGCAAAAGAAACAATCTGTGAGGTGAACAGAGAGCCCACATCCTGGGAGCAAATTTTTACCCCTCACACATCAGAGAGAGCACTCATCTCTAGGATATATAAAGAGCTCAAAAAGCTAAGCACCAAATAAATAAACAAATAAATAAATAAATAACCTAATCAACAAATGGGCCAAGGACCTGAACAGATACTTCTCAGGACACCAAAATGCTGGGAATACATGACAAGTAAGTTAGTCCAACCTACTCTCTGAATTGCAGTCCTTTCTGTACTGTTTCTGCCAAATAGCAAGTTGTTTATTGGGCTGCTGGATCACCCATGACAATGGGAAGCTCCCAGCTGAGCCAGCAGCCCACTCCGCCATTTTATAGAGGCCTTTTCCCCCCACAACATGTAAGTTGTGATATAAACATTCACTTTATAGATGGTTGTATTTGAAGAAATCACTTTCTGATATTTTAAAAACAGCAAAATTAATAGCTATATTATTTTCCAAGTGCCACACTCAGTGCATTATGTTTTACATTGTTGAGGTCAATTATTCTATAATTTTCTCTACATTTATAATGAATTACATTAAATAAGTTTAAGAAAACAATTCCATTAAAAACAGCATGAAAAAATAAAAAGGAAAAAATTATCAAAAAGTACAAATATTATACTCTGAAAAGTAAAAAAAAAAAGAATTGTTTGACAAAATTTAAAAATATGTAACTAAATGGAAAAACATTGAATGTCTATGGATGAGAAGAATTAATACAGTTATACTTCCTCAATATAATTACAGATTCAATGCTACCCCTTTTGAATTCAGAACTTTGTTTACTTCTTTTCCTGGTTCTTTTTTGCTATACATATTTACATTTGTTTGTTTCCTTTTTTTCTTTTTCTTTTCTTTTTTTTTTTTTTTTGGCGGTTATCAGAATAATATTTATTGATATGCTCAGTGCTACCTTGTTCATACTGTCAACCGCCATGGTGGCTGAGGTAATAGGGATGGGGCCAGCGGAGGCCTGGGCTCCCCTGGGAAGCCGCATGGGCCTCACTGGCAGCTGGGGCCCAGGGGCCCAGGAGGGAGTGGTTATTGCATAGGAGTCCTTCCCTGGACTCCTGCCCTGCCCTCCTGCTCACATGCACCAGGCACTCCCGCAGACACACCTGTTCAGCCTCGCCCACACACTCACTCACTTCACTCACCCACACCTGCACCCAAGCTCACACCATCTCTGCTCACACTGTCACACACACACCCTCTGCTTTCAACTCACCCTAAGTTTCCTGATGACAATATGCTGTCAGTTACAGTAGCCATAGTAAAATAAAATGCATGTCAGGCAGGAAGGTGCATGTTGATCAGACTCAGGGTGGCCCCGGGCCCCCACCTGAGGGCATCAGGTCCCTGCAGGGGCAAGCCCTGGGCCGGTGAAGCCTGGGGAGTGGCCCTGCAGCTGGCACCTCCTTCCCCATTGTCCTCCTGGCTTGCTCTGGGTTGGATCCGGGCTGGGGGCACCAAGTTGTGGTGCCACAGCCTTGGTCCACAGCAAAACTGACTAAAAAAATAAACTCTTCATCTGGCAGCCCAGAACCCCACCTTCTGCCCAGTCCGCCCATGCACCTGTGCCAGCTCGGGCCCACTGGTTGTTTGTTTCTTAATGATCATCAAAAATCCTATAGACTGAGAGGGCTTAAATAATCTGAAGCTTATTCTCTAAGAAAGAGAACAATTACAAATTCACAGTTAACTACAGAGTAAATGATTAGATTGCATAAATAAATTGCAAAAAAACAAAAATTTTGAAAAATACTAAGACTCATGACAGAATTTCTTAAGTACTATTTTAGTCAGCTTTTCATTTCTATGGCCAAAGTAGTTGACAAGAACAACTTAGAGGAGGAAACTTTTTATGGGTTCACAGTTTTAGAGGCTCAGATCATGGTCAGCAGGCTCCAAGAAGCCTGCTATATGTGGTCTAATACATGAGCTTTTTAGGGGACATTTCTAGATCTAAGAATAACAAGCACCTTCATAATGCATCTCTACAATACTTCTATTTTCTCTTTCCTGTTTTGACCGTGTGCTTTTGGATCCTCTATGCTAAGGAAAATGATTCTTAATATCATATTTATAGTGATGATAAAATGACAATTTAGTCTTCCTCTAGTATACCAGATTCAAATCATTTTTTATTATTTAAGGTTGAGGAAAATTTCTTTGTATCCTCACAACCAAGCGTTCCCTGGCCTGGGAACCAGGGCCTGTGTGTTTGCTTCTTCCTGAAGTCCTTAGGTATACCTATTCTCTAGTTCAGTACCAGATTCACCTTAATGTCACATTTTGTGATTCCCACACTACCCCAGGTTCTCAGGGATAACTAGGTTTTTTCCTTACTCTGAACCAGAAGTCATACTCTGTTGCTCTTTTTTGGCCAGTGAGAGGTGTTTTTCACATCATCTTTTCATGAACAGGAAGCACTCCTAGGTTGTTGCCACCCTCTGTATCCCTCCTATGCAGAGCTCCCTCGGTGTCTCCATAGTTTCCCTTAACTATTTGACAGGTTTTAAGTTGCTTCCTTATTTCTAGAATTTGAGAATTTCATCCTCTCTAAAATTCTTAGGTACTTTTTGGGGTTATGTCTTAGTCAGCACTTCTACATGTATTTGTACAGAGGGTGTCTTTTTTAACTCAATCAGATTAAAAACTCCTTTATTGGGCTGGGGTTGTAGCTCAGGGGTAGAGCCCTTGCCTCACATGCATGAGGACACGTAAGGCCCTGGGTTCAATCCTCAGCACCACAAAAAAAATAAATTTTTAAAAAGATATTTTTTAAAAACTCCTTTACTTTTTTAAATTAAAAATTCATAGAAATAGGAGCTGGGGATATAGCTCATTTGGTTGCTTCTCTCACATGCACAAGATCCTGGGTTTAATCCCTAGTACCAAAAAAAAATTACAGAAATAAATTCTAAAATTATTTAAAAAGTCAATATTATGTATGTTACATCAAATATATATTTAAAATATAGATTCTGGAGCTTGTTTGCCTAGTGTTGAATCCTAGATTTTCTATCAAATATTCATTTAACCTAAGTAAATTACTTTATGATCTGTGCTTCCACCAGACCATGGGGATAACTGCACCTATATGCTGAATTTCTTGAACCTCTTAAGGATTTCTATGTCTCCAGAGAACACAACGTGTCAGGTGCACACCTAACTGTGTGAAAATAAGTAGTTGATGTTGCTACCCTCTGAATCACTGTCATATTCAGCTGTGCACATGTAGCCCATACATGAACATTTTTAAATCTAGATGTATTCTTTTTGCCTTATCAGAGCCTACAGTAACATCTAGCAAATTATTGGTATTCCTAAAATATTTTGTTGAATGAGAGTTGTAAAAATTTTTTTTAAATATATTAATCTATTGAAAGAATAGCATGTTTTTAAAATTCATGCTACTAAAGCCAAGGTTGTTTACCTGATGAGGAATAGAATTTAAAAGTTCAATAATAGAGTTATTATAAGAACAAAGAGCTGGTGGTTAACATTTAAATCAATTAAAGAAAACAAGAACTGGGTACAGTGGCACACACCTGTAATCCCAGCGGCTCAGGAGGCTAAGGCAGGAAGGTCGCCAGCCTTAAGCAAAAGCGAGGCACTAAGCAACTCAATGAGACCCCATCTCTAAGTAAAATACAAAAGAGGGCTGGGAATGTGGCTCAGTGGTGAAGTGTCTGAGTTCATTTCCCAGTACCAAAGAAAAAAAAAGAAAGAAAACAAGAATACATATTTGATACATATTGTAATATGTAGATGCATCACATATGAACAATGGATTAATAATTGTTGCTATATCTACAATTTATATAGATATAATTTTTATATCTATATAAAAATTAGGAAGTGCATAGGAAAAGAGTGATAAAGTCTAAGACATGATAACTTCATCATTTTTCATGAAATAGAAAACCTAGTTCTTCAAATTTTTAAAAATATAACTCATAGAAATAAATGCATTTTTATTACCACACAAACATATGTACCTTCCTTATCCAGCATCTTGAGAGATGTGTCTGTAGACAGACAGATATTTGATTGAGGTGAAATGTGTTTTTAATATGGGCCACAACTAAAATGGCTTACAACCTCCACCTTAAATTGGCTTATGACCCACTATTTTGTTGTAACCCATTTTAAAACTCAGTACATTGGACCCTGTGCTTTTTGGTTCTGATAAAAATGTATTAGTTTAAATATATTATTTTACAAACACAGCTTCTGAGAAGTTTTTATAAGGATGTGTAATATCCATCGTCCAAAACACATGTTTCCAAAAATGAGTCAACAAACAGAAAACACAAATCAAAATGTAAAATAAGACATATTTATTCAAATCAGATGAAAATAGATTAAACATCTTTAATATAAGATAAATATTTGGAACTAGGTTCAAACAATGAGGTCCTGTGCTACTAATAGCAATAACAAAAGAATCAACACAAGTTTGGAATTGCAAGGATTGATAAAAATAATTAGAAAAGTAAAGAGATAAATGAAACATTTTTAGTGTATCAAAAACAGCTCTAGTAGAACCCCTGAGAAAATTTAGTTAGAAAGATGAAATATATTTTGTATAGTAGAGAAGGAAATGCAAATAAGAAAATGATAAAAAGAATTTACAGTTTGTATGATTAATGAGAGTTATTTAATACTTTATATACCATTTATACATGAGATGTTTTTACAAATCAATATTATATCAGTTTTCTATTGCTGCCCTAGTTATTCTAAAATTTAGCAGCTTGAGAAACAAGATTCATTATCTTACAGTTGCTATGGGTCAGGAATTCCAGCCCAGCTGGACACCTCCACCTCAGGCTTCTCATGAGTTTGTGATCAAGATGTTGACTGAGGCCACAATTATTTGAAGTTTTGATGCAGTCTGTAGGATTTGCTTCTAAGATGGCTTGTTTACATATTATGGCTCGGAGGCCACAGTTCCTTAGCACATGCACCTCGCATTAGAGCATCTAGAGTTCATTTAAAATATGGCAACTGGCTTTTCCCAAAAAAAGAGTGACCTTGAGAGAGCAAAAGACATAAAATTGTGTTTGTCATATTCTACCAATCACAGAGAGAGAGAGAGAGAGAGAAAAAATAGAGAAACTGATTGTTTAAGGACATGAATACTTGAAAGCAGGAATCATTTGAGCTTACCTTAGAGGCTGGGTCCATGAATTTAAATTTTTTTTCAAAATGCACAAATGATATATAAATGGCATATCACAAATTAAGTCATACAAAAGTCAGATAATCCAGGGACATCCCATACCTGTAATCCCAGCAACTTGGAGAATGAAGCAGAAGGATAGTAAATTCAAGGTCAGTTAACTTAGTGAGACCTTATCTCAAAAGAAAAAAAAAAATTAAAGATCTGGGAATGTAACTCAGTGCTAAAGCACTCCTGGGTTCAATCTTCAGTAAAATAAGAAAAAAGAAATCAGTAAACTTTAAAAATATCTAGTAATAATTTTTAAAAGCAAATATTTTAAATATCTAAATTGCCAAATATATGTCTGAAAAGTCAAGTGCTGGTAAGGACTAGGAGGAAGAGAATACTTAAATTGCTGGTGGGAATATGGATGATTCCAGCCATACTGGAATTCAGCATTATCTAAGCTGAAGTTGTGAATTTTCCAAGATTCAATGAACTTTTTCAAACAGTCCATCTTCCTTTACCCTAAAGAACTCTTGCATATGTACCACAAAAGTCATGTCCAAGAATTTGTTCAGCCTCATAAGTTGACATAGCAAAATCTGTGAATAAGCTAATTGACATTCATTCAGTTATTTTTGAGTTTTGAATTTTGAATACCTTTTAAATTTTCCATTTTTTTCTGTATTTCCCAAGTTCACTACTATGCAATAATGTCAAAAACAAATAAAATCCAATGACTATTAGCATAGAAGCCTAGAAATAGAGCCAGGAATAGGAAGAGAGAGCTGGGAATGTGTTCAATGGAGGGCATACAGACATAACATTGAGAATATCCCCCTTTACATTTCTGATCACACATTAAAATGTGACCATGTTTAAATTCAGCTTAATAGTGTACAGGCAGTTCCAGTGCCCTTATTTAAGTGATTGCTCTGCGTATTAAAAGGGCAAAGTGAAACACAGCTCTGTGATGACCCCAGACCTACTGATGGGGTTGGTATTAAATAATGGTATCTTTCCCAGAAAATACAATATTTCCATATTCTATAGTTCTCAGGAGCTACTTTGACCCAGACTTCCTGGAATCTAAAATACATACAGCCGTTATTGCAACAATAATTTTCAAACACCTCAATGGCTCATAAAGTGAAAACCTTAAGGCATCACACAGCTGTTGCTGCCATTAGGAAATGGCTGGATGGGAAACAGTGAGGTGAGTAGTGTTCTCCGTGCTCTTCCTCCCTTCTCAGCAACCCATATCCAGCTTTCACACACCCCTTTGCCAATCCCTTTTTCTCTCATCAGGGGCCTCTGTAGGTTCACCCAGTTCCAACCTCCTGCTCTGATTGTCTGCTGGTGGTCTTGACATGGGCATGGCAACTAAGGGGTACATCAGGCCTCAGCTTCAGAGCAAGGCAGGCTGCATTCTTGTTTGGTCACTGCCATCCACTACCAGGACTGAGAGTTCTGCTTCTTGTGGGGATGATGGGCCTTCGCAAGTTTTTTGATGCCTTAGTTTTTTCTTTCCTACAATGTCTTTATTGAAGTTATTCTTATTTTCCATATACTCTTTAAAAGAAGTCACCTTGCAGCTAATTTAACAGAAGATGTACACAAGCAAGCCAAAAATTAGTGCACATTGTGATGTTCACCTAAAAAAAAAAAATCAGTTAGCAATTCTGGAACACTTGTTGAGGCACTGCTATAATGGGGTGTGTACATGGGTGCATATGAGCCATATTAAGCTTACAAAACTCCCCATTTTATAAATAAGAAAACTAAGAGATGCCATGATCTAATCTGTCTCTTAAATTCTAAGTCTCAGAAATTTAGTCTCTCTGCTCTTAAATTCAGCTCTTTATTGCTGTGCTGTGGGAGCACAGAGGATGTATGCCATGCCATTCCTGAACTTCCTTCAGAAGTTGTGAGGAAGAAACTATAAGCAGCAGGATTTGAAGAGCATCTGTCACTCCCCAGATCACCAGGGTTCATTCCACTCTTCCGATTCCTCCCTCCATTTTTACTCATTACAAGCTATCATTTCCAACTCTGCACTCTCAGAATCTTCTCTTAGAAAAAAGTCTGTTCTTATATCACAAAAGTAGATTAACCTGTCAGGGCGTCCAAATTAGCTCTCATTGTTCATTTACTGAAAAATTGGGTGGAGCAGTTTCCAGAACAAATGACAGCCTGCCTGATTACAGCTCAAGTGCCTCAGTCTCCACTGATCCTTTCATTGTGCCGAGAGTCAGCTCTCACTCTAACTTAAATCATACTGAGAACAACAGCAACAACAAAACATCAACAACAGCATCCATGACAGCTATAGCTCTCACTCATTGAGCACTTTTGCTGTGCCAGACAACACACCAAGCACTTTTTAGTGTTGCTATCTTCAATCCTCAGAACAATGAAATAAGGTGGTGCTGATTATTATAATCTTACAGATGAAAATTTTAAATAAGAGAATAAGCGAGTTGCTTAACATCATGTACGTAGTAAATGGCCTAGCTACTGTGTAATATAAAGCTTGTCTGTCTCCAAAGCCTGTGTTCATAACCATTTAATATACTGTCCACATTTTCTTCTTTCCACCAACTCCTACACTTCTTGCTTGAGAAAAGCATCCCCGGGGGCCTCCCACTCCAAGAAAGCCCATCATTCTTGCATATATGAGCCCTTTGAGCCTCATGGCAGCTAATCCTGATAAACCCAAATCCCAAAGGTAAGAATAAATATGTTTTGTGCAAAATTGGCTCCCAAGCATTTCCAGGCGTGTAGTTTTGCTGATTTCACACTTCTTTGTGGCTTTTTGTGTAGCCTTTTCTCACCAATTCCAGAAATAACACCAATTATTCAAAAAAAAGAGTAGCTACATCTTTAAACACTGTTAATAAAAATGAATACAGTTCTGCATATCTATAAACTACTACCCAAGTCCTGAGCCTTCAGTTTGTTCTGCTCACTTACTTCCAGGTCTTCAAATCCATCTTCCAGGAATACTCACATATTTCCCCTCACCTCATCTGTGGGCATGTTCCTCTTTTATACCTTTGTCTTGCTGCCTGCTCTGGAGGGTCTTCTCTGACTTCTGTCATCCTAAATCAACTCGTTCTTGAGATAGTTCAAATTCTTCCTTTCTTATGGTCCTTATTGCAGTCTCATTTTGGAATAGATTGCTTTCCACTTCACACAATCATTGCATTGTGTGTAAGTCACTATAACAGTGTAGTACATACATCTGTGGATATTTTACTTATAAATATGCCACTCCTGTGAAATTTCAGTACTTTATAAAAATCGTGTATTTGCACATGTGTGTAAATGTGTGTGTATGTACTTATTCAGGATTTTACCCTAGGACTTCCATAGTAGAGTCTGTACAGATAAAGAAACTGGGGTAAAAGAGGTTAGATGAAAAATGGTAGAATGAGTTGACATCTGTATGCACGTTTTCCTCCAGATGCATTATTCTCATTAGTCCCTGGAATACCCAATACACAATATTTAGTGAATGTTCTGATGAACAGAAGAGAAACACCATTATGGTATATTTGACTTCCCATTTTCCTCACAGAAGGCCTGCTTGAGGATCTTGGGTCTCTTGCTGAGCTCTATCACATCCACCACCACTCAAAATAAAATATTATGAAGTACCATTGTAACAAGAGGACAAAGAAAAATGAAAGCACACTTGATAAGGAAAATACTTCAAAACACCTCTGGGTGCAACAGACTTGTGGCCTGAACTTAGACCTCACCATGTATGATTCTGCTCCAACAAAGAATGATTGAACTTGTTCAATTGACAAGGATATTTGTTTAAAATAATCCTCTTTTTACCGGGTGCAAGTGATCTTTTTAAAATCTTTCCTTTTAGATATTTTAAGAAATGTTTCTTTTCTGGCCAGAAAACCTGTTTACTTGGGTCATGTACTTAGCTAACCAAAGAGAACTTGAGATTTTTAATTATATGCTAAATTTGGAATAAATGAATTATGAAGTCTCAATTTCATCAGGACTGACAAGAAAGATCTTTTGTCTGTATCTTTGTGTTCCACTTTGTTCTCTTTCTTTCTCTCTCTCTCAATCTCTCTCTCTCTCTCTCTCTCTCTCACACACACACACACACACACACACACACACATGTGCACAAACACTTCTTACTTCCTTTCAGTGCTTTGAGAGGAAAGATTTTAGGGACATTCTGAATATACTGTAGAACACAGATTTTCACCTTTACCACCTGTGGTAGCACAGTGAGCCCTGCTTCATAGCATACATGCTCTTGGGTAGCCACTCTCCTCCACATTGAAGAGGGCTGACTTGTGAAAGCAGAAGAGTTTCATGGAAATGGTGGACAGTGACTTCAAAGACAAGGTCATATGATGCAATGTGCCTAACATCTTGCTTTTGTTTGGATCACCTTCTGTTCTGGCATATCAAGAAGACAGTCAAGCAGACCTATGAATAGGATCATGTGTCGAGAAACTGAGGCTGCTTGCCACTATCCAGCAAGGAACTAAGGCCTCTTGTGAACAGGCATATGGATGAGCCATCTTGGGAGTGAATTCTCCAGACCCAGTCACCACGTGTTCAGATGCCATAACCAAGGACAACACCGAAACTGCAACCTCAACTAGAGATACAAGCCACAAGACCAAGATAAGCTGTTCCCAAATTCCTTAGCTGCAGAAACTACACAACCAGTGCTTATTGTTTTAAGTCAGAAAATGTTAGGGTCATTTGGTATACAGCAGTTGATAACCAATACACAATTCAGTATTGTTGGTTAATTTCTCAATTCCTTTCTACTCATTATCACAATTTTATCCTATCAATAAGCCTTGAGAACAATACTGTTATGATACATTAAGACTAAGAGTAGTCACACAGATATGATGAGGTTACAATGAATTTAAATCCAAATCAGTCTGCTTTAAAATATAAGCCCTTCTCTATTATGTGGAATCATAGAATGATCTATTTTGTCAAAGCATACAAGTAACAGCAAGAACAGATGCTTATCATCATGGCAATTGATCCTCAAGTGTTTCCTATGCCAAGAAATAAAATATTGCTTAGGCAGAGTGTTCAGTATTTCAAAAGATTTGCTTTTTTGTTTTTACTACCTTTTGAACTACTGAGAAAAAAAAAATAAGCATTTAATACAGCCAACATAAAATTCATATGGTCTGTATTATGTGGTGAGATATCCAAAACCTTCTCTCTCCATAGTCACTATGGGGCTATTATTTGAGGAAGTCATAATTCTAATACTGTACATTAGATTAGACTAAACTTATGAGCTGAGATTTGACTACTAATAGAAGGTTTTTGTACCACCACACTTCCTCTTCTTAAACCAAAGCAACACCAACTGGCAATCACCAGAACCAGTGTAGCCCCTCCTAAGTGAGGCAGCTGTTCTAGCAGGACCATGAGACTTCCAGAAAGAACATGTTTAGGTTTTGCATTTCTAGTGTACTATCATCTGTTTCCATAAGGTCGTGAAATTCCAGAAAGGGCAAACAGAGAAGAAACTTGCGAATAGCACAATATGTGGGAAGATGTTGATATAAAAAATAATAATGATAACAGTGAAAAACCTTATATAACAATTTTAAGTTTATAAAGTCTTTATATATATTTGCTTTCAGGATGATTAAAATTCTATAGGAAAAAAAAATTCTATAGGAAAAGATGACAATGGCAAAGATGATTAAAATGTCATCTATTATTATTCTTGCTTTACATATGAGAAAATTAAAGCTCAGGGAAATCAAGGAATTCACTCAAAATCAGTCAGCTGATAATAGAACCTTGCTTTAGTCACTTTTTTTGCTGCTGTGACCAAAAGACCTGACAAGAACAATTTTATGGAGTTTATTTTTTGTAGTTTATTATCACATTCACAGTGTCAGAGCTCTTAGACCATAGATGGCTGGCTCCATTCCTCAGGGCCCAAGGTGAGGCAAAACACAATAGCAAAAGAGTATGGTGGAGGAAAAGAAGGTATGGACATGGCCACCAAGAAGCAGAGAGACTAAACTTAGCTCACAAAATATATACTCCAAAGGCATGCTCCCAATAACCCACCTCCTCTGGTCACATCTTACTTGCTCATAGTCACCACTCAGATAATCCCTATCAGGGAATTAATGGACTGATTAGGTTAAGGATTTTATGACCCAATCATTTCACCCCTAAACCTTTTGCATTGTCTCATACATGAGCTTTTGGGAGACACCTCATATTTGAACCATAACATTCCACCCCTCGCCTCCAAAAGTTCACCACCATCTCATCATGAAAAATATACTTAGTCAATTTCCAGGAATGCCCATAGTCTTAACAGTTCCATTCCAAGAATGTCCAAAAGTATAAGTTCAAAGTCTCCTCAGAGACTCAAAGCAAACACTCAGTGTGAACTCCTATAAAATCAAAAGCAAGTTCACACATCCAGTATATAAAGGAACAAAGTAAATATTTCCATGTAAAAAAAAAAATAGAGGCATACACAGAAAGGATGGGACCAAAGCTGGGCAAACAAGCCCTGTAGATCCATGCCCAACATCTAGGGCACATTGCATTTGATATTCTTTTCAAATAGCTTGTGTAACTCTGCCCCTATGGCTTTGCTGGTGGCAGTCCACATGACCCCTCTCTCTTTTTACTTGTCTCTGAGTGATTCCTGCAGCTTTCCTTGGCAGATGTTCCATGGTTCTGGCATTTCTTAATCTTGGGTGTCTCTGCTGAAGATTCAGCTTCCTCCTCACATAGCCCTCACAGGGACTGCCTACAGGGACTCTGACCCTGTGGCACTTTGCTTGACCTTTGAAATCTCAGTGGAAGCCTCTATGAACCCTTAAATCCAGCATCCTTCAATCCTGCAGAACTAGCACCACGTGGTTAATGCTAAAATCTGACGCCATCTCTAGCAGTAACCAATCCTCCAGGGATCATGGCTTTGGTATGCTCTGAGTGCCTTGGTAGCTGAGCATGGTGAAATAACTTCCTAGGCTACCCTTTGCAATCAGGGTGTCCCACTGGTCTCTTCTCAAAGGAATTTTTACTTTTACACCCTCCCTTGAACCTGAGATGGGTGTGGTCCTAACAATACCCAAGATGCCTTCTTGTTATCTTGCTTATTGTCTCTGGGCAAAGTCTTTAGAATTTCTTTAGCTGCTGTAATGTCTTTAACAACTACAGCTATCTTAGTCCCAGTTTTACTCCATTTTCTGTCCAAATTGCAAGTTTTTCAAAATGGTCCTGCTTTGCTTTCTGCTCCGGATTATCACAATAAACTTGACTAAAAGTCTCCGGCAATACCCATACCACCCCCTGAATGCAATGCTGCCTAGAAATTTCCTTCGCCAGATTAAGAGGCCCATGTTCCTTATATTCATGTCCTCACAGAAAGTCTCAAGATATGGATAAAATGCAGACAACTTCTTAGTCTGAGCATAACACAAATGGCTTCGAGTCCAATTTCCAATAGATTCCTCTTTCTCTGAAACCTCATGAAAGCAAATTTAATGACTACAATCCTATTTGGCATTCTGGTCTTCAGAACTCCCACCAGGATTGCACATGAAGGTTCACCGATATTATTCTAAAGGTTTTCTAGCTTGCATCACTAAACATTCCAAAATTCCTCCCACAAATTTCAAAAAGCTTCAAAATTTCTGAACCATGTGATAAGGTTAGTCACAGCAATAACCCCGATTCTCAGTACCAATTTCTGTGTTAGTCAGCTTTTTCTCTGCTGTGACCAAAAAACCTGACAAAAACAATTTTAAGAAGGAAAAGTTTATTTTGGAGCTCACAGTTGCAGAAGTCTTAGTCAATAGATGGCCAATTCTATTCCTTGGGTCCCAAGGCAAGGCAGACAATGGCAGAAGAATGTTGCAGAGGGAAGCAGGTCTGCACATGAGCACCAAGAAATTGAGAGACACTAAACTCAGTTCACAACATATAAAGTCTGATGGTATGCCCCTATGTCTCACCTCCATCAGTCATACCCTATCTGCCTAAAGTCACCACTAAGTTAATCCCTATCAGTGGATAAACACACTGATTGAGTTAAGGCTCTCATAACCCAATCATCTCACTTCTAAATTTCACATCATTTCACTTATGAGCTTTTAGGGGACACATCATATCTAAACCATAACAGACCTGAAACTCAAATCCAAGGCTTCAGACTTTATACACAATGCTTCTTCCAGAATTTGACTTATGTGTCAATCATCTTTGTACATGTCACCATAGGCAGCACATTACCCTGCCAATAATAGGCCCTCAATATATTTTCATTCCACTGAAAATGAAATGGAGTTTTTATTACAAATAAAAGAGGAAATATGCTTTCAGGGAGCTAGTGCTGTTGGTAGCTTTGCCCCCCTTCTTCCCTCTTTGAATAGTGAGCAAGCAAACAAAAGATGAGGTGCACTGAACTGTCATGGAGCTAGATTCCATGATGACATCCCAAATGGAGACACATTTTCTCATCTTTCTTATTTCATTCTTGCTCTTTAAAAAAAAAATGATACAACTATTTCTATTTCATGGAAAACATTACTCATTCACTGGATCATTTATTACAGGCATGAAGGTCATCTTGATGAACCCTACCCCCTCCCCTCCCTGCACATTATCATTTGAATAATCAGAATGAAGGTGAGTTGGGGCAGCATGAATTTCCCAAGAACTCCCAGCTCTTTCTGACTGTTCTGGTCTCAATTCAGCACAGCTTTGGTAATAAACATCTCACAAAAGAAGTTGCTTTCATTCAATTGCACTATCTCCAGACCCATTAATTAAAGCCAAGATCCAAGATAATCTCAGGATACTTATATGAGGACTAGGTTAGAATTCTATTTTAAGAGGCAAATTGCAATTTAAATGAAGGTGTGAGCTCTTATTTTTCTCCTCTCCTACCTCCTTATTCCTTTCCCCTCCTTCACCCTTGCTCCCAGAAGTAGCACAAACATTGTTAAATGTTTCACCGCTAAAAATAAAAAGATCTCATTCAAGGCGTGTGTCCCTTGTCAAAATCTGTTTATCACAATTAAAGTCTTTTTGAAAAGTTAATAAACACTTTCCCTGTGTTCTCTGCACAGAAAAGTAATATCTTAACCTAAATGTGTGGCAATCTCCCTGCTTCAGAATTGGCCTGTGTGTCTCTATGCGTGTAACTTGGAACTGCAACCAAAAATCACATGTACTTCATTAAAATAAGGTTATTATACAAATGATTCTTATCTTTTTAATTCTTTCTTATGTCAGAAGACAAAATTTCAATACATGTTATTTTCTTTAAAAAGGGAAAAAATCACATTGTGAAAGAGATCTTTGATTTATGTTACTTTGTGTGGGTGGAAGCAGTTTTATTTAAAAAATCATACTGCATTTCCATGAAAATATAAGCTTAGAAGCAGGGTTGAGTTGTCCAGATTCAGAGTTCTTATTGATCAATGAGCCTCAGTTTTCTTTTTTTTTTAATTATTCCTTAGCATTAGTCTTATTCTCAACCTAATTGTGGCTTTTCTCCAAGGAATTTAGGGTTTTTAGAACTATATATTCAAACCATTAATATCCAAAGGACTCCTGGTGAACTCCACAACAGTCAGTACTGATATAAATTGTACTTTCTATGCAAAAAAATAGTCTTTAGCCACTAAGTACAATGGCTATGGCTTCTGAGTATATTTCTAAAATGATTTAAATACTTCATAATATAAGAATGAACTTAAATGAATACACGTAAAATACTGCAAGCTTGTTCATTAATTAGCATAACCTTTAAACTTCTATTGTTAACTAGACCCCATTTTGAAATTTGGACTGAAATTCTCATAGCTTATTATAGTCATTATAGCTTATCATTGAGACATGATACAGTGGAATTCCATCACACGCAAATTATATGGCCCTAATTTTCTCACAGAAGGACAATCTTCTTTAGTATTTTCGTATATTTTTAAACAGCCATTATGAAAGCTAAAGATTATACTGAATTTGGCAAATGGTTGTTTTTTAACTATAGAACTAAAAACTGGACTTTACCAAACCTGTGTTTGCACACTAGTCTACATTCTGTTGTGAAGATAGCAAATATCAGACTATTAACACCAGAGTAACTGACATTTGTGATTGCAAACAAATGGTGTTATAATTGTGGGGTGTTTTCCCATTTAAAAATGCTATTTTCCTGAATTTTCATTGAGTGTCAACAAATGATTATTTAAAGAGATTTTTACAGATTTAGAATTGATCATGAAGGATCAGTAGAAAACAGGTTGACAATCTATGGCGTAGTTCCAAGATAGCTGGCTTTGTTACATCAAGACTGAACCATTCTTACCAAAGGGCAGTAAATATAAAATTCACAGAGATGTTATTAAAGACTTTGAAACAATATTAAAAGATTAGGGGTCACTCACATGTAATACTTAACTTGAATTGGTTGACTTCAAATCAATACAAAAATTTTATGCATATTGTCTTTTTATGTCCTTATACCAATTTTTGATGTGAGTAGGACAATTTTATAACTTCAGTAAATCCAATATCTCTGAAACAACTTTGTGGTTTTGTTTCCTTAGAGATTGAGCTTCTGGGTTTTGGTGTTAGCAGACCTGGATTGCACTTGAACTTTTAGGCAGAAGGTAGTAAACTTGAAGAAAGCTGCTTATCCTTCTTTATTTGTACAAAAGAATAAAATAAACTTTATTGTATTTCTGTGAGGATTAACTGAGGTATGGTATGCAAAGGTTCAAAATAGACTTGTCTGGCACATAGTAAAATTATTATTATGGTAGTGAATTTATCTACCAATTTATAGGTAGCTCAGTCATCAGAAATATTTAAGTGTGGACATTAATTTTATTTCACAAGTGGTATCAATTCAAGTACCACAAGACTGACCACAGAGGTATTGAAAATATTAAATAAGAAATTTCATTCTTAGAGCAGCTTATCTCACACACACACTTGACCACACATGAGCACATAAGCACACACAGAGACATGCCCTCCGGCAAGTAGTAATTGCTAACTTCCTGTAAATGTACAACTATCTCCAGTAGGAACTTTTAACAGACTACAAGTAGATCTTGGTGGGGGAACCAAAAATTGTAGACTCTCTTCTTCTAAGTTATGTTTCTTACTTTTTGAAATGCAGCTCAGGTGATGGACTCCCAAACAGTATCGACTTCCCCTCTATCCTAAATAGTCCTCAGAATTTAAAAATGTATCTGGAGATATTTCCTACTTGTTGCATTTAACTTTTTGTCACTGTGTTCAAAAGACCTGAAAAAAAAATAACTTAACAAAAGAAAGTTTATTTTGGCTCACATTTTCAAAGGTTCAGTCCATGGTCTGCTGACTCCATACCTCTGGACCAAAGAAAATCATGGTGGAAGGGTGTGGCAGAAAATCATGGTGGAAGGGCATGGGAGTGGAAATTGGCTCAGAAGATGGCAACAAGGAAGCATACAGAACTCTGCCCAACAAGGACAAAATAAATGTAAACCCCAAAGGCACACCCTCGGTGACCTATCTCCTTCCCCTACACCCTACCTGCCTACAATTACTGCCCAGTTAATCTGTATTAGTAGATGGACCTACTGATCAAATTATAACTCTCAGTCTAATTATTTAACCAATGAAAATTCTTGCATTGTCTCACACATGAACTTTTGGGGGACATCTCATGTCTATACCATAACAATACCATTTGCAGATATAAGAGGCTTCAGAGACAGCTCTGAATTGTAGTCTGAGCTCTCCCAACTAACTTGCTTTGTGATTTGGGCCTCTGTTTTCTCATTTATAAAGTGATAATATTAATTCAAGGGTTATTATGAGAGTTAAAAAGAAACTCATTTTTAAATGAATCCTAGCTCCCAGTACAGTAAATTATTATTTATTTTTATTAAATACCTGCAATGGCTTTGTCATGTATCCAGTCAGCCAAGTTAAACTATGTCCCCAGAATTCCCTTCTGGTATGTTTCCAGGTAGGGTGAACTACTGAGTTTGTTTAATCTTTTACAGGCGTCAGAGGATAGAGAGGAAGTAGCCTTATCCCAGTTATTTAACCAAACTCGAGGTAATTAAAGTCCCTAATCAATTGCCTTTCAATTAAACAGATTATTTTGGGTGGGCCTGACTAAATCCATTGAAGGCCCTTTAAAAGAAAACTTAACTCTCCAAAAGAGGAAAGGAAGGAAAGAATTGGTCTATGGCTAGACCTATGGATAGGCTCAGCTTATCTACCTGTCTATTCATGATTCACCCAAAATTAATTACATAAATATTGTCAGAAAAACAGATGGATGTGATAGACAGGTATCTATTTTGATATAGACATTTATGATGTGTGTGTGTGTGTGTGTGTGTGTGTGTGTGTGTGTGTTACTGGTTGTTTTTCTCTAGTTGAAGTTTGACTAATGCAGTGCCCAGCCTGAAACTATTTTTCACTTGAGACACCACCACTGTGCCTGATTGAGAAGAGCAATGATAAACTGAACCACAGATTTAGATGCAAGGTGGGAGTGTCCCAAGTCTAACTCTGGTTAGCAGTATGTAAATACAGGCAAAATTTAACCTTATAAGTGAAAGTGTGAATGAAATCTCCACCATGTTATCAGCCACATAATGAGATTTAGTAAATATTATATCACTTTCCTTTTCCTTTCCCAGCACACAGGGTTTAAAATGGATAAAAAGACATGAATGCATTTAATTAACTTAAGGAATAATATTTTTGCATTTGTTATGTACAAATAACTCTAAAAAATAATTATAAACATTGACTAATTCAATCCAGGAAGTAATCCTCCAAAGTAAATAATATTATAATCACCTCTATTGTAGAAGCCAAGGTAAAGAATGGTTAGGAAACTTGCCTAAGGTCACATAATAGGTAGATTAGAGACCAGGAGGTCTGACTCCAGAGCCAGTGGATGCTCCTGGATACTATGCTAAATTAAGTATGTGAAAACCACATACATTTATAAAAGTATAAATGCAATTCAAATTAAAGTAGTACTGTATCAGTTTATAGAGACCCCATAACACAACACCACAAGCAGGAGAGCAGATGATTCTGAATGCCTGAAGTTCAAGACCAGGTTGTTGGGAGTGCTGATTTTTTCTGAGGCCTCTCTTCTTGGCTTTTATCCTCTCTGTGCCCTAATAGGGTCTTTCCTCTCTGCATGTAATGGCTAGTGTCTATGTCTAAATTTACTCTTCCTTTGAGGAAACCAATTAGGTTGGGTTGGTTTAGGGCCTACCCCACTGCCTCAGTTTAACTTAGTCACCTCTTTCAAGTTCCTATTCCAAATGGAGTCATACTTTGAGATACTAGAGGTTACAGCCTCAACCTATGAATCTGGGTGGGCAGGACACAACTCAGCCTATACCAATTATTAATGGCTAGTATTTGCACTACTATTAAAATAATAATTTACTCACATTAATATGGAGCAATTGTCTAGTAAGAGTTTGAGCAACAGATAAATGGGGAATAGCCAATCCTAAAGTGGGCTGGAGGCTCTAATCATTCTTACGTAAGTACTGCATTCTTGAAAATTGTAGACTATTTTGTTACTCCTTAACTTATCAATATCATATCTTGTTTAAGGAGAACTTAGGAAATTGCAGAGCATGTTATTTATTTATTCATTATTTGATTTTAAATTTTACTGCTTCCCAAAATGTTTTTCTTTCATCCAAAGAAAAGGCTTATAAAGCCACAGATTTCAAACTTGTCATGAGAGAAATTAGTGCCTTTAGGAGCCTGAGAAGTTTTCTTATAAGAAAGGGACAAGCGAAACAGCGTGAAGGATAACGAAGAAGAAAGATAGCACCCAGAGGGATTTTCAAAATGTGTTTGAAGCTGGGACAAATAGATTGGGGACAGGCAGAGAAGCTTACCATTTCAATAAGGAGAAGACTTCACATTTATAACAGTCGCAAAGGAAGGACACATTCCTTCTGCCTTTAAGTCATCACGTGTGGTTTTTGAGAAAGATAATCTCTAAAATCAGCAAATGATCTCCCAGTTTGCATATGAGCAGGACTAATGTAAGCATTGTTTTAACCAGCATTCCAAGGGTTGATTTGTTTAAAATATAGAGGAGAAACCATGAAGGAGGAAAAGAAGTATTTATTTATTTATGCAGTTATGTATTTATTTACTTATAGTGGTATTGCATCAAACCCAGGGGCACTTTTCTACTGAGCTACATCTCCAGTCCTCTTTAATTTTTATTTTGAGACAGGGTCTTGCTAAGTTGCTGAGGCTGACCTCCAACTTTCATCATCCTGTCTCCGATTCCCAAGTTGCTAGAATTACAAGCTTGCACCATCACACCTGGTGAAGCTTCAATTTATTGAATACCTCCTACATACTAATGAAAATAGTTAACATTTATTGCATATTTAATATATTTCCAGTCAATGTGTACTTCACAGGTCTATTCATTTTCCTTCACAAGGAACTGATATGGTAGGGTGCTGTCATATTCCTCATCTTACAAATGAGGAAAGAACATTAGGGAAGTAAAATATCTTATTCAGAGTATAAACAGATGTGGGGCGATGTGCTTAAAGACTGTAAAGCAAGTCCTACTTGATTCTCTCATTACTTGAGTATGCTGACATTAGTCCATCATACCAGTGAAGAAGCCTAAACCAAGAAGGCTTAGATAACAATTAGTTTTAGGTCACAAAGTTAACAAGTAGGATGAGAATGGGGATCTAGGTCCCTGTAACTCCAAGGTCTCTTCCTAAGAATACCAAACTGCCTTTCCTAATGTTTCTCTCAGGAAGGATGAGACAGGAAAACAACACTACTAAAATATTCCTTCATTCTTTGGCTAAGAAAGCAAAATCTTTTTTATCCTAAAAAAAAAAAAAACACCTTTTTTTCTGATTAGAATATTTATAAAGGTTAATGAGAAACAAAATGAACTGAAAGCCAACAGGGAAATATTCCCAGTTGTAAACATCAAACCTCTACATTTTTTACCATATCAAAAAATAAATAAATAAATAAATCCCAAGTTTAAAAGAAAATCCATCAGCTGAGCAACACCTTTACTATTTTCTTTCACAATTTTTTGATTGGCATTGACGGAACACTGACATCATCACTCCATACTCCTGTGAATACTGATAGATGTTGAGGAATATGGTCACCACCCCCACAGGGAGGACCTTCCCATAAAATCAAGCACCTCATATATGATCTCACATGTATTTCTCCATTAAAATTATGAGGATGTTTTTATATTTTCTGAAAAGGTGAAACATGGGTAAAAATGAATGAAATTTTTGTTTGTTTTCTTAATGAGCACAGGCTTTTGAAGAGCTGATACTTTACAACCCATAGAGACTCCATTCTCGATAGGCATACTCATAATCGTTAAGGCAAAGTCCCTGGGGGGACACATCATCTTGGGCAACCTTGATGATCACAGTCATAGCTAATCTCCTTCAAGGTTTTGGGGGAGACCATAGTGAGAGAGCCATGTTGATTCAAAGTAGAGAATTCAGGGCAAATTTCCTTGGCCCATGAGAAATCTCTCAACAGGCCGCCAACAGTTACATCAATCTATTAAACTATCTTTTACTAAAGCTAGTTCTCTCTTACACTGACAAGAAAAATGAAAAGCAGTGGAGGGGGGGCAGATAACAACTTGCTCTAGGTCATAGAGCTGGCAACTTACAGATTTCTTTATCTAACCAATGTCATTCTCTTCATTGCCAATATATGCCTCTACTCCAACTTTCTTCCTTACTAAACTCAGGAGGTATCACAGCATCCCAAATACCTAAAACAGGACACTCCATGTCACTTCTTTCCCCTGGTTTCCCTCTGCCATTCATCATACTGCCTCCTTCCCTATTTCTATTTATGTTACCAACTTTTCTTGCAAGTCATACAGATTCCAAACCATAGACCCATGTTAAATTCTTCCTTCTTGTCAAGTCCTGCTAATTCTGCTTCAACACCATCTCCCAAATTTGTCCCCTTTTAAGCATCTCCACTGTCCAAGTTAAATGCAGGACCTCTTGACCTACATCTCACCTACACTATCACAGTGGCTTGCTAATGACTCTCCTGTCTTCTGGTTACTTGTGCTCTAATTCATTCTTTCTCAAATGCATACTTACTCCACAACCAATGTAATCTTCCTAATCTCTCAGTATGCCACTCCTCTGATCAAAAACCATTTTTCTTCCAAGTATCCCAAGTGATTTCCACTCCATTTTCAAAGTTAAATATCAAATATTCCATAAGTATGTTCCATTCCATAAATTGGTATTATCTTTAAAATTCATTGGTTTTGGTTTATAATTTAAGTAGCACATCTTATGACTCTTAATTTTGCTCATCCCAACCTTATGAATTGTATTTTTTTTAGAAACAGAGACCATATTCCATTTTTCCATCTTTGATCATACATAATTGTTTCTTTATCAAATAATTAATATTTTTCAGGTGGGTTCAACTTATTGGGCTGGGATTAAGGTATCAGGGATCAAAATCCTCAGGTATAAATGACAGAAAACATATTCAGAAGAACATTACCTCACCTCACTACACCTTATTGAACACCTATTAACTCTGAGACACTGAGGTGCTCAGAAAGTAAAGGGGGTATGACTGCTTGGATGTGTGTGGATCCTGCTACTGGGTAGAATTCTCTCCAAGAGGGAATCAGATGCCCATAAAACAAGGCAAGGATAGTAAGTCACACTCTAGAAAAGAAAATCCAGGTGAACCAGAAGGAAGAGACAACTCAATGTCTCAGGAACAGAAATCTGACTTTCTTAAACCAATCCTCACTGATTGTCTATTATTTTTTAAGTCCCTGGGAATAAACAGTAGTAGACTTCTATCAAATACTCACTTTGAAGATATGTATACCCATAGCTTATTTCTCTCCCTACAGGTTTTCTTCTTATAAATAATAAAAAATGGCATCCCCACTACCACACTAAGCAACATGACTCTGTCACATGACCCCTTGCAAAGAGAAATTGCAGGAAGGTAAAAGAGTTTCCTAATATAGGTAATCTCACCTTTAACAGATACTACAGTGAACATGCATGCGAAAGGGATGAGAAAAGCAGCATAGCACAAAGGCTATAGTACTGCAAGAAATTCAAATAGTTGTGTTAAAATGGATCTCATACAAATATCAGACATATGCTTTTTTTATTTTTTGGGTAGGAGCTCTGCAGACCAAATTGCCAACAGGAATAAATTTTAATGACTAGTTTATAACCTCTGAGATGCTTGAACATCTAACACAGTTGTAGTTAAAACATAATACTGTTATAGCTCACTGCAATTAAGAATTCTGCAGGGAAGCTTCCATGCTGGAAAATTCAAGTTTGCCTCACATTGGGAGACTAAGCAATTTCTGATAATTTAAGATGAAATGTATCTAATTCATTGATCTATAAATGTTCACAAAATGTTTGACCCCCCCAAACATTGAATCACATTACTAAACAATTCAGCTTTCTCCATGGGATGAATGTAAATATCAACATAAAAACTTGACATTTATTCTGGTTTACCTTTTTTCCCTTATGTATGAACATAGTCATTTTTCTAAATCACTTGGGTCCTGAAAGCACAGTTAGGTAAACATTACAAACCTAAAATGCAGGTGCCAATACAAGCGTTAGGTCATGAAATAGCTGTTCAGCAGCCCACAGGCAGCCTTACTTACCACATTCAAATATGTTGCAGTCAACTCCCTCGGTAGTACCTCCATTAAAAAGTGTGATTCAGGTAATAGTTTGCTTATTAGTAGGGGAGGAAGTCCTGAAATTATGAATAGTTATATAGAGTTAGTCACGACTGCTTTTAACTTTCACTAACATCAAAAACTATGTCTCATAAAACCTTGGACAATAAGAAATGAAAAGCAAATGGCATTTAAATTCGTAGCTCACAAGTATCCTTTTTTGTTTTAAGAGAAGACAAAATCAAGACTTCATATAAAAATCAAATGAAATTTATCCATTAGACCCAGATCTAACTATGCACAGAGGAAACATTCAAACTCCTTGAAACCACCTTCAGGTTATTCCTTAGTTAAAGCAACATGTTGTCAAATGATCTCTCTTCAAACAAACTGGTATTCTCTGGTGAGCTATTCTTCTATGGAGAAACATGTTTTTATGTTGATTATCTTCCCAGTGACTATCTTACTAGAAAGAAGGACAGTAGACATGACCCCACAGTAGGGAAATTTGTTTTTAGATAAAAATGAAGAAAACCTGAGCTGGAACACAGTACAGGGCCAGTCTAAGAACATGGCCAGTGAAGGATCACTCACAGTACATTTATTCTGGAAGAATGTGGAAGACTGTCAAGGAAAGACTGTTACCACTGGAAGATGGGGTTGGTGTACACAAACAAAATGCACCCAATTTGTAATATTCATAGAGAAAAACTTGATAAGGGCTTCATGAGACCTTAAGAAGACGTAAGTAATAAAATGCATTATTTAGAATAGTATCTACATAATGACATATCCGTAAAAAAGAAAAAAAAAAGCCCCAATTAAAGTATATGGCATTTTTCCTGGAAGCTAGTATTGGAAGAGACAATTTGCATTAACCCCCTGCCGCAGTCCGACTGCAGCAAAATAACCAGGGGGTGACGAACAACTTGTGTACATTGACACAGCAGGAGTAGGAGCCCTTTATTGTAGGACCACAGAGGTATTTATACATTCCACACAGCTTATTTTAATTAACATAAAATAGATTGAGCAGTCAACCAATAAGAAATCTCCACACTTAATGGCTCGCTGGAGTTACTTCACAAACCACTCCCCCTGGCAAAATGCCAGGCGCCATCTTGACTTGTTTACAGACCCTAACATTTCCCCCTTTTGTTTAATTTAAATAAGACCATAGTGGTTTTTACACAAACACCATAAATAATCTGCTACAAGCAGAAGGGGAGGATACAAAATGCCACAATACCAAGCCAATTGATGGCCCCATGCAAGAAGCCCTTGGAAAAATTATACCAGCAATGACACCATTAGCAAAGATACTGAGTTACAATTTGTTGTAGATTACAGTTTGTTGTCTCAGTCCAGGTAAAGCAGTGTCTCAATAGATTAACTCACAGTCCAGGTAAATCACAGTCCAGGTAAGTTTTGCAGGCAGCTAGCTTAAATCACAGTCCAGGTAAGTTCTGCAGGCAACTAGCCTAAGCTGTAGCAGCAGAAACAGCAACAGCTCCGAAGTCTCATCCGTTTCTTAGCGGAAGTTTCCTCTGGTTTTCAGCAACACTGGAAATTCTTTCATCCTAGTCCTCACCAGCACTGGGATGAAGGCAGGAACTCTGGCAATGATGGCTAAAGAAAAGCCTGTAGCATTCCACTAAGAAAACAACCTTCTGAACAATTTAGTACATTATCTCAAGGTTTTTTTACATTTGAAATAAGCCTTAATAGTGTTCATTACTCATTAGCTTCCAGGTGTGGGAGAACCATTGTAGTTACTGGCCTTGGAAATGATCAAATTTCAGGGACACGCGGGCTGTCTTCCACCTGCAGCATCCCGGGCAACCCCAGATGGTCCCAGGGAGAGTCCGGGGAGTGATCCGGACTCAAACTGCCACTGGGCCCAGGGAGCAAGAGCCTGCGAGACTGTGCCTCAGGGTCAGGTTTGGATTTGGGCTCTTGCAGTGGCCTCCCATTCCCTGGGTAGGGGGCAGGGAAGAGCCAGCTGCAGCCGCTTGGAAAGTTCTTGCTGCGCCATGACCGGCTCACGCACATGGCAGCCTCCGCACTGATTCACGCACCCTCCGGTAACGAAAAGTATTCAGTAATAGCCTTTTGCTGCAACTTCCTCCTCTGAACTTTCTTCTCTCTGACTAGAGTTCCTGGGCTTCCATCAACACTTGCCCTAACCATTCTTGGTTCCACTGGGGTGCCTCCTTCCCTTATCAATTTACTTAACACCCCTTCCATATTTTCATAACAAAGACAATACAATACACTGAGACAAAACAAGACACAAACATACTGCATCAATCTTCTCCATCTTCTTAAAATGGTCATTTTTTCTTTCACCCTGTCTGCTTAGGGATGGGCAGATTTGCTCCAGTCCTATCTTTCTAGGGACAGTCAGCTTTTTTTCGTCACTTACTCCTGAGTGTCTCGGGGATCCTGGTAAAGGGCCACCATCTGCCACAGTCCAGCTGCAGCAAAATATCCAGGGGGTGACAAACAACTTGTGTACATTGATACAACAGGAGTGGGAGCCCTTTATTGTAGGATAAGAGGGGTATATATACATTCCACACAGCTTATCTTAATTAACATAAAATAGATACAGCAGTCAACCAATAAGGAATCTCCACATTTAATGGCTCCCTGGTGTTACTTCACAAACCACTCCCCCTGGCAAAATGCCAGGCACCATCTTGACTTGTTTACAGATTCTAACAACCCCCGAGTTCTACACTTATTGCTAGTTGTACTATGAATACAACATAATGAATGGCCTTTACTAGGATCTTTCTCAGAGTTATACTTGCAGCCACAACTTTGAAGGATGAAGGAATGTCTCCCCCTGGGGCTAATAGCATAGTCACTTAGAGTTTATTACAAAATGGTGTTATGATTTTAACATGAGGTGTCCCCTAAATGCTCATGTGTGAGATAGCGCAAGAAAATTTACGGGTAAAATGATTAGGTTTGAGAGTATTAACCAAATCATCAAATTAGTCCCCTGTTAGGGATTAACTGAGTGGTAACTATAGACAGGTAGGGTATGGCTACAGAAGGTGGCTCATTGGAGCATGCTTTTGTGGTATATATTCTGTCCTTGGTGAGAGAAGTCTCTCTCTTCTCCCTCCTCCCCGCTCCCTCCTCCCCCTCCCCCTCCCCTCTCCTCCTCCTTCTTCTTTTGCCTGGTTCCATGTCCTGAGCCACTTTGCTCCAATACAATCTTCTGACATGAAACTCTGACACATCTTGGACCTAGAGCAATGGAGCTGGCTGTCTATAGGCTGAAATCTCTGGAAATATGAGCCCCCATATAAACTTTTTCTCTTCTAAAATTGTTCTTTTCAGGTCTTTTTGTCACAGCAATGAAAAAGCTGACTAGAACAGTGAGCTTCCCAGATTTATGTTCTTTAGCTACAGTGAAATCTGACTGTGTGCACAGCACCCACATGAACACTATCAGAAGTTTCCATGTGAGATCTGGACACTGCATAAGAAAGACTGATATACAACTCATGCTTCCAATGTTCACTGTACCATGAGACCTGAAAAGTACTTTGTCTCTGATTCAGGAACTATGTATCTTCTCAGCATCTAAAACACACTAACTCATTAGCTAACAGGTAAGGATAAATCTTAGACCTGACACCTAAGAATTTAACAAAAGTAGCCATTATTATTGATGAAAAGTATGCATTCTAACAATTTTGCTAGAAAAAAAATATGGAAGGATTAGGGATGCATTCCAAAATTTAGAATGAATCATGAAAGCTTTTATATCCTAGGTACCTATATGACTGAACATATTGTGCAAAACTACATAGTGTACAACCACAGAAATGAAAAGTAATGCTCCAATTGTCTACAAAGAATCAAAATGCATTCTGCTGTCATATATACCTAAAATTAAAATTAATTAATTAAAAAATCTCAGAGTCTCGGTTTTCTCATCCATCAAAAGAGGATTCCAATAATATTTGTCTTGGTCCATCTTGTAAATTTCAGTGCTAAACATAAAATAAATGCCTAATGAATGTTGTAGTACATTATAAGAATTCAATAATGTAAATAACTAAATTCCTTAATTAATATATATACACATATATAATCATTACACTACAGTACAATTCAATCGAGCAAATAAAGCTTAAGGATCATACCTTCATCTAGTCAGTCTAAGAGGCAAAATCAGGTTTACCTGAAGAGTTTGCTTCACACATAGTTTTGTTGTTGTTACTACTATATTTTCTAATATAAGAACTAAGATAGTTACAATGTTTTACTATTATAAAACACCTTATGTATATTAATATTGTCTCATAAGCAGCTCCATGAGATAGATACTCCTATTATTATCCCTCATTTGCAAAGAAACTAAGAAACAAAGAGGTAAATAACTTACAATAAACATCCAGCTGATAAATCAAAAAAAAATGAACTGAGATAATATTTTTCCAAAGACTACTCTTAACTAGCACTTACATCATTCTAGAAAATAATAGTCAATAATAGACTATAAAAAGGAAAACTAACAATTTTTAATCTGTGGTCAAGTACCTCTGCAAAATTATCTCATATAATTTTCTCTTGTTGGGCAAGTATTGTCATTTTCACAAATAAGGAGACTGAAATTCAGAAGAAATGCATAACAGCCAAAGTCACACAAGTAGGAAGTTGGAAAAACTGGAATTTGAATTCAGGGTTGATTTTTTTTTTTCTGAACTCCACGTTCTTTCTACTACATAATGGTGTCTATAGGACACTTGAAGGAAAGCATGTGGCTTTTCATGCTATTTGAAGATTTTTGAAAATATGCTTAATGTTGTATGAAGGAACTACTCTTCCCAAGTCATTATCAACCAAGTTGTCATTGTTTTTTTAAACCTTTAATGGGTATTTTTTAACACTCTACTTGATTATCATAGAATTAGCAATGGTTTAATTCTAGAAATAACTCTTTTCTAAATATCTAAATTATGCAGGGCACATTGTGCATGCCTTAATCCCAGCTACTTTGGAGGTTAAGGAAAGAGGATCACAAGTTCAAGGGGAACCTTGGCAGCTTACACTGACACTCTCTCAAAATTTAAAAAATTTACAAAAAAAGAGGTAGAGATGTAGCTCAGGGGTAATGATCTTGTGGATTTGATTCCCAGTGCTGAAAAAACTGTAAATTATATTAGTATTTTTAACCTGTTTTAGGGTCATTTAAGATGACAGAAAAGTAGAGCTTGAAGAGATTCCTGAAATAGCCTAAACTCCCCTTTCTAAGAAGAGACAATTGACCTTCCCAAACCGAAAGGCAGCAAGAAACTGTCACCTGGGTTTTAGTAGATTGAAGAGCTGAAAGGAGCTTATAATTAACACCACATACATTTCTATACTTTTGCAAATCTGAAAAAAATTTTCCCTCAAAAAGAAATATAAAATCCATAAAACTGACATTTTTTTCCTCAACCATTTTCAATTTCCAAAGAAGGTGGGGAGGGGAGTGAAGTAGGAAAGAGGAGGAGGGAAAAAAAAATGGAAGAAGAGGAGGGGGAGGAAAAAGTGGAAGAGGAAGAAAGAGAAAAATTCTAAGCATAGTACAGTAAACATTCCATATCCTATACTTACATCTGCCAGCTGCAAAGGTTATATTTTTTCTCATTTTTTAGCTGTAGTTTTATATGTTTCCACTGGAATGGAGACATCCCCCTCAAAACACACATACACACGTTTATATATATACACATACACAAAGTATTACATATGTAGTCACTTTCCTTTATTTGTAGTAGTTATTTTCTACAAAGTCACTAAATTGGAGAACGGTGAATAATTTCTCCAAGAGGAAATACATGCTAAGGATTTTGTGTGACTCTGATCATATTTTTCTGAACCAATCAGAGCATAACCTAGTTTCATATATGTTTCTGCTTAAATTCATCTTATCTAATATTCTTAATTCTTGAACTCTGAGCTCAAAAACTAACAGCACTATAACTCATGCCTGAAGTTTATCTAACATAGGTACTTTCAACATAAGGACAGCAGTCTTTTTTATACTTGGGAATGCTGGACAGAACTTCCTCATTACACTTATGGGCCATCTTAACAGCAAACCTCCTGGGGAAAAAAAAGATGAAAAAAAAAAAAAAATGTGGGGCTGGGGATGTGGCTCAAGCGGTAGCGCGCTCACCTGGCATGCATGCGGCCCGGGTTTGATCCTCAGCACCACATACAAAAAAAGATGTTGTGTCTGCTGAAAACTAAAAAATAAATATTAAAATTCTCTCTCTCTCTCTCTCTCTCTCTCCCTCCCTCTCTCTCTCTCTCTCTCTCTCCCTCCCTCTCTGTCTCTCTCTCTTTAAAAAAATGTGAAAAAAAGGTGACACTGAGTAGACCACGATAAAAGACTTGTTTATAGTATGACAGCTCAAACATGACTGAGTGTGGCCTTGTTTGACTTCAGCAAGGACTTTGCATTGGAAGCAACTCAAAGTTTTGCCACTCTGACCATGGCTACAAATGACCTAAAAAGCATCATATGGACCTAAGGGTTACAAACAAATGTTAATGAGTGGGAAAATTCACAAATATGAGATTTGTAAATAACAAGGCATATATATACCATTTAATTCACAAATCTCATAATATTTTGCACTGAATACATCAAAGCTGGTGAATCTTCAGCACTATAAATTTGAAGCAAAATGAAAATAAATACACATAAACATTTTGGAAACTCTTAAAGGCTTAGCACCCCCTTAAAATGGATAGGTATTTATTAAAAAATAATACCTATCCATTTTAGGCCTCTCTGATATATCAAACCACAGCACAACATTCTCAAGTTGATGACCTCACTTAAATAGGAGAGCCACCTTAGAACATCATTCAGGTACCCCTGGAATTATCAAGAAAACAGTGAAGGATCTCATTTACCTCTATTTGCCTGCAGCATAGATATCCACATACCTATCTGTCAATATCTTTTTATATTAAATATGGATTTCACCTTCTCAGCTACAACCTTTTCCTGAAAAAATCTTCAGGGATTATGGTATGTTAATCAGTTTTTCATTGCACTCACTAAAATACCTCAGAAGAACAACTTAGGGGAGGGAAAGTTTATTTTGGGATCATGGTTTCAGAGGTTCAGTCCATAGTTGACTGATTACTTTGGTCTGGGTCTGGATGAGGCAGAGTGAGTGGGCGTGCATCAGAAAACCTGCTCAGATCACGGCACTCAGGAAACAGAGAGACCAAGTTGCCAGGGACAAAATATAAGCCCCAATGGTATTATCACTGTGACCTACTTTCTCCAGCCATATCCTGTCTGCCTATAGTTATCACTCAGTATAGCAGTTCTCACATAGGAACTCACACATGAACTTTTGGGGGATACTTTATATGAGTGATGTATTTCTGAGTTGTCAATATGACCACATATCTAGAAGTTAGAGACAAAAGCAGGCAAAAAAGCACCAGCTTCAGATTCCAATTAAGGACACTCTTTATGTTTAGTGAGGACTATTGATCATCATTCATCTCACTAGGCTTCCATATTCTCCCCAGGCCATCACTATGGCATATCAAGGATGCCAAAAACTACTCCTGGGAATGAGTTTGGGAGATGAAGCATCACTCTCAAGCTAGTGAAACACATGTTACTAGGAAACAAAGAAGAGTTTGGGGGCGTTAGATTGTATGGCTTTACTGTCAATTCTAACTCGAATATTGTGTTTTTTTGCTTGGTGCATGCATTAGCCGATTTGGAGGAAGTTTCTAAGGGCCACTTACATCCTAAATGAAAGCTACCTATACCCAAAGATTTTTAACAAGGAACACTGCAAACAACTTGCCCAGCTGTCTCTTCCTCTGGCTCCATTTCCTGCAGATCCTTACTTTATATCCTGATTGGGAAATACTGCAGTGTCATTCAGTGGTCTTGACTTTCCTAATCCCTTGGCAGGCTCTGAGCTGTATCCAAAGGGTTTTCTTCTCCCTTCTTAGCTAGATATCTCCTCTAACTACTCCTTAGACTTAGTTCCTGTATCACTCACAAAAACCCCTGAGGTCCCTTCCTCAGACCTCCTCTCCTGGGTTCTCTATGTCCTACAGTCCCAATGCCACTCTGAGGTAACACCCTTCACCCTGTGCTGTAATCATTTGCTCCCAATTCTGTCTCCCACATTGGAGAGGGAGCCTTTTCATTACTTGAAAAGATCATTCCTTGCTCATTATTTTATTCTCTGTGACACAGCATCTAGTACAGAGAAGAGCTCAACTTTGCATGAAAGATTGAATAAATGAGTGAATTTTCACTTATTCTAAAAAAATGTATCATTTGTCCACTGTAGAATGCATCAGAATTTTTTATGAGTTCAGAATTTGTATAATTCATATATTTGGTTTTCTTATTTTATGAATTCAGAATTGCTATAATTCATAAATTTAGTTTTCTTTAAATGTTTCCGTATTTACCCCTCTCAGTCTTCCTCAGCTCCTGTATTCATGAAGGAGACTAGAAATTCATTTAAGCCAATTTATTTTTAATTATTTGCAAAGCACAAATTTTCCACAGTGCTTAATCCCCCTGTAGGGAAGAGATGCTCCTAACAAGCACAGCCTCCAAGGCACACAGGAAGAAGAAGCAAGGAAATGGCTGCTAATCACCTCACACAACCTCAGCCAACCTGCAGGAGTGAGTTCCATGCTGACTTCTCCCCTTGGGAGGTCACATATGTGCTCTTAGTCCTCTGTGCCTCTGAGTGCATGTGTGCCTCTAGGGGAAGCTGACACAGGACCTACTGAATCATTCTGGTGTGTGGAGGAGTGAGGCAGGCCTGTGTCTCATCATTTGACTTCAGCCACACTTCATCTTTCATGCATCACAGTGAACTGAACCAGGCTTTTTTTTTTTTCTTCCCCCCGCCCCCCCCAAAAATGAAATGCCTTTAACCATCCTGAGCAAATCAGTCTCACCAGGCTCCAAAGAGCTCAAACATTCAGCTCATTTCTCATAATCCATAATTAAACCCAAGACCTACTTGGAATGATAAAGAATGATATTTGTACATGCTCAGCAACATTAGCACAGGAACAGTAAACAGGGAAATTGGATACAGCAAAGTCAGCTTCTCAAGGTGAATAAACATATGGAATGACTTTTCTGGCCAAGCATTTAAAGCCAAGGGCAGTTAAAAAGTGGTGATACTTGCCTGGTTTCCAAAATTTTTGAGGCGAGAATTAGATAAACTAAATAAGAATCATATTAATAATTAAGTAAATTAAACCCAACTGATAGATTCTTCACCACAGGATATTCCATATATATTTTCAAAGGAGGGGTTTTAATGAATAATTGATGATAGTGATCACCTTGTTCCACTAACACTCATTTCCAGGTGCTATGCAAGGAGATTGTATAAATGGCATCCCACATGATCCTTACAATAACTTTACAAAGTAGGTGCTATTATTATTCTCATCTTACAAATGAAGAAACAAGCTCTAAAAGGTAATTGACTTGCCAATGATTAAAAACATCTGCATTGCTGTCATAACCTGCATGTATTTTATCGAGTTTGGTTGAAAATGATCTCACAATTTCTAAGGATAACAAGAGATTCTTTTAGGATGTGCAAACACCAAAATAGAGGCGGGTTCTTAGCAGATACCAACACTGCTACATTAAGATATAGTAAGCTCACCACTCTGAAAGTATCCATTAACGCCTATACACTGACCTTAACTTGCACTAGGTATGTCTCCAATTGTGGTCAAATTGCTCATAAAACATTCATATGGACATGTTTGTCCATTCCTGATGTTTGCCATACTTAATCATGTGACCTTCTTTTCATCCTTCCCCTGGAGAAAGAGGTAATCTGTGTAAATGAGGATTAAGTCCTGAGCCAGCGTTTGGTAAAGAAAAAGAATGCTGGGAGACATATTAAAATGTAAGGCCAACTTTGCTGGACAAGGGAAGTGCCCTTTCAGACCTGCCCTTCTTCTGGAAACTATTTTGAGAAAACAAATGGCAAGTTACCTACATGCACAAACTCTGACCTCCAGAGATCCTGGCCTTGGATCTGACTGCTTGCCTAAGTGCTCTAACCTCATTTCCATCTGTTGCATTTACCCTAACATGACGGCCTGGTCACAAGACCTGATGTTTTGAAATTCTCTACTTGGATCTCACTTCTAATTAAACCCATCAGAGTATTAATAAATTACTGTTACTTAGTATAGCTTCCTTGCCAGACAACAGGCTAAAACCTTTATATGTATCATGCTATTTATATTTTACAGATGACAAAATTGAGATACAAAGAAGGCAAGCAGTATTCCCACATGTCCTAAGTGATAAATTAAAAATCCACATCTCCCATTCATTCTGCCACTAGAGCTCATGTGACTAAATGCTACCTCACAACTTCTCCTATTCCAGTTAAGACAAAAACTCCAAACTTCTCCCTGAAAACTGATTGCTATTCATTCTTCATTTTCTTCCCATTTCTGTCATCATTCTTATATGGAAATCCAACTGTGTATCCACTTTTATGCTTTTATAAGTTCATTATAAGTAATATTGGGGTTCATTTTTACATAATCACATATGCATGGAATAAAACTGACTCCACTTCAGTCAGCAGTACTTCCTCTTTTCCTCTCTTCCCTGTTTCCTTTCCTCTACTGGTTTTTCTTCTATTTTCCTTCTATTATTTAGAATTTGTTTTTAAATTGGTGCTTTATAGATACCCAATTTTATCCCTTTTTCCCCTGCTCTCATCCATCCTACACATGTTTGCAATATTAGTCTTCTTAAAATGACAGTCACCAAAAAATATTGAGGCCTAAAGATGTTTATCCTTTAAGAAGATTTAAGGGCAATATGATAGTTATTTTCAAGTAGTTGAAGAATTAGCTTTGTTTTGTGTTTCTAGGGAACAAAATTATGATGACCTGCATGGAAGGGGAAGTAGGATTTTAATAAAATTATTCTTGATATAAAGCTGTAATTTTTATCAATTAGAGCCATTCAGAAATCAAAAAACTATTATATTACATTGTGATTCCCCCATTAGTATATTCAAGCAGGAAGTAATTGGACCTCTTGCCAGATATGTTATGATGACAAAAGATTGGACTCAATCAGTCCAAATACCTCTTACAACTTTTAGGTTTTTTAGTTTTGTAATGAGACTCTGTTCGATTGTCAACAGTGGCTCTCAAATCCATATCTCACTCTCCTTCCAGCCTTGCATCTCAGTAGTTCCCAGCATGAATCCCTATTCCAGGCAAGTGAAGTTCCCACAAACCACACTCATCTCCCAACTCTACTTTTGTTGAAGTAAATTGACCCAGGCAGAATCCCTGTCTCCAAACCACAATCCCCATCAAATCATCTTCTTGTTTTAGTAATGTAATATTCTTCTAGAACTTCATCAACAGAGCAAATTCACACTCTTGAGGTTCTTCCTCCTTCTTCTTATTTAAGTCCTAACTCGTACATGTGGCCTACCTTTTAAAAAAAGTTTAAGATGAAATATTTTCGTATCCAAACACCTATTGTATGAGTTCTTAACTTTAGTGTCATCAATGAACCTAGGAGTTTCACTAAATTTGATGACTGTTCTTATTCGTAAATGCTCATGTGTAGTCTTCTAAAGGTTATCATATTTCTTTAGTCTCAGTGAGATCTTCGTGCCCTGAAAGGTGAAAGAAAATTCTGTTTACATTTTCAGTCATTCCCTAAAGTTTAGCAAATAACTACTCTCTCTTATATTGTTTTACTAATATTCTCTCTTATGTTTTAAATCCCTTGAAGGTGGAGGCCATTTATTTATTTTGCCTACTAATCCTAGGTTACAAACTCCTTTATAAAGAACAGGATAGAATAAAAATCTGCATCCCAAGGACCTGGTACTTGGTAGAGAATTTAGAAATATTTGTGAAAGAAGGAATGCCTGAAAGAATTAATGTCATACCACTACTGAAGTAGTGTTCAGTTATTTCTGCTATTTCTCTGAATATTCTATATTTTACCTTGCAGTGGATCAAATATGTCTTCCCAAAATTCACAGGTTGAAATCCAGCTTCTAACATGAAGATATTAGGAGGTGAGTCTTTGGGAGGTAAATCATGAGGGCAGAGCCCTCTGAATGGGATTAGTGGCCTTATGAAAGAGACCCAGAGAGATCCTTTGAGGCTTCCTCCATGCAAAGTTACAGCAAAAGACAGTTGCCTGTAAGGAGTTGAACTTCCACCAACATAGAATCAGTCAGTACCTTAATCTTGGACTTTTTAGTCTCAATAACATTAACAATTCTACTTTTTATAGGCTGTTTTTTATAGCATCTTGAATTGACTAAGACAGATATGGAACTTTCAAAATAATCAGTATATAGTCAGCCTATTATTTACCTATAAATATATAAATATCTCATCATGTTTTGTCACATTTGTCTGCCACAGATTACCTGAGAATTTTTGAATAGTAGAAGCAACTTGCATTCATTTAATTTCCTGTTTCTTTTGCTCCTAAGGAAGGATCTTTGATGTACTGCTGATAATCACATACCTGTCCCTCTCTCATTATGCTGCAAAAGATGATAGATATGAAAATGCTACAAAGAAAGCAACAATGATCACCCACCAAGACCACAGAAAAAACACTCTGAAGGCACAGCCCTTGTACAGAGTCATCTTGCAGAGCTAGGACTGCGTTTATGCATAACCCTGAATCTGTTCCTCTGTCTCATTTACTGGCTTAAAATAATAATAATAATGAAAAGTAATTTGGTTCTCCACTCTTTTATTCATGCTCAGTGGGAGATCAGCTACAACTTGCCCTTATAACATGTTGGGGAGTTCTGGGCACCTCTTAGTTTCATCTTAAATGTGGATGATGAACTGAATTGAAATAGACTCTTTAACATTATCAGTGTAGCTCTCTGCTAAGAATACCATCCAAGGTTTTAAAATGTGCTGTCTCTTCACTGGGAATATTCAAGGCGATGAACTCATTTTAGCAGCAATTCTTTAATAATGGTGTCTGTATGTTAACAAGAAGAGAGAATGGCTTACTTTTGTTAAATGCTTTTTCTCCATACAGTAGGAGCTGCTTTATTTTAATTATCTAATATTAACATTTGTTGAGCACCAACAGTGAGCTAGAAACTGCATTGTTTGTAGACAGGTTCTTGTTCTCAGCTGCAGCACTTATTGGTCAACAATGGAGTAATTAAGTAAGCAGCAGACTTGCAATCTTAATTACATAAATCCAGAGACCTGGTTAAGCCTAGAAGTACTTTCAAGAAAGAACAAACTACCTAGCAGAAAAATGCACATGTTTGAGCATTGAAGTATTCCTGGTATCCTCCTGAGATTATTGTCTTTCTTTTTATCTGATTTTCATTGGGTACTGGCTTGGTGAGAACCAGATGCTTCAATGCAATATATAATTATTGATGGTACACTCAATTCTTGTCTATTATTTCAGAATGGCAACAAAGGTAATCATATCATTGTCATTAATAAACTTTACATTATGCTTTCCCATGCAACATATCATCTAATCCTCCAAACTCTCATTTGAGGTAGGGATTGTTATAGTTGAGGAATCTGAAACCTATTAAGATGTGACTTCCCAGGGACCACAAAGCCAGTAAATGACAGAGATGGAGTTTCAACCTTGGTTTTATGAATTCAAACCCTGAACTATTTCTACAATGATAAAGAGCCTCAAGAAGCATATATTTGTTTTGAGCCCTTGTATGAGAGAATTAAATTTTGTTTTGGGGAACAGAAAAATGAAAAATTGAATAATAAATAACAGCTCCTCTCTTACTAACTCCTTACTAAGAGGAGTCAGAGAAATAAGGCATGACTATAAATACACAGGATACTAGCCAGTATGGAATAAATGACACATGAGTGATACAAGCCAACTGTCCTATGCAGTGCTTAGAAAAGGCTTCCTGGAGAAGATGGTAGATAAATAGAGCAATGTGGAGTAAATGCAGAGAAAAACAGGGCAGATACATCAAATAAATGAAGTAGCAGAAATTTTAAAAGAACAAAAAATTCTGTCCCTGCAACTGTGGAAGAATGTAAAAAAACTATAAAGTATAATCCTGTACTCAAGGATCCTACCATTAAATTGAATAGAAACAATCTGCACATTCAAAACAACTCAAGAACAATCTAGGGCACCACATAAATAAATGGTGAATTGCCTGGTGGCAGCAATTGAATGCTGATGGTGCACAGAAAATGGTCTTGCAGGTCTTCAGGCAACTTTGTCCATCAAGAGAAAAGGAGTGAGGCACTTATTAACAAAGACAAATGGATGAGAATATGAGAATTGGACCTGAAAATGCTTTGAGAGTACTTAAGTATTTACCAAATTTCAGTGTACTTCATGTACATTGAACTAGATATTAATTTAAAAGTCTTAGAGACAGTCACTTTTGTATGAAAAGAGAAACAGTCAGGAAATCATGGTGGCAGCTGTGCCTAGAAAGAGGAACCACAGCATCTGAGCTGATGGAAAACCCCAAATAGGAGTGAAAGATCTATCACAAGTTGTGTGTTGTGTGCTTTTATTTGAACGGCCCCTTGATCTCTGATTCTCAGTTTTATCATCTATTGAATAGAGCCAATAATATCTTCCCTGAATCAATTTCAAGTCTGTAAATGAGAATCTTATAAGGGCTTGTTGATTTCATTGACGAAGTGAATTTCATTCAAGGCAAAGCTTTTGTTTTTCAAAGGACTTTACATAAAAATTAAAAGGAAACTGTAAAGAATGGGAGAAAATACTTTTAAATCATATTCATAAATATGAATATAATACTCAAATATTAAACTAATTCCTATAACTCAATAATAAAATGACAAATAATCCAATTAACAATAACCACAGAAGATATGAAAAGGGGCAAGAAAGCATATGAAGAGAGTCCCACTATCATTAGTCATTACTGAAATTCAAGTCAAAATTTCAATGAAATATAACTTCACACCCACCAGGATGAATATAATAAGAAAGATGAACAATAGAAGCTGTTACAAGGGTGTGGAGACATGTAAGGACTCCACCCACTCGTGTGGGCTCTATAGGCAAGACTCAACACCTCCAGAAGATTCTGCCTCCTAATGCTATCACACAATGACTCAGATCCAACTTGTGAATTTTAGAAAGGCACATTCAAGCCAAAGCATGAAGAAATTGGAGCCTTTGTATATCGCTAAATATATATATATATGCAGAGAAATATATGTAAATGCAGATTTATATTTTATATTTTTATAAATATAAAATAATATACACATTATTTTATATAAAAATAATGTAGCTACTTTGGCAAATAGTGTGGTAGTTATTCAAAGGTTAAATATAGAGTTATCAAATAACCTAGTGATTGCATAGTAGTATAACAAATTGAAATTGAAAACATGTCTTCACACAAATATATTTACATGAATGAATTTAGTTGCATTATTCATAAGTGCCAAAAAGTAGGGAAAATAAATGTTTTCCAAATTATGAATGGAAAAACAAAATATAAAATATTAGCCATTAAAAAAGAAAGTACTAATAAATGCTACAATATTAATATACCTAGAAAATATTGTGTTAAGTGAAAGAAAGCCAGTTAAAAAAAGCCACATATTATAGGACTTAATATGAAATGTTGCAAAAAGTCAATTCCAGAAAGATAGTAAACAAAACAGTGGTTTCCAGGGAATGGAGGGAAAGGCAAATGCAGAGTGACTTAATAGACATGAATTTCTGTTTGTAGGGGTGAAAATAATCTGGAGTTAAGTAATGCTGATTGAAAGGAAAGTGAGGAACCAGGAGGCAGGCGAGTGAAAATGAAAGACTGAGATCAGGCTGAGATATACTTGAGAGTATATTTGTCAGAGCTGACAAATAAAGGCATATCTCTCCATAGAGTGAGAGGCAAAACAGGCTTGGGTTTTCGGACTTTTATGGGGAAGGCTCAGGGATTACAGCTGGGTGGATCCTAATTTGGTGTTTGAGGGTGGGGTTGGTATGAGAGAGTCCTGAGCCTTTCTCACAAAAGCCCTTGGGCAGGAAAGCAAAATTTTTCTTAAAATGGTGGCTTTCCTTTAAGATGGCCATCGCGATGCTAAGCAAGGATCCTACAGTGATCATTCTGCATCTGGTAACATACCAAAGTTTACACTATGAAAGGGAGTATTGTATGGTAAGTGAGTTATTTCTTAATTTCAAAAGACATAGTTCCTTCTAATCAAAAAAATTCACAGCTCAAATACACAGAGAAAATAACACAAAGAAGTTATGACTTGCAAAACACGTGTAACTCAATATATAAAAGTTTTGGTGAGTTGTGTCATACTACCAACAGATGAAATAAGACTTGTTCTGAGCATTTTACATGTAAGCAGTTCATTTAATCCTCATAAAAAGCCTTTGAGTTAGGTACTAATATTACAGTTTGTCAAATGAGGAAATCAAGTCATAGAGTGGTAAAGAAATTTTCCCAAGTTTACAACCAGGATTTGAACTCAGCCAGTCTGGCTATAACACTCATACTCTTAAAGGTAATGGCATTTCTTTAGAAAATGAAAGTCACGATACATACATAAAGATTCCTACTAATGAGTTTCAGTTTGTGGGATTGTTGAGTCTTGGGCTGAAAGTGCATCTAGCACTACCTCCTAGTTCATGTCTGAAGTGCCCATACAACATCCTGCCGGGATGAGTTTCATACCTGGCCATGCTGCGTACTGGAAGAGGTAGCTTAGTCTTCCCCAGAAAGTTTATTCCATCTTTGAATGGCACTGACTGTTTGAAAGTTCTTGTCTGTTTTAAGACTCCGTACTTCTTAAATGACGGAGGTTTTTGTTGACTACTAGCCTTATTATCTTAGACCAAGTTGCCAAAAAAGCAGAGCTGAAAATGGGAATTTAGGCAGTCGGCATGATTTACTGACAGAGGCTCTTAAAGATAAACCTTTAAAGGGAAATGGGAAAAGGGGGAAAAAAAGAAAATGGTAAAGGAAAGAGGATAGACATAAGCAAGAAGTGGTCCAGTGAAGTACATCCTTGGCCCCATATACATAAGCCATACCACAAAGTTTCCAACTTGGAGCATCAGTCTGTCATAAGCCAAAGTGTTGGTAATTCCTGGTCAGAGAAGCCAAGAAAATACTTAAGGCAGCTACAAGCTAGGAAGCCAGGAGTAAGATGTGTGGGCAGGTTTAAGGAGATCCAGGTAGTAGCTCACAGTCTCTCTATGTGGTTCCTAGTTTACCTAACTGAAGCACAGAGAAAACTCAGTTTTAAAACCTAGATTTACTCTAAAGCCCATTCCACTAATTATCCCTAATCCTATTTCCACATTTGTAACAAGGGCACAATAATACCAGCTTCATAGAGGTATAGTAAGGACTGAGGTAAAAGACACATAAAACATATTCAGTCTGAAGCTTAGTACATAGTGTTCAATAAGTAGCAGTTATTACCATGGTAAATATATATTAACCATGTATAGAAATGAAATTTTGCATATATCCTTTCTCAGTGAAGTGGAAGAAGGTAGAGGACTTGTTTAACCCACGACCGATTCCAAACCTTACAATTTCCTTTCTCTCCCAGCCCCTATAATACAATGTCTTTGTATTTTCTCACCATAGTTTGAATTCACACAGTGAGAATATGAATTATATTCTAAAATCTTCCTGCTATTCACTGAAGCCATCACCTCCAGAGAAGCAATCTTTCTTCTCAGCTTTGCCTTTGTCCCATCTGAATTAAGATTTCACTCTGGACTATCACAAGTCCATCAGTGTCTGACTTTTTCCTTTGTGGTGGTGAATACCAAAGTCTGACTGTGAATCTGTGTCCTGCTGAGCTGCTTTCAAATGTACTCCTGGTTACAGGGTTATCCCTGTAGAAGGCATTTTTAAGGACTCTGGTGTTTTGCCAGGAAAAGGACTGCAGTGCAGCTGCCAAAACACTTGACTGCAAGCATCTCACACAAATCCAGCAACCAAACTGTTGGCTGCCATGGTGGCAGCTCCATCAGTGACAGCCAAACTGAACAGACTGGACTTTGACTTGGATTGGGGGAAAAAGTGGTGCATAGTGTGTCCTGGAGAAAAGTTCCTCATTCCCTAAGGATAGAATATTACCCATCCCAACAGGGAAGCTGCTATGCAGTCACAGCAGGGGGGTGCACACACCATTCAAAAAACCATAGCCAATAACTCTATAGAGATGATATCTGGTAGGAAAGCCAAAACATGCCCTGGCACTCGAGTAGCAAGCTGACATGCCATTTTTCTCTGCTTCCATCCTATCTCCAGCTTCTCTCCACTATACACACATGCCAAGGCAAACATCCACCATCAGTGCTCCTCTTTCATTCATGCATGCATATGTGCATTTGTCCATTCAATGAATGTTCACTTACTGAGCATTTATTAGATATTAGTGGTGCCAGGTTGAAGACGGATTTATGAGAAAAGGAACTAGAATAAGGTGACCAAGTTTAACCCCAGTACACTTCAAACTCTGTGCACCCTTGTGATACATGGTTGTTAAAAGATAATTTTTGAGGAAAATCTCCTTACTTCAAATATGGTCACTACGGTGGGAATGTAGAAACTTGCATAAAGAGATACTTAGGGGCCTTTCTGGCCCTTCTCAAATCACGCCGGTTATGGAGATCGCTGTTCAACCTAAAGCTCACCTAAAATTGAACCTCTCTCTGCTTGCACAATGTGGCAAGTAGCTACAGTGAAATCCCAGTGTCTCAAATGAATCCTTCATGTTTCCCATGCATGTTCAAGTCTCTCTGTGAAGTCAGGGCCCCCTGCAAATCCATTTTCAACTCTGGGATATAAGGATGCTGTCACAGGTAAGGCTGATAGGCATCTGGAAAACAGGAAACACCGATATTTGCATGTTTAATGGATTCATTTCCAACTGTTCATTTTTCTCTAGAATGTTTGAAATAGTGAGCCAATAATAATGAGATGGGATGTGACAACTGAAACTCTCCAATTTAGCAAGATTCATTTTGCAAAATCATCACAGAACATCTGAATCACTGCTTAGCAGAGTAGAACAACATCTGGCAAACAAGCAGTGATGTATTATAATGTTTTTAGCACCATATGGCAATATGTCTTCAAAGTCACCTGCAGGTTGAAATGATAACCCCTCTTACAACTACCTCAGGAAAATGTGGGATGGGGACAGGTAATCAAGGGGCGTGTTGGAATTATACTATATGGTACCAAAAGTATGCACTGCTAAATATTAAAGCAAGTGTTTGAAATAGCAATAAATTATCAAGAAGCTAAAGTAACAGGTTGTCTAAAATCTTTAATTACCATAAAATATAACAAACCAAGACCCAGCTATTGAACCAGAAGATCGTATTATCCAGGCCCAATTAAAAGTGATTAATAGTTCCTGTGGTCAGCCTTAATTAAGATTCTTGTCCTTTAAAATGAGAAACAGAAATCAAGAATCCAGTGTCAAATAGGACCTTACATGTTAGGTGTTAATTTGTTTCTTATTTTAGATTTAGCAATTCTAATATATTCTTTCCTTTTGACAGTGCACTGTCTATCTAGCACCTGGGGTAGGGAGCACTGCTGCTGTCTTAGAGGATTTATCTTGCTCCAGGTTCTCCGCAGCTCCTCCTGCTGCATGCTCCTCATTTTCTAGGTGTAGTTCTCATCCTCATCTCAATGTAACCAGTGCTACCTTACATCACACCAGTTTGTGGGGGTAGGGCAGGAGGAGCAGGGAGGAAGGAATCCCAAAGCAATGACTAACTGGTAGTTCCCTGCTTCCTCCTTGAATTTCCTCTAACTCCTCAGGAAGGTAATGCTCTCAAGTTTTCCCTCAGGAACTTGTCACTTTCCACCTTTCCCTCCCCTCTGGGACGCAGCTATTTCCTAAGAGCTAGTGCAGCACTGCCAGCTATAGGACCCACAGCAAAGCTCTGGAAGCATCCTGTTATTTTCCTTGTTCCAGAAGTGGTGGCTGTGATCACTGGCTCTGATCACGGGGGCCATGTTCAATATCCTTTACGCCCAAGCATCCTTATCATTCTCAATCATCACCCCTTCAGGAAGGTCCCTTGTACTCCCAACACCTTGGGGATTTTCCTTTCTGTCAGGTCTTTCCCTAGTCCTCCAGCACAGCTTTTGGGGGTTGTTTAGCCAGAAAATAGGACTAACAAATACATCGCCCTGGTCCTGACTCTGACCCACTGCCCTTACATTGAGTTAAAAAATAATGATAATTATAAGAGTAATGAAATATACATGATTTTAATAATTAGCTCAATCACTTAGAGCAGCTGTATAGCTCATTTAAAAAGGTAGCAAAATCTGCATTCTATTTCAGGCCTGACTTCAGATCCTGCCTTTAATTTCTCAACTCTTTATTCTTTTAGAATGTGCCCTTTTCTAGGTAAATCTTTAGGCATTCATGGAAATATATATCAGAAATCAAATTACAAGCAGCGATACTTGACTAAATTCCCAATGAGTAGTGTAGTTTAGTTTCTCAAGCTCAGACCTCACTGCAATGGGAATCATGCCTTTTTCGTGTATTTCTTCAGACTTTACAAAGTGCACCTCATTTGCTCTCACACCAACACGCTGTGCTGGGAAAGACAAGATAATTACCCTGAACACGCAGAGGACAAATATCATGCCAAAATGCTAATGTGGAACCTGAGCTCAGTCTTCTGAGCACTTTTCCCCTTTTCAAGACCCTTATTGTTTTCCCAGCGCCAGTGTTTAGCAGGCAAAACAGGTCCCCCAAATAGCTCTTCAGGCCTTATATCCTTATACATAGACTGCTGTGTTTGAGAAGCAGATCCAGAGGATCCAGAACAGACCCCTGCTCCTATTCCCTTCTTTTCATTCCTCCCTACCTCTGGTTCTGTCCTCATCTCTGAATTCTTCCTAGAGAGCTCCCTCTCCCAGGACTGATCCCAAATCCTACTTGCTATGAATGAAGTCTTCCCTTGACTCCAGTGCGTGAGGCTCTCCTCCTCCACCCTCACAGAATATTGTGTGTGCCCCTCCAGAGACAGATAGTTTTAAGTTCTGGTTATTATGGTTATTTGAATACAGTTTTAGTCAGCATTTTGACTGCTGTGAATGAAAGACCTGACCAGCACAACTATAGAGGAGGAAAAGTTTATTGAGGGCTCACGGTTTCAGAGGTCTTGGTCCATAGAAATCCAGCACCATTCCTGGAGGCTCCAGATGAGGCTGAACATTATGAGGGGAAGAGTGAAGGGGGAGGTGTATGGAAGAGGGAAGTGGCCAGTGGCTCACAAGGCAATCAGGAGGGAGGGAAAGAGAGAGGGGGAGAATCTCCACTTGCCAGATATAAATATACCCCAAAACCACGCCCCAAATGGCCTGCCTCCTCCAGCCACACCCCACCTGCCTCCAATTACCACTCAATTAATCCCATCAGGGGATAATTCACTGGTTGCTTAAGGCTCTCACAACCCAATAACTTCCTCTCTGAATCCTCTCGGGTTGTCTTATGCATGAGCTTTTGGGGGACACGACATCCAAATCATAACAAATGCTTTCATTCCACCCACTGTGTTAGATTTCAAATCCAATCAAGGGAAGGATTCTGCCTCCCATTCTTATAACCCTTGCAGTACTTTAAAACAAGAGTACTCCTTCCTGGAACAGACACTTAATAGCTATTTGTTAAATGAAAATAACTTTAGCATGTTCTCCTTCACTAACGGATTATATTAACGATCAAATACTATGTATTCCTTTTTTACTTGGGAGTCTCCATAGTTTCCCCAGAAACAAGGGCACTTTGAAGTCATTTGGAGCTTTTAATATAATCTTCCTTTAATGGAGTTTGCCTCCCAATTGGTACAATATATTGTTTAGAATTATATTTCCTAATGAGTGTATAGCCTTAAAAAACTTTTTTTTCCTACCTTAAAATTCCCTTGATTATTTATTAGGGTTGATT